>NW_012102776.1:9065-33113 GCF_000951045.1 Mandrillus leucophaeus | reverse complement strand
GCCACCTCGCCCGGCTAGTTTTTTTTTTTTTGTATTTTTTAGTAGAGACGGGGAGTTTACTTAATATTTTAAGTGCACTCTTGAGACCTTTTGCTAAGAAAAAAAGATTCCTTTAAATATAGAACTACTCATTGCCAATTTACCTGATCACCCTGATGGATACACAAGTAGACTAATGTTCTTTCATGACTGCTAACATAAAATCTGTTCTGCAGCCCATGGATCAAGAAGTAATTTTGACTTTCAAGTCTTATGATTAAAGAAATGCCTTTCATAACTGATATGGTTTGGCTCTGTGTTCCCACCCAAATCTCACATCAAACTGTAATTCCCAGTGTTGGAGGAGGGGCCTGCTGGGAGGTGACTGGATCATGGGGTCAGATTTCCCCCTTGCTAGTCTCATGAGAGTGCGCTCTCATGGGATCTGGTTGCCTGAAAGTTTGTAGCACTTCCCCTTTTGTTCTCTCTCCTCCTCCTGCTCTGCAATGTGAAGAAGGTGCTAGCTTCCCCTTTGCCCTTCCCCCATGACTGTAAGTTTCCTGAGGCCTCCACAACCATGTTTTCTGTACCTGGTTGTGAGTCAATTAAACCTCTTTTCTTCATAAATTATCCAGTCTCAAGTAGTTACTCATAGCAGTGCGAGAACAGACTAATACAGTAAGGCTATCATTGTCAAAGACAGTGATTTCTCTGACAGATCTAGGCAAGGTAAATTGAAAACCTTCTGGAAAGGATTCACCACTCTAGAAGCCATTGACAACATTTATGATTCATGGAAGAAGTTGATTCTAATCCTTACGGATGACTTGGAGGGGTCTGAAGACTTCAGTGGAGGAACTTCCTGCAAATGTGGTGGAAACAGCAAGAGAACTAGAATTAGAAGAGGAGCCTGCAGACAAGACTGAATTGCTGCAATCTCATGATCAAACTTAAAGGATGAGGAATTGCTTCTTATGGATGAGCAAAGAAACTAGTTCCTTGAGATGGAATCTATTCCTTGTGAATATTGTCGAAATGCCAACAAAGGATTTGGAATATTCCATGTACTAATTGATAAGGCAGAGGCAGTGTTTGAGGGAATTGACTACAATTTTAAAAGATTTAAAATTTTACTACGGGTAAAACGCTATCAAAAAGCAATATCACACACTCCAGAAAATACTTTCATGAAAGAGTCAACCTGTGAAGCAAACTTCACTGTAGTCTTCTTTTAAGAAACTGCCAAAGCCACCCCAGCCTTCAGCAACCACCACCCTTACAGTCAGCTGCTACCAACATCCAGGCAAGACCATCCACCAGAAAAATGAACACAACTCATGAAAGGCTCAGATAATTGTTAGCATATTTTAGCAATAAAGTATTTTTTAAATAAGGTATGTATGTTGATTTTTAGACATAACACTATGATTGCACACTTAAGAGACTACTGTATAGTGTGAATATAACTTTTATATGCTGTAAGAAATAAAACATATGTGTGACTCATTGGGATATTTGTTTTAGGCCAGTGGTCTGGAACTGAACCTATAAAATCTATTTCCAAGGAACCTGCCTATATACAGATCTTTTACCTCCTTTGTTAACTTTGCACCTAATTTTATTATTGCTATTATAAAGGGGATTGTTTTCTCAATTTTCCTTTTGGATAGTTAATTAATAGTATTACATTGGAAAGCTGCTTGTTTTCATTGATTTTGTATCCTGCAACTCTGTTAGAGTTGAGTGAGGCATTTGTAATACTTCTTAGATTCTCTAAACTATTTTTATTTTGAGACAAGTTAGACTGCAGTCACTTTTCACATGACAGAAATCTAAGACTGAAACAGGAATTGTGACAACTATGTATAGATTTTTTGGATACTACATGCTAAAATAACTGCATGTATAAGGCATGTTTAAAAATAATAAACAAATGTTCAGAGACAGAAACAAACTCTACAATGGACAGAACAAAGGGACCAGAATTATCGGTTTCCATTACAGTCTTCAACATGAAAACAATATAAAGAAATCAAGTTCTATTATAAAATGACTAGCAATATATTGTTGATTTCTATATAAAAACCATAGAAGAATGTTCATATGATTTTTATTAAAGTCTTAGTAAATATAAAAACCAATGTCTCACAAAACATTTCTCATAGAAATAAAAATGTATCCTTTAACTTTCATGGGCAGTATTTCCCAAGTTTCTTATCTCTAATGAAACAAGTCAGCATTAATTGCCTACTGTATACTGGGGACCCTGGGCATCAAGGGGAATTTCTTTTTTTTTTTTTGAGACGGAGTCTCCCTCTGTCACCCAGGCTGGAGTGCAGTGGCCGGATCTCAGCTCACTGCAAGCTCCACCTCCCGGGTTCATGCCATTCTCCTGCCTCAGCCTCCCAAGTATCTGGGACTACAGGCACCCGCCACCTCGCCTGGCTAGTTTTTTGTATTTTTTAGTAGAGACAGGGTTTCACCAGGTTAGCCAGGATGGTCTCGATCTCCTGACCTCGTGATCTGCCTGTCTCGGCCTCCCAAAGTGCTGGGATTACAGGCTTGAGCCACTGTGCCCGGTCAAGGGGAATTTCAAAAGTAAGGGAAACGTATTAACTATGCTTGGTTAAAGGGGTAGGTTTGGGCATATTTGAAAACATTTTGATAACTAAGATATTTCACACTAAACCATTTATTTGTTAAAGGTAAAGAAAATGAAGTATTTCACAACAGAGTTGCTCTAGGGAGTAGAAGGGTTTCTGGTCTGAGGAACTGAGTTCTGATCTTCACTGGGCCACCACGTCTCTTCCCAGTTTGTTTCTGTAAAATATACATCCGTATGTGGAAGGTGAGCCTTTGTCCTCCTTAGTGCAAGTTCCATCACTAAACATATGTAATACTCTGGTATGTATGTATGTTTATAAACATACATTTGTTTTTCCACAGTGTATTATCTTTGATTAGAAACTCACACAAAGGCCGGGGACAGTGGCTCACGACTATAATCCCAGCGCTTTGGGAGGCCAAGGTGGGTGGATCACTTGAGATCAGGAGTTCAAGAGCAGCCTTGCCAACATGGTGAAATCTTGTCTCTACTAAAAACACAAAAATTAGCCTGGCATGGTGGTGGGCACCTGTTAGTCCCAGCTATTCAGGAGGCTGAAGCAGGAGAATCACGTGAAGCCGGGAGGCAGAGGTTGTAGTGAGCCAAGATTGCACTACTGCACTCCAGCCTGGGTGACAGAGTGAGACTCCATCTCAAAAAAATAAAAATAAAAATAAAAATAAAATAAAAATAAAAATAAAAACAAACAAACAAAAAACCTCAGACATCCAGCTCTATCTATACTTCGGAGTCAGCTGGTCTACATACCAACAGGCATATAAAGTGCAGAGAGGACCTTATGATCAATTAACTCTGAGAACAGCGAAGTTTCCAATACAGTCATGGAAATGGAAATAGAATTGTCAATTTATTCAAAAAGCATCCAAAACCAGTTATGATTCATCTCACTCTATATTATTTGGTTGATGCAAAAGCAATTGTTGTTTTTGCCATTACTTTTGCATCAACCTAATATGACTACTATGGATATATTCCTATTGTGGAAATTCATAGAGTTGACATCAAGCGTTCTGAATACCTACTTTCCACTAGTATTCTAGAACTTAAAGCAGCAGTGTGTCAGGAGAAACTAAACATTCAATCTAAGCCTCTGACACATGTAATATGTCTGGCCTGTAACACAATTTCATTCTGAATATACCAACTTACTAAGAAACTTTAAATAAATACATCCTTGACAACTGTTTATAGATAATTCTCCTAATCTCCAAGTATCTGAAACAGCAGAACCCATTTCCTTCCGTCCTTCAGTTCAACAACCCTATTACTAATCTTTTCTAATGCCTCTCACGGATGCACGATGCTTCTTTCCCACAACTGTGACTTACCAAGAGCCTTACTTTCACAGTGAAGTATCAGGTGTCTCAAAGTGCCATAGAACACACTACAAAGGAAATGTTTGTGGTCCATGGATCTTATCCACTGCAGTTAAACAGTATCATCTGGTTGCAAGGCAAGGGCCACTTTGACTCAGCATTTTCCACTGTTTTGCCTGTGTGGACCAAGCTGAAGAGGTCGCTGACTGCAGTGGAAGATTCTACGCTTAATCAACGGCCCTGCCTTCCAGCTGGCTAATCAGCCCAAACATGCTTGTGGGAAATCTTCAAGGCAAAGGCTGAAAAGCTGCAGAGTGTCACTTTTAGAATTAACTTTATGCACCAAATAAGTAAATACCTAAGTAAACAGGGACTGAAGTAATAGAAAAAAATAAGTACTTTCATGTATGTTTATTCCACAATGCCAAAAGAAAATTGATCTATACATATATTTTGGAAGAACATGCCTGTTTTTTTTTGTTGCTGTTTTATTTTTTTGTTTTTTTGTTTGTTTGTTTTTTGTTTTGTTTTTTGAGATAGAGTTTTGCTCTTGTTGCCCAGGCTGTAGTGAAATGGCATGATCTCTGCTCACCACAACCTCCACCTCCTGGGTTCAAGCAATTCTCCTGCCTCAGCCTCCCAAGTAGCTGTTGGTCAGGAGGCTGGTCTCAAACTCCCGAACTCAGATGATCCACCCGCCTCAGCCTCCCAAAGTGTTAAGATTACAGGTATGAGCAACCACACCTGGCCAAACATGCCTGTTTTTAATTCACTATTCACTTTACTAAGCAAGAACTACTTGGCAGCTTAGAAATAATTTAGTACTAAATGCATCAGGCAGATAAAATACACAGAATCACCACCACCAAAACACTAAATGAATAATGTTAATGCTCAAGACCGGCTTCATTTAATCACAAATTTAATCTTCCAGTGAATAGGTAAAGGCATAATATATACTGATGGGTGTTTTCAGTTGATCTGTCCTGCAGTTAAGATGTTTACAAAACAAAATAAAATGTTATTAAGACTCCTGCCACTGCAACTGTAAGATAACTTAAACCTCCACGTAAGAAAAAGATAATTCCCAAACAGATGAAACTTACTCTTTTTGGGGCTAGAAAACTTGGAATATGTGTACTAGGGAACAAATTTTTCACAAAGCTCTAATTCAATTTTATAAAAACAACATTGATGAAGTAAAATATTGTAAGTCAAGGCTCTGAAATAAAATGGCTTCATTTGGGGACCACACTGACTGTTTCAGATCAGTTCTGTGATTTCAGATCAGCTCTGTGATTTGGTGCAGGTCAACTCATCATTTTCCTCATTTGTAAGCAGGTATAACACCAGTACCCACCTCACAGTTTGCTTGTGACTATTTAATTAGGTCACAGATTTTCACTGAAAGTCTCTGCCAATAAAAATTAGCTACTACTAATTTTGAAAAGCCTCTCCTTGTACTAGGACACCAAATTCTTGTCATTTCCTCTTTCTTTTGTTCCTTCCTTCTCAGCCTCCTTTCCTGTCTTTCTTTCCCCAAACATCAAGTGTTGAGACAGTTCTTAGGTTATAAGCGTCCTGGGTCCTCTTCACTTCTTGCTCTATTCTTTCTCAACGGGATCTAACCTACTCCCATGACTTTAATAAACACCTAGAAGACAGAATTCCCAAGTGTTTGTTTCTATTTCAGATCTGAACACACACCTGCTAATTCAACATCACATGGATGTCTCAGAGGAGCCTAAATTTCACTCATGACTAAAAACTCAACTTACCATCATTGCCATCCAACATAAATGTTGCCTATCTATATCAGTAAGTGGTTCAACAACCACCCAATTATGCAACCTGAAATCCAGAGAGGCATTTTCCTGAAACGTTCTCCTCCTAAATTTCCAGTGGGTAACCCACTTCCTACTATTGTCATTTCACCTCTAATATAGCTTTCTTACATCTCCTTGTCCCCACAGTTACTTTCACCCTCCTTATCTAAAGCCACTAACCGCCAGCCCCAAAACTGGTTTGCCCAGGTAGTCTGTCCTACTCCTATCCATGCATGATATGCAGCTAGAATGACATTTAAAATACAAATATGATATCACTCTCCCGCTAACATTTCTATTGCTTATCACTGCCCTTAGGCTAGGGAGTAAAATACTGTGAGTCATTTACAAAGCTGCACACATGGCCTCTGCCTCCAGGGTCCACTGTGCTCCAAACACACTGGACTTTCTTCGACTAAAATGCAAGGCTCTTCCCTCCTCCACCAAGAAAACCTTTATTCATTCCCATATTCCATTCCCTTTTTTGGAATATTTGTAAGTTTTTTTCCCTCCCCACCATTGTGTCCCCTTTTTCTTCCTCATGACTTAGGTCTCTACCTAATACTTCTTGCAGAAGACATTTCTTGATTTCCTGGACAAGTTCAGATCCATTAATTATGCCCTTGTAAAGCACTCTGTACTTCTGCATCACAATCCCCAATACATTTGTAATTACTGCTATGTCTGTCTTTCATGAAAGATAATAGGGACATACGTGCAGGAATCATCTCTGACTTGTTTACAGCTACATCCGTTCATCTTATCAAACACCATGCATGCCACGTGTGAGCCAACCATGAGACTGATAAATATTTGCTGAATTAATTAACATAAAAATGGTTCTGATTTTAGTCCTTCACTTGAAAATTGCTCACAATTGGTGGAGAAATGCACATAAAATTCTTATCAAGGCAAACTGTGTTACCTTCTTAAGAGAAATATGTGTAAAGGCTATTCAATCCTACGAAAAGGAAACCAAATAGGTTCTAGAAGGGGAACATCTGCATGAGAAAGGCCTATATAAGGAAGGCTTGTTTCTGGTGCTGGGATATGAAACCTGGCGAGACTTCAAAAAGTGAAGTGTAAGAAGTATTCCAGAGAGAGGGAAAAGTTTGGGCAAAGATATGATTAGTGTCAGGTATATACAGAGACCGGTGAACAGAAAATTATGCCTGCTGGTGGGGTATACTGAAAGGTAGCAAAGTTCAAAATTCCAAATTGTGCAAAGCTTTCATAATCAAAATTAAAACTGTCAAGCAGAACCACAGAAGGTTTCATCATTGGAAGAATGACATAATTGAAGATGGTGAAAATTGGTTAATATATTAGAAGGAGGGTGTGGAGATCAATTTGTAGGCTATTTCAAATATTTCAGACAGAGGTAAGGAGGAAAGGAGTAGAAAAATTCTGCATTAGAATGGACAGCACTGCCTGAATGGGGAAGGGATATGACATTGACTAAAAGGAAAACTCAAACAGGGTAAGAATGAGGGAAGGATGGGAGAGGAGATGATTAGTTCTATTTTAGAAACCTTAAGTTTTATATGCTCCCATGATGTTGCACAAGTGGTTAAAATATGGCTCTAAGAATGAGGATGCAGGCAAATTTCAGATTATTAGAATCAGAAAAAATTTAATTGGTCCATAGTCAATTAAACATGAACAAAAAGGCTTTGTGACAAACATTTCTAAATTTTTCACAAACACATATTTTTATTAATAAGAAATACAAAGAATATTAAAAGTTCTCATATAGTCATTGCTTGAATTGTCAATGTGCCCAGTCCCTAATTTTTAATTTATTTAGGAAGAGAGTTCCTCATAATTTCACCCTGTCTTCAAAATAGTTAATTCCTACAATTGTTGGGATAGGAAGAACTCATTTATAACATGCTTTTTATCTACTCAGTAGAATAATATATTTTATGTCTAAAAGAAGTCCAGTCTTTTGTAATAGGCTCTATGCAAAAAGTTTAAAATGATGTGCAAAATTTTTTAAAAGGTCATTCTAATTTCAAAAATGTTAACATCTGAAATTATGTCATCTTTAATTATCAGGAGAATATCTAAAGAATAATAAAATGTAACACTTACTTTTGCTGCACCTATCTGCTCTTTTCGAAATTTCTCAAGTGGTGCAATTAATACATCATTAGCATTTTGGATCTGAAATAAAAAATGCACATATATTAAATCTTGCAGAATTTCATGCCAACAACATTGAAAAAATGGCTGCTTTATCCAACGTATCAAATGGACTGTTTTTGTTTTTGTTTGCATCTATAAAAACAACTTACATGTTATATTCAGTTTTTCTACTTTATAATTAAGCTGTTTTCACATATTATTTCCCTTGATCCTAATAACAATGTGAAAAATATGAAAATAAGTACTTGCTGTGGTGAAATCTTGGTTTGAATACTTAAATTTCTTCTTCTAAAACTTAACTAAGAAACAGTACATTGGGTATTAAATTTACAAATACCTATAATTACACTGGTTTAATGTAGCCAGTTCAAGCATCATTTTAAAATTAAACCATATAAAAGCTCTTCCATTTTGCCATTAGAATGGTAGAATTCTACAGCTGCAAAATAAGGCTTATTTTTTCCCCTATTTAATTAGATTCCTCATAATGAGGAATTGAGGTTTGCCTGAACATTCTCATAATGTTTCCAACCTGACTAAAATAGTATTTGATTTCATTTCAATGAAAACATATTTTAGCCCCAAATTCCACATTGAGATTTACTTAAATTTTAAAACAAATAAGGCTTTTCATATTGATCTGTAAGACTACTGCAATGGGAGTGCAAGATATGAAGACCAGCAACTGAATGCAAGCAGACAGAAATTCCTAAGGATACCATTATTCTGGAAGGGGATGTTCTTTTAAAAAACAGCCTTTAGAAAGCATTAAAATAAAGAGGAGGCCCAGTTACAAAATTTATAATTTGTTCTACGATTATGACAACTGAAGAAAATCTATTACATAATTAGCAAATACCAGGATAAAGAGAGAAAATTTCTTATTTTTAAAATGTATTATTCTACTTTAAAATAGGTTAAAGGGTATACAGGTGCTCCATGTACTATTTTTCTAACTGTTTTGTAAGTTTGAAATTATATCAAAATATATGCATTTCAATGAAAGTGTCACTTTCCTTATTTTCATTAAACTGGTTTATCTCTAGTCAAGTTTAATTTCTTAAAGTCCATCATCTAAAAATGCACACAGATAATATACAAAAATAAAAAATAAAAACTAGCATGTTAACACCACTATTCATGATCCTGTTAATCTTTGATTTGCAGAAAAATGAGAATGACAGATCTTGAAAAGAAGACCAAAATCCTATGCTGTGAAAGCATACAAATTAGATTAATAGGCAAAAAGTCTTGTCCCAGACAATGAGGGCCAACTGGAGATACCACTGACATCCATCACCTAATCCCCATTTCTGAGCTCAGACAGACATACCTCCAGATAGACTGTGCAGGCGTCCTACTGGGAAGAGATTATTAGAAATAGCAGTAAAATAGCTCACTTTTAATTATCTCTCTAAAACCTCTTTGCCCTCATTAAAACCCCCAATTACATACATACACACACACAAACACACACACAGACACACACACACACACGTATCCAGATTGTACAGATGCAATACATAGCTGACTCCACCTTTAAAGTTAAGTTTGCATAAGGGGAAAGACAGTATCATCAGTACTTTTGTGTAATTTGGAATAATAGCAATAATAAAGGCTACTATTCATTGAATGTTTATGCTGAAAATTGCAATCAATCCTTTACAAGCATGAGCTAATGTATTTAAAGTCAGCTAAATGGCTGGGAGAGAAATTCAAATCTGGAAGTGATAAGGAACGAGGCTGGGTTCCTGTAGTATTGACAGATGCATAGCAGGAATTCCAGAGACAGTTCTATGGAAGACACAAAAGGACTCAATGACAAATTGCATAGAGGGAGAAAGAGAGAGGAATCAATGGAGAAACTAAGGTTTTGGCCTCAGCCACTGGAACTTTGGTAACACATCAGAATTTGGGGCAAATGAGGTAGGGAGTATGCTTGATAGAGAAAGAATAAAGACAACGATTAATTTCACTTTGTTCCAATTACATCTGATGTCATGGAAAGATTCAAAGAAATATTATGTCAGAAAATTCCATCTCACATTGGCAGAACTAATAAATATGAATGGATGTTTTTTATTGGGAAGGAAAGGATTGTGAAAGGGAGTAGATGGGCTGATGTCATATACTAAGACCTTGGCACTCACATTCACATCCAATGGTTTACATCTCTGCTAAACCCCTTCTCTCGCTGTTACATACATAAGACCTCAAAATAAAGCAAAAGTCAGATGATATAACAACACAGAATAATTAACAGCCACCCTGTGGGCTAAGTATAATTTCCTATCTCTATTTCTTTCACATTTCTTGGGTTATTTGGATTTGCTTTTTTTTTCCTTCTTTTCCCATTCTCTTACCGTGAAACTAAAGGAAGAAATAAATAAGTGGCAAAGGTATTAAACAGAAAAAAAAAAAAAAAAAAAATGAAGGGGGTGAAAACATCCAACAGGGTGATAAAGAACAACAGAAATGATTTCTTGAGTGTTTCTAACGTGTCAAATACTACACTAAGGTCTTCACAATACAGAGATTAAAGTCAATATTTTATGGGTAATGAAATCAAACATCTAAAAAATGATCTGGAATGTATTAAAAACATGAATGTTAAAGTTCGACTCAGCTTCATTTGAATCTCAGTGCCAAAACTGATAACACACAGTGTTTCATCCCTGTACTTCTTAAAGTTTTTATAAAAATTAAAAGCAAAATAAATTATTTTGAAAAAAATCACTAGCATAGATTTGCACATGGAAGGCTCTCAATAAATGTTAACTTCTTCAAAGAATTGAATGTCTACTCTGTATTCATAACTGTCCTAAGCAGTCTTTACAGTTTCCCCTAAATGATTTAAAATGTAGTTATTCAAAGCTAGAAATTGAAATCCAGATTAATAACAGAACTTATCCAGAGGCCTAGCAGTAGTAGATAACCCCACGTTTTTCCATAAACCATTATAACAAATGCCTGGCTCCACCTCTGAAATATGATGCCACTTTTGTATGCAGTCAGTGGCTGCTGTTCACAATATGTAAATTTAAATTCAAGAGATCAAAATGGAAAATGCCAGCACTCAAAGGGCACTAAGTGGATTTACAAACCAATTTGGCTGCTTGTGAGCCTCATCTTTATAGATTTCCCCTGGGAATACATGACTTTTATCCCTACACAGTGGTCATTCATATGGATTAAACCCTTCAAGTCTGAAATAATCCTGAAGTCAAGAAGGTGTTAAAATTTTGGTAGGATTAAAAGAGTTACTGTTGCTACTGTATAAGAAAGGAAAATGTCATATAGAGGGTAGAAAACCCTTATTTAAAATGTGAATTAGAGTACAACTATGGTGACAAATCTTGAAAAGTTAAAAAACAAATCTAGAGAAATGCAATTTTCACTCACACGGAACTCTTTCATCCGGATTCACAAAACAAGCTTGATGAAATTCCTTCCAGAAGGGTAATACTTGGGGGAAAAATCAAGTCAAAGTTCAGGAGATTCAGGATCCCATAATATCTGTGGAATGTGCAACTTTGCATGACCTTACTAAGATGCTTTCGAAAAAATACAAAATAAATTTTAATACTCTCCCTAGATATTGATAAGATAAATTATTGAAGATGCCTTATTATGGTAATTAAGAAACAATTAACTTATAATTACTAGCCATTACCTAAACCTTGGCTTTAAGCAACTTATTTTTATAGATATTGGTTCACATTTAAAGTAAAAAACAATTACTGGTAATTTCACTTATTTTCAGTAGAAGAAAAGCAAATCTGATATTGGGTAATACTTCGCCATATAGCATTTACCATGCATTTTAACTGTGGGTAGGTTATTTAAGCCAGGCAATTAAGTTTCCTGTTACTTTCTTTTGCTATTTCAAGTGGTTCTAATAAACAGCCACAAGGGGGTGCACATAAATCATTCAAAAGTAATGGCTAGAAACGTTTTCATGTGGTTTGAAGAATGATTCTCCAAATATGTTTGGATTTCCTTTTTTACCCCCCACATAATCACGAATTATAATTTTCTAGGGATCATGCATTTTCAAATGCTATCTTTTAGGAATTTCCAGGGCTTGCTTTTCATTGCTGATAATCTTGTCACACTTATTCACTAAAAAAGAGGTAGCAATGGAATAAAATAAATCTGAAAGGTACATCTCTTAACAATTTTATTCTTACACTTCTTCCCTTTCCAGGTTTTGATTAAAATCCAGTGATATTGGTGCCAGTCACAGCTCATCACTAATTAATGACTATATGTCCCATTATCTTGCAACTCATTAGCTAACATCAGAATGTCCGAAAAATTACAGTTCCTTACCTCTCATTTTCAAAGCAATAAAACACTCAGTTTTGATGCAAAGATTTAATTATATTTTCAAGTACTATTTAAAGCAATACTTCTGATATTCTAAAGTACTATTTAGAGCAATTGCTTAAGGCTATAACAGGCTACACTATTTACAACAAAAAACATAAATGGTAGAGTCCATAGCAAAAATAATTTCCTGTTGAGATGGCAATATAAAAAATCAATACAAAGTGGAAAGACCATAAAGGTATGTAATAATAAGTGAAATGATCATAATCAATGCAGAAGATATCTACACAGTCTTCGATGTAAAAGAATGGATTATTTTCCCATTCATATTTACAACTGAATCACATCACAGCTGAAAATCACATCGCAGTTCTAATTTCTGATTGATTACAAGCAAGCATCTCTTCTCTGCCTTATCCCAAACTGTATCTAGTTCCTCCTTCCTCAACAGCTTCTTAGGAAGAAGCTCTGGCAAGGAGTGGGGAACTGGGGTGCTAGCCTGGCATTCACTCCCAGGTACTGGCCAATTTAACTCTTCACAGCTACATAATATAGACATTCTTCTCTAGGTCAGTAAATCCACAGCACTACTAAACTAGATCTCAATGGCCAAAACTCACATGAGGTATAGAGGATGGACACATGAGCACATCTTGCATTAATAAATAATCAGAAGTCAAAGATTAAATACATATTACTTCATACCCATTAATGTGAGCAAATGACTGAAGAAAAACATACTGCCATCTAAAAACAAGTGCTATTTAAGGCTATCTGGATACTTGTCATTCATTTAATTCTGACTTCAATGTCACTTGCTACTTCAGCATTTGAATGTTTTGGATCTACTTAGTGACAGAGTTCCACTATGGATCCCACCCCATTGGACCTCATCAGTTAGATATAACTCTTACTTGAATTTAATATAACTTTCATCTTTCTCAATTTTTATCAGCAATAATACTTTTTTTATGGAAATATATTGGGAAAATTAACTTAAGTTTCTGGAGAACTGTTTCTGGAGAATGCCCTCTTCTTTTTCAGAAGATAAGTAGAAGCAATACACTCTCAGGAGAATACTCCCAGTTATTTTTAATTAATTGGCCTAACCATGACAACTATGCAATCTTGATCAAGTTACTCAAACTAAGTTTCCTTTTCTATATAATAAAGATGATAATATGTCCTTATCTCATGGCCTGCTTACAAAGGTGAAATTTTTTACTTTATGTCTAACGATCATAAGAATTTATTAATAAAGCATTAATTGCCTATTAAATTCTTTCTTTTGAGTAGGCCAACTGCAGTGCTCTAGATTTTTTTTTCAATGAATTAGGAAGCTGCTATTGGAGTTTTAGTATAAGAGTGATATCTCACTAGCACATACTTGATGTCAAAGCTTATTAACTGCAGAAGAGTAGTTAATAGGGGTAAAATGGCAAGCAATCTCTCTACTTCTAGAGTTTATAACTAGTGACGAATATATAAATCAAATTAAAGTTTGCTATTTTTTAATAAAACCATCTATACTCATAAGGTGGAAGAATGGAAAACCATGCAACCAAGAAGGAATTGACCATTTTCACAGAATCTAGCAGAGAAAGTGGGAGAGGAGAGTAGATTGTAAAATTTCATATAATCCACTGTGATGCAATTAACTTCATAACTCTAGGTGGTAACAAATTAAACTATTTGTGTACTAGTTATTTGAACCACAAAGGTAGGTTATTTATTGTATCTTTCTTGTTCTTAAACTACTTTTGCTTTATTCCTTTCTACTCAGCAATCTCTAATGGGGGATTAAAATAAGAATACTTTTTAAACATTTAAGTATTGTAGAAACATTTTCAAATACCAGACATAACCATAACATATTGCCTCCCCACTTATCTATTTATTACCAGCCTAATTACTGCTTTTTCATTTATAACCCTTTAATATTGGAGGCTAAAAACAGAAAACAAAGTCAAACTTCTTTTCAACTATAAATATCAAGATATGTGAAAGGTCAAATTAGAATTGGCATCTTAAAAGCTGCTTAAAATAATACTCCAAATGACCTGCATATACATTCACTTTTAAAAACATACTTTTTTTTTTATTTTGACCAAAAGGTATGCATTTAAGAAAGCAATTTTATAGAATTTTTTAAAAGACCATATTAACTCAAAGGTCACACAAGGAAGACTTAAGTTATGTCATTCAGAACCTGTATTCTCAAAGGGAGATTTAAGAAACGTAGTACCCTGAAGTTGTTTCATTCCAACAGGTTAAATACTCACTCCTGCATCTGACTAGGTAAAAATGTTCTTCAGGGATACTGGTGAGGTTACTTTAGCCGGTTCTCTACCTTTGCACATTCTAAGGAAACATCAGGGTCTGCTGAACTTTGTACCTCTGGTGGCGCAACTAGACCACTCCAGTGATGTTCCTATGTTTGTTAATATGGCCCAAAATATTCCTATAACACAGTTGCCTTATTTATGTCAATATCCTCATGTTCATGAAAATATACCTCCTCCCATTCTCCCACCTCAAATATCAGAGACACGGTACATCCCAAGCTGAGCTAGTTAGGGCCTCAAGAGTATTTCTATTTATATGTTCTAACCCCTAACTTAGAGTGGGGGAAAGTGGCTTTGTGTATGGGAGCAAGGGGAGGGAGCTTCAGCAAAGTGATAATTTATATCACTCCCTCCCTCCCACTTAATGCTATTTCTTCTTGCTAATTGTGCTCTATCCTTCTTGGTATTCCCTACTAAGAGTATCTTTGGATTGAAAAAAATAAAATCATTCATCTTTTATAAATTCTTCATTTGTGAATTTAAGCAAATTTCTGATAGCCTTTGCCACTTTAAAAGCAAATAAAATTCATTAAATTCCCAGTCATATTTTATAGCAATTGCATTTTAGTAGCTGAATGTTAATATAATCATAATTGTCCAGTATTTCAATAATAGCAGATTGCCAAATGTTTAAGAAAAATGGAAGATACGCAGTGTATATGCAATTTCTTAAATTTCTTATTGTAGTTGTACATTAGTGGGGGAGAATGGGAATAAAGAGGAGGACAGGAGAGAAGAGGGAAAGAAGGAAGGAATTATGCAGGATACAGATGTATATAAACAAAGGAGAGAATGATCTAACTAATACAGGGAGAAATTAGGAAAAATTAGGTCTGGGGCCAGTGGTGTGTTAAAGCAGGCTCATAGTGGCTTTTGTGCTCATCTCTTCCCAACCCGCACTGGGTAAGTGACCTTTGTTGAAATCAGCCAAGGTGGGAGAATTTACTCCATGAAAATCAGCAAGCTCTACAAATCAGATTTCTCACACATACATAGCCACATGTATGCATGCACCTGAGTGCCAGTTTTTCCCAATCTACCACTGCCTGGAGCCAAATATGTAACTACGCATTGCTTAACAATGGGCATGTGTTCTGAGAAATGGATCTTTAGGCGATTTTGTCATCGTGTAAACATTGTAGAATGCATTGCACAAAGCTAGATGGTACAGCCTACTATACACCTAGGCTATATGGTACAGCCTATTGCTCCTAGGCTTCAAACCTGGACAGCACCTTACTGTACTGAATACTGTAGGCAACTTTAACAGTGGTAAGGTAAGTATTTGTGTATCTAAATATATCTAAACCTAGAAAAATACAGTAAAAATATGGTGTAAAACATTTTTTTGTAACGGAACACTGTACAGGGCACTTACCATGAATGGAGCTTGCATGCCTGGAAATTGCTCTAGGTGAGTCAGTGACTGGGTGGTGAGTGAACGTGAAAACCTAGGACATTACTGCACATGATTATAGAATTTACAAACACTGTATGCTTTGACTACATTAAATTTATAAAAAATACTTTTCTTCAATAATAAATTAACCTCAGCTTATGGCAAATTTTTTACTTTTAAACTTTTTAATTTTTTAACTTTTTGACCCTCTTGTCAAAGCTTAAAACACATTATACAGCTATAAGAATATTTTATTTCTTTATATCCTTATTCTATACACTTTCTTCTATTTAAAATTTATGTTTTACTTGATGATACAAAGACACACATTAGCTTAGGCCTGCACAAGATTAAATCATCAATATCACCATCTTCTACTTCCACATCTTGCCCTAACAGAATGTTTTCGGGGCAGTAACACACATGGAGCTGTCATCTCTTACAATGACAATGCCCTCTTCTGGAATACCTTCTGAAGAACGTGCCTGAGACTGTTTTATGGTTAACTTCATTATAAGTAGAAGTATACACTCTAAAATAATGATCAAAAGTATAGTAATACATAAACCAATAACAAAGGTATTCATTATCATGATCAAGTGCTATGTGTTATACACAATTCTATGTGCCATACTTCTGCAGACAGGCAGCACAGATTTGTCTGCACTGGCATCACCAGAAACACACAATGTATTGCACTATGATGTTAAGACACCTATGATGTCATTAGGCGATAGGAATTGTTCAGCTCCATTATAATCTTATGGGATCAACATAATGTATGTGATTCATTGCTGACTGAAATGTTATGAACACATAACTAAATATAAATGGCATGTACCATGAATGATGTTGCTCTTGTTAGCAAATAATGTTTATAGTTAACGTTTTGTGATCATTCATTCGGTGTTCAGGTTCATCCTTAGAATCTTTCACAGCCTAGCACCACAGAAAGCTACTATCTCCTGGCCGGGTGCAGTGGCTCACCCTCTAATCCCAGCACTTTTGGAGACCAAGGTGGGAGGATCACCTGAGGTCAGGAGTTCGAGACCAGCCTGGCCAACATGGTAAAATCCTGTCTCTACTAACAAAACAAAAATCAGCCAGGCATGGTGGCACACATCTGTGATCTAAGCTACTTGGGAGACTGAGGCACAAGAATCATTTGAACCTGGGTGGCGGAGGTTGCAGTGAGCTGAGATCCTGCCACTGTACTCAAGCCTGGGTGACAGAGCAAGACACCATCTCAAAAAAAAAAAAAAAAAGAAAGAAAGAAAGCTAATATCTACCAGATAGACTTGTGAAGCTAAAACTGTCACCAGTGCTAGAGTAGAAGTTTGCGCCAGCATTGCTAGGGAAGCTCAGAAACCAGAAAGTCTTACATGTATAAAATTAAGTTTAAGTGTAAAGAAGCACAAACGAATTTAATCTTTTCAATATTGGAAAAGACATATTTAATTGGAAATGTTATAGGTTAATAGGTACATGTTTAAAAGAGATGCTTTAATAACTAGATAAAAGAGATCTTGTGTAGTTAGCACTCTTTACCACTATTTGTTGTTTAATGTAGGTGTTTTTTGAAGAAATACATAAAACATAACAGCCACATTATGACCACAACACAACATATATGGTCAAGAAGACTGCATATACTAGAGGACCCATAAGATTATAATGGAGCTGAAGAATTCCTATCACCTAGTGATGTCACAGCTGTTGTGACATTGTAGTACAACACATTACCTTTTCTGTGTTTAGTATGTTTAGATACACAAATGCTTATCATTGTGTTACAATTGCCTGCAGTATTCAGTATAGTAATATCCTGTATAGATCTATAGCCTAGGAGCCTTAAGTGACAGTGGAACCATGTAGCTTACGTATTATTTTCGTATTTTCTAATTTCTAAACCTTCAAAAGTGTATATTTTCCCTATTAAAATCTTTTTTGAACAGTGATACACACTCTATTGCATCCCCAAACACAGCTTCAGAATTGTGCTGATGCCATGTTTACGCGTGTGATAAAAAGTCAACTTGAGTAGAATAATGATGATTGTTCTTGGCTTACGAAATGCTTACTTGAAATAATATAATGGTGAGGTAAGGATCAGCACAGCTACAGGAAGGTTAAGAAGAGATTATTAAAGGAGGAGCATTTATCACACATAATTCTACCCAATTAAAGTTTGAGAAATGAGAAAAAAGGGATATTCCTTCAGAAATGTAAGCATCATAACATTACCTTTTCCTAGTTCACTTTCCCTGGAACAACACTTACTTGGGATGTTTATGTCACATGCTATCTCGATATAAATAAACACAGGGAACATTGTAATTGGAACTTGTACAGCTAAGAAAAAACAGCACCAGAAGCTAATACACACACATAGTATGTCTTTACTATAAACTACCCCCTTAGTGTCTGTTTGGATGTGAACATTTTAAGGACCTCTGAGAGTTAGGGGGAAGAAAAAATAATCTTTTTAAATAAATAATTCCTTGATTGAATAAGCCAGCAAATTTAATCACAGTGTTGTTAAAAATAAAACCAAAAAAAATTTAATTAAAAGAGAAAACTTTAGAGCTTTAACACGGAATACAAAGTCCATGAATACCCAAAAGTTATCTACGTCCTACAATTTAGCAAACAAGAGATATGATTTATTTTGCAAAGATTTTCTTTTAAACTTTCCCAGGCATTTGAGCACAGGCTCTTAGTCATAGCTAAGAATTACTTCCCAAATAAGTTCCATATGTTATAACTCTCGGCCCTGGTCTTTTCCAAATCCAGATCTGGTCATAAACTATGGGCCAGTTTTCCACACTGTACAGCTGTCAAAAGGCTTTCTTACCCAAGGAAGTAAAGAGCCTCTTTCAGCCCTTAATGTGAGGTCTTACATCATGTGAAGAATGAGTGATATGTCAATACTAGAGAAATTCTCTTTAAAACATATGACAAACAACATTAAAAAAATTACACTTTTCCTTATCTGTGAAAAGTATGTTCCAACAGAAAATACAATCATTTAATAAATCATTAACATCTGACCTCTTTTGGTCTTACCCTGAGGCCATGGCTTGAATTACTTTCAGTTCATAGAACTGCCTATGAGGTTAAGATTCTTCTCCAGAAAATGAAGCTTGAAAACTACTTTTCTTCCAGACAGCTCGAGACATTTGAGACATTCAGACTCTCCTGCACTTATCATGATGCGTACAATCAGATAATAAGGCAAAGCAGCAACGCTATGCCACGTGCCACCTGAATCATCCTATATAATCATGAAAAACTGCTTGCTTCTTTTTCTTTTTCCTCCTAAAAAATTAAGAGATATCTACTATATCTAGTGGGAAAGAAAAGTTACACTTTGAGGCCAGGAGTTCAATATCAACCTGGCCATCATGGTAAAACCCTGTCTCTACTAAAAATAAAAATAAAATAGCCAGGTGTGGTGGTGCACACCTGTAATCCCAGCTACTCAGGAGCCTGAGGCAGGAGGATTGCTTGAACCTGGGAGATGGAGGTTGCAGTGAGCCGAGATTGCGCCACTGCACTCCAGCCTGGGTGACAGAACAAGACGCCACCTCAGGAAAAAAAAAAAAAAAAAAAAAAAAAGAAAGAAAGAAAAAGAAAAGTTAGCTCCTTAGATGCCCAGTTTACATGAGCAGGACGACGGTTGCTGGTTGTAAAACTCTCCTTCTTATCTCCATGTTAACCAGATCCCCAAACACAGAATCCTAACAACAAAACATATTGTCAATAATCACATCCTGTTTGTAACTTTCTGCTTTTACTAGTGTCCTAACACATTCCAGTATATTACTAGTTAAGGAATATTTTAATTAATCTAAATTACTAACCTGAAACTGCTGGAGGGAAAAATGCATGTTCTCAGATAATTCAGGAATACAGTAAAACTGAAACGTATGTTACCACCATCAAAATGAAAATAGCTTTGCATAGTAACAAAGATACAAAGCTAATGATATTAGTGTACCTTACCCCAAAGCTTCCCAATCCCTGCTTCATATGTCATCATGAGAGCACCTAGGTGTATCTTAACAGCCTTTTGACTCAGGTGACCTTTCAAGAATTCCTTTGCAGAGTTAAAGGAGCAAAGACAGACTCAACCAACTTAATCTTACACTTCAAGATAAGAAAACACTCTACACTCCATCCATGGATCGACTAATGCATTTTCATGCTTCAGATATCAGGTGAAGTGAAAGCTTAATAATGCTTTCTCCAACCCAGATATTTCTGCCAAGCTCCTTATATGTAAACGGTTTGTCCCACTCCCACGGACACCTCAAAAACATACCCTCAAAGCAGGTCCCAGCCTTCTCCCCTCCACTGATTTATCTCCTCTCGGTGAATGGCACTATATTCAGCCAACTGTCCAGTCATCCTACACCAAGGTCTCTCCTTCATCTTCTGCGCCCAATCCAGGATCTCCCCACCACCTTAGCTTGCCTCCAATCACATCTCTTCAGGTTAAATTAGCAATTACACAACTCTCAACACTCCTTAGGTTAAATTAGCAATTACACAACTCTCAGCACTCCGTAGGTTAAATTAGCAATTACACAACTCTCAGCACTCCGTTTCACGACCCACCTGTATTTAACTTTCCACACAGATGCCAGAATGTTCTCTTTAAATGGACAGTATTTCACTCCCCAGCGTTTATCGTCTCTCCATAACTTTCAACAGAAAAGGACTTCCTTTAGCCCAGTATCCAAGGGCCCTGAAAGAAAAGCCATCTCCTTACCTCCTAAAAACCTTTTTTGCTGCCATTCCCACGTGAGAAAGCCTTGATTTCTACCATGCGCATGGCAGAAGCACTTGACAGCCCTAACTTAAGCATACCTTGAGAATGAGACTGTATGGCAGATGCCCTGAATGTGTGTTCAGAGTTCCAAACTAAGGAATTGAGAGTGGACAACTGGAGATTCATTACTTATCTATGTGGAATATCTGAACCCTCAGCCTGTCCAGTGGAACATGAGCCATTCAGGGGATCGAGGCCTTTGCCTTGGGTTAAATAAAAATTGTCAGGTGGAGGTTGTTAGCGGGAAGGTGTTAACCGAAAATGCTATGTAACCTGCATGCTTTTTACAAGTGGGTTGGTGGTTCTTCTGGTCCATCCCACTGTCATTGGACCACTCTCTATGTAAGTTTCCCAGTAATAAAGCCCTATGTTTTGTGTGCTGGCTCTGGGTCTCTTCTTTAGCTGCTTGAACCTGGTGTCATCCTATTGAAGTTAACAGGGGTCTGGCATGCCACCATGTAACATGACTTATAAATCCTAGCTCCCTCTGGACCTCTTTAATCCTTCTCTCTGTTCCACTTGTTCCCTATCTGAACACTCTTACTCATTCTTTAAACCTCAGCTCAAGCTTTACCTCCTTGCTGAGCTTTCTCTAATATTCCTAGGTTAAGTCTCAAGGCCCTTCTTCAAACTCCCACAGGACACCGATCATATGACTATCACAGCAGATGCCAGTACTCTGCAGACCACAGTGTGCACAGGGTGTCTTCCCATCCAGATTATGAGTATTTTTGAGAAAATGTTTATGTCTTCAGCTTTTATTTTTGTATCCCCCAAAGATGAGAGCAGTATCTGAGGCATACAGTTATTAGCCAACAGTTATTTATTGATATAAGCTTATTGGTTGGAAGTGGGGGTAAGGGTAGGAGGTGGAGAAAGAATTGGGAAGACAGGAAGTTAGAGAGTGGAAAATGCCAAAATCAAACTTAAATGATAAAGATGGACAATGTCAGACTTTACATTCCTACAAACCAGACATCATTTTCTTATTCATATATCAGTTTCAGTCTCAAACAATGCATACCCTAGTTGAGTGTGAGGTGTTCTGATGAACCATTGAGAAAGAAAAATCAGAAATGCATGGATTCAGTATGAAGATACCCTTTGTCTTTTTTGGAGAAAGAGAAGATTTTAATAGATAACAAATGAAGACCACCTTCTACTTAAGCATGCCAGGTTACAGGTTTTTATTAAATACAAAAACAAAAGGTTAATTACCTCATTAAATTTTTACTTCTACTTCTAAAAGGTGAATAGATGAGATTAACTTCTGGAACTTTGTTTCTTTGTAAATTCTAGTTCTAGTTACCATTTTGGAAATGAATCTTGAAGAAGCACTGGGGATAGAGTAGGGAGAATAGGCACGCTAAATGCTATTTGGCAAAATAACCTATCGTTAGCCATTTATTAGAAATAAATAAGCAATGGCCTGCTGTCTTATGAGGCCTTGCTAGGCTCTGCCAAAAATTCAATTAGGCTGATAAACAATCTCGGAAGAATGAAGGGTCAAAAACACAGCTTCTTGTCATCTTTGAGTTTACTAATCAGGGAACATATTATCTACATTACTAAGGTACAAAAGTACATTACTGAATTACAATTAGGACAACTGGGCAAAAAGGTGAAAACAAGGGCAAGCCTGTGTAATGCTGTGAAGTGGATAAAATCTGTTTTCAAAAGCTTCTATCTCTTTAGCCACCCCTAGGTAGGTTTTGTTTAGCCTTTATTCGAGTGTGTTTATTTTATCTCTGAGTAGGCTTTTTCTGGCCTTTATTCTAGTGTGTTTACCATGACCACCTCCTCTCACTAAAAACTATGCAGCCAGGAAACCTAAGTTTTATTTTTTAATTTTTTTATTTTCACAGGTTATTGGAAAACAGGTGGCATTTGGTTACATTAGTAAGTTCTTTAGTGGTGATTGGTGAGATTTTGGTGCATCCATCACCCAAGCAGTATACACTGTAGCCAATTTGTAGTCTTTTACCCCTCACTGCCTTCCCACCCTTTCCCTCCGAGTCCTCAAAGTCCACTGTGTCATTCTTATGGCTTTGCATTCACATAGCTTAGCTCCCAATTATGAGTGAGAATATACAATGCTTGATTTTCCATTCCTGAGTTACTTCACTTAGAATAATAGTCTTCAGTCTCATCCAGATTGCTGCCAATGCCATTCACTTCTTTTTACGGTTGACTAGTATTCCACTGTGTGTGTGTGTGTGTGTGTGTGTGTGTGTGTGTGTGTGTGTGTATACCACAGTTTCTTTATTCACTCGTTGATTGACGGGCATTTGGGTTGGATCCACGTTTTTGCAATTGCTAATTTTACTGCTATAAACATGCGTGTGCACGTATCTTTTTCATATAATGACTTCATTTCCTCTGGGTAGATACCCAGTAGTGGGATTGCTGGATCAAATGGTAGTTCTACTTTAGTTCTTTAAGGAATCTCCACTCTGTTTTCCATAGTGGCTGTACTAGTTTACATCCCCACCAGCAGTGTAGAAGTGTTGCCTGTTCACTGCATCCACATCAACATCTACTATTTTCTGATTTTTTGATTATGGCCATTCTTGCAGAAGGTGGTATCATACTGTGGTTTTGATTTCCTTTTCCCTGATCATTAGTGATGTTCAGATTTTTTCATATGTTTCTTGGCCATTTGTATATCTCCTTTTAGAATTGTCTATTCATGTCCTTATTCCACTTTTTGATGGGATTTTTTTTTCTTGTTGATTTGAGTTCATTGTACATTCTGTCCTTTGTCAGATGTATAGATTGTAAAGATTTTCTTCCATCCTGTGGGTTGTCTATTCACTCTGTTGACTGTTCCTATCGCCATGCAAAAGCTCTTTAGTTTAATTAAGTCCCAGCTATTTATCTTTGTTTCTATTGTATTTGCTTTTGGGTTCTTGGTCATGAAATCCTTGCCTACGCCAATCTCTAGAAGGGTTTTTACAATATTATCTTCTAGAATTTTTATTATAGATTCAGGTCTTAGATTTAAGTCCTAGATCAATCTTGAGTTGATTTTTGCATAAGATGAGAGATGAGGATCCATTTACATTCTCCTACATGTGGTTTGCCAATTATCCCAGCACCATTTGTTCAATGGGGTATCCTTTCCCCACTTTTTGTTTTTGTTTGCTTTGTCAAAGATCAGTTGGCTATAAGTATTTGGCTTTATTTCTGGGTTCTCTTTTCTGTTCCATTGGTCTATGTGCCAATTTTTATACCAGTACCATG
>NW_012102776.1:0-7510 GCF_000951045.1 Mandrillus leucophaeus | reverse complement strand
AAGGAGATTTTGGGCTGAGACAATGGGGTTTTCTAAATATACAATCATGTCCTCTGAGGATTTTTTTTATAGTTCTGTGAAGAATGATGGTGGTATTGTGATGGGAATTGTACTGAATTTGCAGATTGCTTTTGGCAGTATGGTTCTTTTCACAGCATTGATTCTATCCACCCATGATCGTGGGACGTGTTTCCATTTGTCTGTGCTGTCTATGACTTCTTTCAGCAGTTTTTGTAGTTTTCCTTGTAAAGGTATTTCACCTCCTTGGTTAAATACATTTCTAAGCATTTTCTTTTTCCACTATTGTAAAAGGGATTGAGTTCTTGATTTGATTCTCAGCTTGGTCACTGTTGGTATACAGGAGATTTATGTACATTAATCTTGTATCCAGAAACTTTGCTGAATTCTTTTATCAGTTCTAGGAGTTTTTTGGAGGAGTCTTTCGGTTTTCTAGGTACACAATTATATCATCAGCAAAGAGTGGCAGTTTGACTTCCTCTTTACCTATTTGGATGCCCTTCATTTCTTTCTCTTGAATGATGGCTCTGGCTAGGACTTCCAGTACCATACTGAAGAGAAGTGGTGAGAGTGAGCATTCTTGTCTTACTCCAGTTCTCAGAGGGAACGCTTTCAACTTCTCCCCATTCAGTATTATGGTGGCTGTGGGTTTGTCACAGATGGCTTTTATTACATTGAGGTGTGTCCCTTGTAAGCCAATTTTGCTGAGAGGGTTAATTATAAAGGGATGCTGGATTTTGTTGAATGCTTTTTCTGCATCTATTGAGATGATCATGTGATTTATTTTGTTTTTAATTCTGTTTATGTGGTATATCACATTTATTGACTTGCATATTTTAAACTGTCCCTGATCCCAGGTATAAAATCCACTTGATCATGGTGGATTATCTTTTTGATATGTTGTTGGATTTGGTTCACTAGCATTTTGTTAAGGATTTTAGCATTTATGTTCATCAGGGATATTGGTCTGTAGTTTTCTTTTTTGGTTATGTCCTTTCCTGGTTTTGGTATAGGGTGATACTGGCTTCATAGTATGATTTAGGGAGGATTCCCTATTTCTCTATCTGGTGAAATACAGTGTCAACAGGATTGGTACCAATTCTTCTTCGAATGACTGGTAGAAATAAGTAAGAATTCACCTGTTCCTGGACTTTTTTTTGTTGGTAACTTTTTTAATACCATTTCAACCTCACTGCTTGTTATTGGTCTGTTCAGGGTATCTAACTTTTCCTGATTTAAGCTAGGAGTTTTGTATCTTTCCAGGTATTTATCCATCTCCTCTAGGTTTTCTACTTTATGCATGTAAAGGTGTTCATAGTAGTCCTGAATGGTCCTTTTGTATTTCTGTGGTGTCAGTTGTAATATCTCCCATTTCATTTCTAATTGAGCTTATTTGGATGTTCTCTCTCTTTTCTTGGTTAATCTTGCTAATGGTCTATCCATTTTATTTAACCTTTCAAAGAACCAGCTTTTTGTTTCATTTATCTTTTGTAATTTTTTTTGTTGTTGTTTCAATTTCATTTAGTGCTTCCCTGATCTTGGTTATTTTCTTCTGCTGAGTTTGGGTTTGGTTTGTTCTTGTTTCTCTAGTTCCTTGAGGTGTGACCTTAGATTGTCTGTTTATGGTCTTTCAGACATTTTGATGTAGGCATTTAGTGCTATAAACTTTTCTCTTAGCACCGCCTTTGCTATACCCAAGAGGTTTTAATAGGTTGTGTCACTATTGTTGTTCAGTTCAAAGAATTAATTTCTATTTTGATTTCATTGTTGACCCAATGGTTATTCAGGAGCAGGTTATTTAATTTCCATTTATTTGCATGGTTTTAAAGAGCTCTCAAGGAACCTAAGTTTTAAATATTTCCAATCGTTACCACACTCTTTGGCCTACCAATAAAACCTTATGATTTTCTATGGCTTCTTTCATGAAGACCTTGCTCCATGCTTCCTAACAACTAGTAATTCTGATAAATCACACTGATTTACTGACAGGTGCTAATATGCTTCTTGAGTCCTGGAAGCTAATTGTATGGGAAAATGTAAGACAGAATAATAATCCAATGTTGGGACTTTCAGTATCATGGATGGTTTAATGAGAGAAGTAATTGGGCTGGTGAAAAAAATAGTTGCTGCTATATCTATCTGCATGACAAAACTTGAATAGGTACTCATTTGAACTAATGATGACTTTATGGTAGATCAAGTTCATATCTAGGTAACATGGTAATAATGCTTCCTTTCTCAGTTTATGCATTAGACGATGGTGAATGTAGGAGCTATATATAGGTGTATGCTCAATGAAGGTTGCTGTCCAACCAGAAGCAACACACACACTATTATTTGTCATAACCTTTCAGGTGAGAACTTAAAATTGTTCACAAATGAAGTTCTGGTAAACTGAAGCTAGATGTTTTTGGCTTAGTTTGCAATACTTCGATCTTTAGCCACTAGGCCATAATTCATTAATTAATGCCTGCAACTCAGTCATTTTCAAGCAAATACTTACGGTGTAATACAAATCTCTCCTGGAGCTTGTTTACATAGTTCAGGAAGACAGACAAATAAGCCAAAAATAAACAAGATAATATCAGATAATGATAGGAGTCACAAAGAAAACAAAACAAGTTGATGTGGCAAAAAATGACGGCAGTAGTGGGCACTGAATTAAACTGGATATGCAAAGCCTCAGTGAGGAGATACCTTGGAACTCTGGCATGACTTACAAGAACTCCTTACCCCACTCCAACCTCTACTCATAGATCTGGGAGAAGACTTTCGGGCAGAGAGAAGAGCAAGTGCCAATGCCCTAAGACAAGCTGATGAAATGAAAAGAAGGCTAGCCTGACGAAAGCCTAGTGAAGGCAATGGAAAATGGTCAGAGATAAAGACTGGGTACACAGCACCAAAGGTCTTGAGAACCATCGTATGAAATTTAGATTTAATTCTCTGTTGACTACCACAGAAATGCAGAATGTGATTATAATAATAAAGGATGAAAATTATATTCTATCTCAACTGGCTCCAGATTTTGTACTACATGCCATTGTTATTCATAAACGTGTTATACTTCCAAGGTTTTTAAAGCCATTGTCACTGCAAAGAACAGTGAAATCCACTGAGAGATGAGGGGAAGTTCTGCCCCTAAATTGAAGTCAACTCCTGAACAAACCAAAAACTAATAGCAAAAAAAAAAAAAAAAAAAAAAATGGAAAAACTCTTTGGTATTAACTGTCAATAACTCACCAAGTAAATCCAAATATGTGCAGCTTTTATCTATGATTCTACACTGACCAGAGCTAACAAGGTTAAAGCAACTTCTTTCCAGGGTGAAAGAAAGGATTTTTGTACTTCAATTAACCTGAGTTGTGCCTCACATTTACCACAATTGATGTCATCTAATTATAAAGGAAATGCTTCATTACACAAAACTGTACATATCAAGAGACTGTATTTCATGGCATACCTATAAAGTGAATCTATTCTTCACATGTCAAAGTTATACTATATCGAAAATAATCTAGAACTAAGGAGGAGCATTGAGAACAATCATAGCTAATATTATCCTTTCTAGGAGTAAGGAGACTGAAGTCCAAAGAAGATAAAATTTACAATTGTTTAATAGCTGACCCAGCACTAACATAGTGCCTTTTACCTAGCTGAACTGAAGTGAAATGATGTTCTTCTTCACTCGGTGATAACTTATCAACAATGTAATACAAATTTGGGTATAACTTTAAACACTCCTGTATATTATTAAGAAACGATTAGGTGCGTCATCAGAAATGGATAGTATTACATGAATTATACTATAAAAATATTGGAATGCTAAAAGCAGAAGGCTTCAATTACCTTGCTTTGAAATAAATCCCTCTCCTTTTTCCTTTTAACCCTTCCAAGTGGCAGCATCTGTGATTCTGGGGTGGTGAGGGATCTTGGTCATATGTACCCTTTTTGATATGCTCCAAGATCAAATTACATGGTCAAAAAACTTAAAGGAAATTAACACTAAATACTAAGTGTTCATATTATTCACATTCTAAATTTAGATAATTCAGATTTATATATTTTACTCATTGAATATCAAGCCCCTCATATCCTTAATACTCAAAAGTGATAGGTCTTGAACAATCTCTTAAGTCACATCTGGGAAGCAATGCTGAAGGGACAGAGGAACATTTTCAAACTTAACCCCCTCTTTGAAAATTCCAGTAATAGAAAATCACTGTTACTGACAAAAGTGTTGCAGGGACCTCGGGTGTCCCAAGGCAAAGAACTAAGGAAGAGCTGCTTTGTGACATTACTGTGTAGGGGACGCACCATTTGTAGGAAATGTAGAAACATTTAGCTGTTTTAAAAGAATATGGAGGACATGTTTGATACAGATATCCAATACATTCTTTCAAGAGTTCTTTCTTTTTCCAAGCATTACACTACTGTCTTTATAAGCCCTAGGTATCATTTAATTTGAAGACTAGTTCATATTTTTACTTTTGGTTCAAAGTCTAGTCTCACAAAATAAAAATTCAGGCCTCTTTCTGGGTCACACAACACATCTAAAAGTTGACAGTGTGGTCTGGAACTATAGTCTCCTTTTAGGAGAAGTTTGGGAAATCATTCTATCCCTAGTTAGCTACTTGTATCTTAAGAATCACCAGTTATTTGAAAGCTTGGAGGTTCTAGGAGGGGAGTGCAGCTACTCATATACCCTTGACAGAAGACTGGTCCTCCTTTATTGGGGATGGTCATCCTCTTCGACTGAGAATGCAGCTTTGGAAGGGACGCGCATGGAGTGGTGAGAGTGGAAGGGGACACCAGCCTAGCCAGTCAGATCAGCCAAATCAACCCTGGCAATCAATGGGGTGACAGATGTCACAGCCAGATCATCCTCACATCTAACAACCACCAATTATTTGACATAAAACTGAACACACTGCCTAATCAGTCACTCTTTACTGTAGTGGTATCCAATTCTGCCCTCGGGCAATGGTGCTTTTACTCTAATCCATCTCAGGACTTATTCCACATACCCTCATGTTACTCCTTTCCATTTTCTTCACAGCAGATCCTGTCAAGAGCATTTCCATTTAGCTGGTGTGTGGAAGTTACAGTGTGTTTTAACTAGAGAATGATAACTCCAACACTGCCATGGTGATAGTCATTCACACTCACCTTTATTGGCTACAGAAAAAGTTCAGGCCATTATTTTTTATTTAAAAAAAGGATACTGTCTTCCATTAATCACTGATCTAAAAGATCATAAAATCTTGATAAGACAGATTTAGGATTTGCAGATACTGCTATATCTTAGGAACACAAATATCACTAAGAATGGCTGGCCAAGAGTTGCCAAGTCACTCTCCATTTAATTCATAAGAACTGAATTAGCCTTCACCACCTTTCTAGATATTAAGGAATGTGAGGCTGCCATATTATAGCTGTGTTCTGTAGATGATATGCAGTATATATACTAGAGCATATAATACATAGAAGTAGTATATAATACATGGATGGCCCTTGTCCTATTAAAAAAAAAAAGTTATAATTTCATTGGGGCACTAAGAAAACTAAGAGAAATAATTTCAACAATGGAAGTTATACCATTGAAACTTCCATTTCAAGGCTAAATAACTGAAAAAGGTTGGGAATTGAAATGCCTTCCTAAGAATTAAGCTGGGCTGTCAACTACCACAACTATATTTTTTGCCCCTGTCAGTGACTGATGACTCAACAATTGATCCTCAATGAAGCATTATATGCCTTATAAACGGGTTAAATGTAGATTTTTTTTTAACACTATCATGGTTCTTTTTGTTTGTTTTCCTTGGTGTTTTTGTTTTGTTTTGTTTTTGAGGCATGGTCTTAGCACAATCATGGCTCACTGTAGCCTTGACCTCCTGTGCTCAAGTGATCTTCCCATGTGGCTGGGACCACAGGCACACACCACCACGCCTGGCTAATTGTTTTGATTTTTTGTAGAGGCAAGGTCTCACCATTACCCAAGCTAGTTTTGAATTCCTGAGCTCCTCCAATTCTCCTGCCTCAGCCTCCCAAAGTGCTTGTATTACAAGCATGAGCCACCAAGCCCAGCCTACACTATCATGTTATAATTACGGTATCTTTAGCTTGATGAGCAGAAGTTTGAAAAAAATAATGTCTATACACATTGTCTTTCCTCACAAAGGACTTACTAATTTCAAAAACAGAAAAGGTAAAGCCACAGTGGAAAAATCTGGCAGATACCACTTTAATCAAGTGATCAAAGTTTACATCAACAGTAATGAGAAAGCAATGTCAGGTGCCTTAATTCCTGCCCAAAATGCAGGAATTTATTCAGAAGGAAGCATCATACAAACTCAAACTGAGGAAATTTCTACAAAATAACTAGCCCAAACTTTTCAAAGATGTCAGTGCAATGGGAAACACACAAATAAACAAAGACAGACAGACAGACAGACCCAGGACTGAGACAGGCAGTTAGCAAGGGAATGGGACATAATTTTTTTTAGGCGGCTAAAAACAACACAAACAGAGCCAAACAGATTAGCACAGGACCCATCTCCTAGTTTAAAAAACAAAAAACAAAAAAACCTGTTACAACAGACTGCACCAGTGAAAAATTGCAAACATCCTGCTAGGCGAAAATAAAAATATAACAACAACAACAAAAACAGCCACAACTAATTAAATCCAAGATGGCCAAAAACTTAACTGACTGCTGACCCTTGGCTGCATTATGCCCCTATTATCATAAAATTTCCATGGAAAATACCTCCCATTCTCCTCATGCACCTGATACGACGACAGTTCCAAATTAAGCATATTTAGTTTAAAAAAAAAAAAAAAAAAAAAAAAAGGATGATACCCAGATTCTGGGAACTGCCTGTGCATTTCCTGGAAAACCTCTCCCCTTGTTATAAAATATCCCATGCCTTCATTATGCTTATCCACATAGTATGTAAGCCCTGACCACCTTGCAGGCAGCCCATTCTTTTGAGCATGCCTGCACTCATTTCTTGTGTACTTGCTTTCACTCCACAATAAAACTTCTGTACTTTCACTGTGATCTCAGTTCCAAATTCTTTTTTGTGACAAAGACAAAACCTAAACTAGCCTTATGGACGACAGAACCATTCCAGATTTTCATGTCCAAAGCTGAGGAAAAAAATATGTATATATAAAGGACAAAATTGTGACAATTAGCAAAACTTGAAAAAAAAAATTCAGTGGTAACAGTAGTCTACCTGTGCTAAACTTCCTAATTTGGATAACTGCACTGCAGGAACGTAAGTGAATATCTGTGTCTTACAAAATACACACTTAAATATTTAGGGTAGAAAAAAAGCATGGTGGTTGAAACAGTCTCAAGACAAAGAGTGGTAAAGCAAATTTGGCAAAATGGTGAAGGATATAGGAAAGTTATTTCTATTCTTGAAATATTTCTATAACTTAAAATTATTTCAAAAGAAAATATAAATATTTTAGTAACTGCCAATGA
>NW_012102775.1:9901-11946 GCF_000951045.1 Mandrillus leucophaeus | reverse complement strand
TCAGTTTTAGATGGAGCTCAGAGCAGATGGTGCTCAGAGCAAGATGGAGCTCAGAATGATTAGAGGTGTAAGCAAGACAGAGCTCAGAGAAGATTGAGCTCGGAGTAGATAGAGCTCTGAACAAAAAGGAGCTTCAAACAAGATGGAACGTAGAGCAGATGTTGCTAGGTGTAAGATGGAGCTTAGAGAAACGTGGAGCTCAGAATGATTGGAACTTAAAAACATTGCTCTGAAGGATTAGAGCTCTGAGCAGATGGTGCTCGGAGCAAGATCAAGCTCGGAGTGATTGGAGCCTCGAGCAGAATGGGGCTTGGAGCAGATGCAGCTCCAAGCAAGATGTACCTCAGAAAACAGGTTGCTCAGAGCAGATGGTGCTCAGAGCAAAATGAAGCTGGAAGTGATTGGAGCTCTCAGCAAGATGGAGCTCAGAGTATATGGATCTCTGAGCAAGATGGACGTTGGAGCAAATGAAATTGTGAGCAAGTAGTTGCTCTAAGCAAGATGGAGCTTGGAGGAAATGTTGCTCTGTTTCAGATGGTGCTTAGAGCAAGAGGGAGCTCAGAGAACATGCCCCTCACAGTAAGATAGACCTTCGAGCAGATGGTGCTTAGAGCAAAATGAAACTGGAAGTGATTGGAGATCTCAGCAAGATGGAGCTAGAAGATGGAGCTCTGAGCAAATGAATATCTGAGCAGAGGATGCTCAGAGCAAGATGGATTTTGAAGTGTTTGGAACTCTGAGAAAAATGGAGCTTAGAGCAAATGGAGCTCAGAGTGATGAGAGCTCTAAGCATGATGGAGCTTGGAGCAGATGGAGCTTCAAGCAGATGAAGCTCAGATCAGATAGACCTTTGAGCAAGAAAGAGCTCCATTCAAGATGGAACTTGGAGCAGATGTTGCTGGTGTAAGATGGAACTCAGAGCAGATGGTGCTCAGAGCAAGAGGGAGCTCAGAGTGATTGGCACTCTGAACATTGCTCTGAGCGATTGGAGCTCTAAGCAAGATGCAGCTCAGAGCAGATAGAGTGAAAAAGGAGCTCTAAGCAAGATGGGGTTTGGAGGAGATGTTGCTCGGTTTTAGTTGGAGCTCAGAGCAAAATGGAGACCACAGTGATTACAGCTCAGAGCAAGGTGGAGCTCAGAGCACATGCTGCTCAGAGTAAGATGAGCTCTGACCAGTTGGTGCTCAGAGCAAACTGGTGCTGGAAGTGATTGGAGCTCCCAGCAAGATGGAGCTTGGAGTGATTGGAATTCCCAGCAAGATGGAGCTCAGAGTACATGGATCTCTGACTAGATTGAGCTCTGAGTAAGATGAATGTCTATGCAGATGATGCTTACAGGAAGATAGTGCTTGGAGTGATTGGAGCTCCAAAGAAGATGGAGGTTGGAGCAGATGGAGCTCTGAGCAAGATGGAGATTGGAGTAGATACAGCTTGGAGCAAGAATGAGCTCCGAGCAAGATGGAACTTGCAGCAGGTGTTTTTCAGTGTAAGATGGAGCTAAGAGAAGATGATGCTTAGAGCAAGATTGAGCTCAGAGTGATTGGCACTCCAAACATTGTTCTGGAGCTCTGAGTGAGTGGAGTGGAGCTCTGAGTGAGTGGAGCTGCGAGCAAGCTGGAGCTCGGAAAATATGTTGCTTAGAGTAAAATGGAGCTCCAAGCAGATGGTGTTCAGAGCAAATTGGAGCTCAGAGTATTTGGAGCTCCAAGCAAGCTGGAGCTCGGAGCATATGGAGCTCAGAAAGCATGTTGCTTAGCTCTGAGTAGGTGGTGCTCCGAGCAAGGTGGAGCTCAGAGTGATTGGAGCTGTGAGCAAGGTGGAGCTCGGAAAAGATGTTGCTTAGAGTAAAATGGAGTTCCGAGCAGATGGTGCTCAGAGCAAGATGGAGCTCAGAGTGATTGGAGCGCTGAGCCAGCTGGAGCAGAAAAGATGTTCCTTAGAGTAAGATGAAGCTCTGAGCAGGTGGTGCTCAGAGCAAGATGGAGCTCAGAGTGATTGGAGCTCCGAGCAAGCTGGAGCTCCCAGCAGATGGAGCTCAGAAAGCA
>NW_012102775.1:2670-4571 GCF_000951045.1 Mandrillus leucophaeus | reverse complement strand
CCACAGACCCTGGCTGAGCCAGGAATGAAAAAATATACACAGACACAGGTTTTTTCCCTGGGCCCATGACTAGGGTACCAGGTCATTCACTGACACTGAGGAGGATGCTGTGAAGAGTCACAGCAGCCACAGCCTTGACAAGCAAGTGTTGCAGGCATTTATTTAGTACAGATTTAATGACAAAGGCTTTGAGTCAACACAACTTGTGGGTGATTAACATAGTCACCCTCTCCAGAGAGAACAGTCCTGTGCCTAGATGATTAAAAGCCAGGTTCCGAGGCCTGAGCAAACTAACTTATCTAGATAAATTCCCTTTCACTTCTTTGTTATCTACCCTGAGAGAATTCAGCTGCCATCAGCCAAATCCTCTTCCAAATCCTCTTCCAAAGCTTTTGCAAAACCTGGCCTTCCAAGAAGGTTTGCCTCTTTTTCCTATAATTTCTCGCACCACCCTGACCAATCTCCTACATCTCCCACTTTTCTGTTTTTCACATCAGGTTTTGTTGACTGAAGAATACAGATGTGTGCAGCAACAGGTTTGCCTGGTGCAGCAGTTATGACTTGTATTCCTGCTTTGCATCCTAGAGTTAGTAAATAACATAAGACAAACATGAGTATAATCAATAACATTCTTTTCCAATCAAGGAGTGACCCTCAGGAGTGGGTATCTATCCAGGAGAGATATTCTTGCACATCTTGCCATGTGGCTGTTTGTTGGATGTGTAGATATACGACGTTTAGGGATTCTAGAATTTTAGTTTTAAGTTGCCTTATGTCTTCTGATAAATTATTATATACGGTTCCCCACAGGTGTTGCTTCACTTCATCCCAACTATGTATTGATTGATACCAAGGTAGAGAGGTGACACAGATATGCTTATGCTCCCAGTCGCAGTATAATTGCTGTTGGAATGTCAGTGCATATTGCCACTTCCCTACATATTCTAAGGCAGCCCTGAGGGCTTGTGGGCATACCAGAATCTTTTGATCTATACTCTGCTGTAAGAGAAGCTTGTTAGACACATTTCTGGCCAAGTTATCTGCAAAGGTAGCTATTTGTACTGGTTCAGTAATGGAGGCCACAGCAACACTAGCAGTTGCCAAGGTGACTATGGCTGAGACTATAAGGACTGTAAATGTGCCTATGAATCTTTTATGTCTGACCGGAGGCAGGGCACATTCTAAGGTGGCAAGAACAGAGGAACGTTGCCAATCGCATGTCAAATTGACTGGTAGGAATGCTTCAGATTGTGTCCTTAATACCATGACTCTTGTAGTATTTAAATGAGCTATATTGTAATTAGTGATGCATGAGGCAAACGAAGCCTGTCACTGCACTTGGGTCACAAACATGGATTTTTGGGGTATAATGGAAATATTGGTTCCCATAAGGAAAATATATGGATGGATAGTGCAAATTAGGCACTGATCTGTGTGATTAAGAATAAAAATCATAGTACAATTGTTACTGGAATTATGGTATATCCCATGCTGGGTGTTAAGGGAGATGCTAAGGTGTCCCAGGCACCATAAAGTGTCTTCGGGTGGCATAGACTCTACTTGGGGTCTGGGATATCCTATCCCTCCATCGGCTCAAATTATAGGGAAAGAGGACGTGGCTATGAAACTGTGATTGATACCACGATGAATGCAGACATATCAGTATGGTTGCTCTGAAAATGGCATTGGGGGCTAAGATATTATAATTGCCTAACTGGAGGCTATGAGCTTCTCCCCTGTGACAGACTTCCCAGCAAAAGTGGAATCCATTACTTTCCCTTCTACATTCTTTAGCACAGGAAGGAATGTTGGGAAAAGTGACATTGATTGCATTGCCTGGTTTAAGGCTACCTGCAACCAAGAATATGAAGGCATTTCCTTTGCCATGATGCAGCCATCAT
>NW_012102775.1:0-320 GCF_000951045.1 Mandrillus leucophaeus | reverse complement strand
CAAGTAAGGAAATTAGCCCCTTTTCCATTTTTACCAGAGCCATCAATAAAAAGCATGAAAGCATTAGGTATGGGGGAGTGAACTAGTTTTGTAGGAACAACTATAGGGATATGAAATAAGAACTGAATTAGTTTGTTAGCAGGAAGGGCATGCTCTGTATGGCCTGCATAATCAGAGTGTTATCTGAAGACCTAGAGATACGGACACTACTGCTTCAAATTGCTCTTTACTTAAAGCAATTTTGATGACATCAGGGTCATAACCTAGCAGCTGTTTGCATCATCTGTGGCCTGAATAGATGACTTTATTAACTAAGTGGA
>NW_012102774.1:2927-3547 GCF_000951045.1 Mandrillus leucophaeus | reverse complement strand
CACACACACATACCGTGTATATATATACACACACACACATACTGTATATATATACACACACACATATACTGTGTATATATATACACACACACACACTGTGTATATATATACACACACATACTGTATATATATACACACACACTGTATATATATACACACACACAAACACATACTGTATATATACACACACACATATACTGTATATATATACACACACATACTGTATATATATACACACACAAACACATACTGTATATATATACACACACATACTGTATATATACACACACACTGTATATATACACACACACAAACACATACTGTATATATACACACACACATACTGTATATATATATACACACACAAACACATACTGTATATATATACACCCACACACTGTATATATATATATACACACACATACTGTATATATATACACACACATACTGTATATATATACACACACACATACTGTATATATACACACACTATATATATACACACACACACACAAACATACTGTATATATATACACACACATACTGTATATATATATACACACACACTGTATATATATACACACACATATACTGTGTATATATACACACACATACTGTAT
>NW_012102773.1:13911-14218 GCF_000951045.1 Mandrillus leucophaeus | reverse complement strand
CTCAGGAGGCTGGGGCAGGAAGAATTGCTTGAACTTGGGAAGCAGAGGTTGCAGTAAGCTGAGATCGTGCCACTGCACTCCCGCCTGGGAGACAGAGTGAGACTCCATCTCAAAAAGCTAAAAAACAAAGAAACAAAAAAGAAGTCCCTGAAACAAACAACAACAAAATGGATGAAGTTTCCCTCTTGTTTTATGTTATTGGGAGCTTGACTTTGTAGCCGTGTGGCAGTATTTTCTCTTTGTTTCTACCATCCAGCATATAGAAAATTTGAAATTTATGTTATAGTTATCCATAAAAGTGATCTTG
>NW_012102773.1:8943-10706 GCF_000951045.1 Mandrillus leucophaeus | reverse complement strand
GTCACCCTGTCACATGAACACAGCCTTCGTAAAACATCCTGAATCTCACACTCAGAGGCAGTCAAAAGTTGGAATTGTGACTCTCATACGTGAACGCAGTCCACAGGTAGGGCGGTGACTCTCACACAAAGATTCAGCGCCCCTGTGAGCCTGTGACTCCCCTACTGGGACACTGTCTATAAGTGGGGTTCGGGCTCTCATGCACAGAGGCAGTGCACTGTTGAGATTGTGACTCAATTACTTAAACACATATCCCAGGATATGTTGACTGTCATAAGTGAAGCCAGCACATTTGTGGGGTTTTAAATCTTATCCTTAAACTTTTCTGCTGGTGTGATTCTGACATATACCTTTTCCCAGCATCTGATTAATTTTACTCTATTATAACATATACCTGGGCCATGCACAAAATTTTTGTTCCTCTTCTGCACGAGCCCTGTCCTCAGGAGAAATTACAATGTATCTTAGGGCCAATCATTGAAGTGAAGAGACTCTCTTTTTCTGCCTGGGTCTTGCCCTTAGTTGGGATTGTGACATATCACTGGACCTTTAACCCAAATGATATAACTCTTTTTCCTGGGTTCTTATTACAGAAGGCATTGTGACATATCTCTAGACCCATCACCTAGGTGATGTGACTCTTCTTTCCTACCGGAACCCTGCCCCCAAGAGGCATTGTGGCGTATCACTGGCCCCAGCTTCCAAGTGATGTAACTGTCCTGCCTTGGCTCTGCCCACAGGGGACATTGTGACATATCACTGCGCCCAGCACCTAGGTGATGTGACCCTCCTGAATTGTCCCTGCTCTCAGGGAAGATTTTGACCCTACTCAAAGTGGCAATTGTGACATATCTCTGGCCAACACCCAGGTGATACAACCCTTGTGCCTGGTCTCTCTCCACAGTTGGAATTGGGAAATACACATGGGCACAGCTTACAGGTGGAATGATGATTCATACCTGGAGATATATTGACTCTTGTAGTTAGTCTTACAGCAAAAACTAAGGTCCTGAGTCTTCAACTTGTAGGATGGTCACAGAGTATTATGACTTGCACATTGTGTGAAGCCCTCAAGTGCTACAACAAGTGACAAAATAGAGCCCAGCACACAGGGAAAGTTGTGGCTATTGTATGCAAACTCAGACAAAAGTAAGGATTATCACCCTTCCACGTTAACAGAACCCACTGTTGAGGTTCTGAATCACACACCAAGAGCCAATGGAGTTGGAACTGTGAATCTTATACATCAATCCAATCAACAGAAGAGATGATAAAACCAAGTCCAGGATTTAGAACAACCGGGGGCTGTGCTTCCCCTATCAAAACACTGTCTGTTGGTGAGATTTGGGCTCTCATGTACTGATTTAGTTCACTGTTGTGATTGACTTGCGTAGTTGAACTCAACCCACAAGAGGTGTTGACTCTTATACCTTTAGCTGGAAAATGTCCCGGATTGTGAATTTCTGCTATGGACTGGGTCCAGGTATGAGTTCCATTGCTGTTCCTGTGAGCTGGGTTCAAAAATCAGTCACTATCTCACCTGTGGCTGCATCTACATGTGACGGTCACAATTCCAACCCTGGATTGCATTTGTGTGTGAGACTTAGGACCTCACCAGTGAGCACTGTCTATGTGTGAGGGTGACAATTCTATCAGCTGGATGTGCATATGACAGTCACAATCTCACCTTTGTTCTGGGTCCTGTTATGACACTGTATCACATGCTGGCTTCATACAATATGCCTCAGTATCGTAATACACTA
>NW_012102773.1:0-3570 GCF_000951045.1 Mandrillus leucophaeus | reverse complement strand
AGTATATATCACCATCTCAGCTGTGGGGATGCACGGGCAGGTGCAGTGGGAGTTGAGATGGGAGGAGGGTTGTGATGTCCTCTGTCAGGATGTAATTGTTATTGTTTTGGGGCTGTTTTTAGATACCGTCAAATGAAATAAATTTATATGTAAGTATGAGATAACTTTATTCTAAAGTAATGTTGTGGCCAGGCACAGTGGCTCATGCCTGTAATCCCAGCACTTTGGGAGGCCAAGGCAGGTGGATCACTTGAGGTCAGGTGTTCAGGAACAGTCTGGTCAACATGGTGAAACCCTGTCTCTACTAAGAATATAAAAATTAGCTAGGTGTGGTGGTGGGCACCTGTAATCCCAGCTACTCAGGAGGTGAAGGCAGGAGAATCGCTTGAACCCTGGAGGCACAGGTTGCAGTGAGCCGAGATCACACCACTGCACTCCAGCCTGGGTGACAGAGCGAGACTCTGTTTCAAATAAAATTAATAGTGTTGCAATGGGGGAAGCACCAAACATAATATCTGCATATGTCTCAAAAGTTAGGCTGAAAAGGGCTGTCATTCATATGGAGGAGCAAGCAAGATTAGAAAGAAGGTGGGAGAGGAGGGCAGAATGGAGGGTAGCAAAATCAATGCAATAGAGAATGTTGCACCCTGAAATCAGCCTGTTCTCGGAAGGGACATGAAGAGGGGTTGTATGTTTGCTCAGACTGGAGGTGGAGCAGAGTCTGGGCTCTGGGGGAAAGACAGAAACTTAAGCAAAGTTTGCTTAACAGGTATTTTCTTGTGAACCCTGAAGACAAAATTAATTGTGTGTGAAGAGTAATGGTAATGTGGAGTTTGTGAATCTGTGATATCTAAAAGAAGGCATATCATCTCAGTCATAATGCGAAGGATCTTTCTTTGCAGTAAGTTGTTCTTATAGAACACAAAGCATTAGAGAGTTTTCTTAATTGTAGCTATTTGCCAGAACTCACTACCCACCCTGTCTTTCTCTCCCATTTTTCTGTGCCCTATACATTTTTTTTTTCCAGTTGGCATTTTCTGAATTATATTATTTATAATAACCTGGTAAAGTTCTATCAATTATTAAATTTGATAGTTTTATCAAATTTATGATTAGTTTTATCAAATTATTAAACTTCAGGGAGAAGTTTAAAACAGCCCATAATTTATAGATAGCTGCTTATAGGCATAGATGGGCCCATGGTGCCTGTCACTGGCGTGTGCATTGGAGAGTGTATTGAGGAACTGAGTCCTCAAGTGGTCAGGTCTGTGGTGACTCTGGAATCTGTCAGAATTGAGTTGTTGAACACCCAGTTGGTGTTGAAGAGTTGGCTGGTGTCAGCAAATGCTATATATTTGGTCTAAAAAGAAAGATATCACTGAAGCCTTGGCTTGAAGGAGACTGAGAGTCTTTTGGGGAAGGGAGACTCTACTCTTCAGCACACAAGCTGCTGTGCTGTGAATTGTCCTGTGATTCCATGTCTCATCCGGGACATCTCAGAGGGAACTGAGAACTCAAAGGAAAGCGGTTCAGAGGGCAGACTCCTCTCCCCACCTCGCTGCTAGAAAGTGATTTCTGCACACTCACGCCCACGCACATTGGGCAGTGATGTAGCCACACTCCTCCCATGACAAGGCTCCACCCTCAGAAATTGTGCTGAGAGAACTTCTGCTTCTAGAGTTTTCTGCCTATAGGCTACGTAAGTTCCCAGAGCACTCATGGCTTCTTTTTATGACCAGATCTTGAATCTGCACCAGTGACCTGTTTTCTACACTAGCCCAAGATTCTGGGTCATCCATCCCTTCCATCTGCCTGCACGCACACATTTATTAGTCCAAGCTATCTTGCCTGGACCAGTCTCCGTAGCCCTAACCAGTCATTTCACCAACTGTGTACTGTTCCCTACCCATAGGTCTTTCTTTCTTTCTTTCTCTCTCTCTCTTTCTTTCTTTCTTTCTTTCTTTCTTTCTTTCTTTCTTTCTTTCTTTCTTTCTTTCTTTCTTTCTCTTTCTCTCTTTCTTTCCTTCTTCTTTCCTTCTTCTTTCTTTCTTTCTTTCTTTCTTTCTTTCTTTCTTTCTTTCTTTCTTTCTTTCTTTCTTTCTTCTTTCTTTCTCTTGTTTCTCTTTCTCTTTCTTTTTTCTTTCTCTCTCCCCTTCCTTCCTCCTTCCTTTCTCTCTTTCTCTCTCTTTCTCTCTTTCTTTCTTACCTTAGACTGAGTTTCACTCTTGTCACCCAGGCTGGAGTGCAATGGCAGGATCTTGGCTGACAGTAACCTCTGCCTCCTGGGTTTGAGGGATGCTTCTGCTTCAGCCTCCCGAGCAGCTGGAATTACGAGTGCATGTGACCACACCTAACGAATTTTTGTATTTTTAATAGAGGCAGGGTTTCACCATTTTGGCCAGGATGGTCTCAAACTCCTGACTTCAGGTGATCCACCCACCTCAGCCTCCACAAAGTGCTGGGATTACAGGAGTGAGGCACTGTGCCCAGCCCCCATAGACTTTTTATATCAGATTCTCTTATTCTACCTTTTTTTTTTTTCCCCCAGAAATGCTCTTTCACAAACTCAAAACAACATCTCTGGTGTGTGTAAATACAAACCCTACTGGAAATCAAATGACGATGAGTTCAGGATAAATTTTTTGGACCTGCTTATTGTCAGCATAAATACAAAATAAAAATAAGACAATCATTCAACTTAAAAATTAAAAAAAGAATTTACTTTTTTTTTTTGACCGAGTCTCGTCCTGTTGCCCAGGCTGGAGTGCAATGGCTCAATCTCAGCTCACTGCAACTTCCGCCTACTGAGTTCAAGCAATTCTGCCTCAGCCTCCATAGTAACTGGGATTACAGGTGTGAGCCACCACATCTGGCTAATTTTTGTATTTTTAGTAGAGACAGGGTTTCACCATGTTGGTCAAGCTGGTCTCAAACTCCTGACCTCATGATCTGCCCGCCTTGGCCTCCCACAGTGTTGGGATTACAGGAGTGAGGCACCGTGCCCAGCTCTTCTTTTTAAAAAAAAAAAATTTTTGACTTAGATACCTTTTATATGTAAATTCTTTCTCTGCTTATCTTTTTTGTGTCTTTTAAGTATTTATGAAATCTATCTCTGCTCTAATTTTTATTCCTTTTTCTCCTTCCTTCCTTCCTTCCTTCCTTGCTTCCTTCCTTCCTTCCTTTCATTCTTTCTTTCTTTCTTTCGATGGAGTTTCACTCTTGTCACCCAGGCTGGAGTGCAGTGGTGTGATTTCAGCTTATGGCAATCTCCGCCTCTCAGGTTCCAGCGATGTTTCTGCCTCAGCCTCCTGAGTAGCTGGAATTACAGGCTCGTGCCACCAGGCCCGGCTAATTTTTGTAGTTTTAGTAGAGACGAGGTTTCACCATTTTGGCCAGCCTGATCTTGATCTCCTGACCTTAGGTGATCCACCCACCTCGGCCTTTCAAAGTGCTGGGATTACAGGCATGAGCCACCTAGCCCGGCCTATTTTTTTTTTTTTTTAATGCTAACATTGGGATTATTTAGTTGTTCTTTTTCAAGCATTTTGTGGATTAAAGTTATGTTTTTTA
>NW_012102772.1:10130-10489 GCF_000951045.1 Mandrillus leucophaeus | reverse complement strand
ATTGGCTCCCCACTGGGGTATGGCCTAGTAGACCTGTGAGGAGAGGATCACTGTCCTCCAGACCCCAGAATGGTAGATCTAGCTACAGCTTGCACGTTGCAAATGGAAAAGCCGGAAGCGGACAAAACCAGCCAGAGGCACACAACACCAGCCTATGAGAGCAGCTGTGGGGGTTGAACCATGCAAAACCACAAGGTCTAAACGTCCCAAGGCATTAGTGTGCCCTGGAAATGGGACATAGAGTCAAAAGTAATTATTTTGGAGCCTTACAATTCAATAACTCCCCTTCTGGGTTTCAGACTTGCATGGGTCCTGTGGCCTCTTTCTTTTAGCTGATTTCTTCCTTTTAGAATAGGAGT
>NW_012102772.1:3599-4180 GCF_000951045.1 Mandrillus leucophaeus | reverse complement strand
AAAATAAGACCATTTCTGTAATAAATAGGGCTGGGAAAACTGGCAAGCCATAGGCAGAAGAATGAAACTAGAGCCCTATTTCTTGCCACATACAAAATCAAATTAAAATAAACAAAAGACTTAAACCTAACACCTCAAACTATCAAAAATTTACAAGAAAACATTGGGGAAACTCTTTAGGGCATTCATTTGGGCAAAAATTTCTTAAATAATGCCCCAGAAGCACAGACAACCAAAGCAAACATGGACAAATGGAATTACAGCCAGTCAGAAAGCTTTTTTAAAGTGAAGGAAACAATAAACAAAGTGAAGAGAAAACCCACAGAATGGGAAAAAACCTTTGTAAATTACCCATCTGAAAAGCAATTAATAGCTACGTGATATGGTTAGGCTTTGTGTCCCCATCCAAATCTCATATTGAATTGTAATTCCCAGGTGTTGAGGGAGAGACTTGGTAGAAGGTGATTGGATCATGGGGGTGGTTTCCCCCATGCTGGTCTTCTGATAATGAGTGAGTTCTCATGAGATCTGATGGTTTTATAAGGGGCTCTTCCCTCTTTGCTTCACATACATGCTCTCTC
>NW_012102772.1:3151-3549 GCF_000951045.1 Mandrillus leucophaeus | reverse complement strand
TCTCTTCTTTCAAAAGCAAATAGGAGAAATATTGCTGAATTCTTTTTCTCAGCAAGGAACATCCCTGAGAAAGAGAATGCGCCCCTGAGGGTAGGTCTATGAATGGTCCCCTTGGAGGCGGCTGTCTTTTATAGTTGAAGCCGAAGGGGTCTCCTGTTGTGCTCCCAGGCTTATTAGGACAAGGAAATTCCTGCCTAATAAATTTTGGTCAGACAGATTGTCTGCTCTTAAACCCTGTCTCCTGATAAGATGTTATCAATGACAATGTGTGATCAAAACTTCATTAGCAATTTTAATTTCACCCCATCCTGTGGTCCTGTCATGTCATCCTGCCTCCATTTGCTTTGTGATGTTTTATTACCTTGTGAAGCATGTGATCTCTGTGACCCACACCCTAT
>NW_012102772.1:0-449 GCF_000951045.1 Mandrillus leucophaeus | reverse complement strand
CCGTCTCAAAAAAAAAAAAAAAAAAACCAACAACAAACAAACAAAAAAACACAGACTTCTTCCAGTTCTGGTGAGGTGTGTAACATGTTATTAATTTCTTCTAGTTTTCCAGGGTTATCTAGTGTCCAGTCATCATCTTCTCCCTGCCCTTCGAGTGCTGGCTTACATACATACCCCACTCTCGAAACATCTGAGCTTCACCAGAACAACACGCAATGGGGCCTCTTATCAGCTGGCAGAGTTGAATGTTTGCCCTCTCTGGGAAGTGACAGGTGATAATAGGGACACTATATAGGTATACGTACCCCTTTCTATGTCCGTATTAGCCATATGCAAGGAAAAACTAAGACAGTCTTCAGAGGTTCCAGGAAAATTCGTAGAAAAATTTAAGAGGCTAACTTTGATGCATGATCTGACCAGGCAAGATTTGCATATATGTACGTTCGCCT
>NW_012102771.1:10089-10956 GCF_000951045.1 Mandrillus leucophaeus | reverse complement strand
TTAGGATGACAATGGAAAATATTTGCAATACCAAGTGGAACAAACGGACCTCTCATGCATTACTGCTGAGATTGCAAAATGTTATACTAACTCTGTAAAACCACGTGACAGTTTCTTCAACAGTTAACCATAACATATGACTACCAGATATACAGCTATTCTACTTCTAGTTACCCTAGATAAATAAAACTTACATTCACACAAAAACCTACATGCAAATGTTTGTAGTAGTTCTATTTACAAACTCCTCAAGCAGGAAACAACTCAATTGTCCTTTAATGAGGGAATGGATAAATAAACTGTGATGTATTGATACAATGGAATACTACTCAACAATAAAATGGAACATATTAGTGATACAACAACATGGGTAAATCTCAAAGACATTATGCTAAGGAGCAAGTCCAAAAATACTACACAGTTTACGGTTCCGATGACGTCACATTCTGGAAAAGGCAAAACTATACCAGGGATTAGAAAAGAAGAGGATGTGATTACAAAGGAATTTAAAAGGGAGTTTTCTGGAGTGATACAACCATTCTGTATTCTGATTGTGGTCGTGGTTATACAAATCTACACATGTATTACAACTCATAGCACTGTAGGCTAAAAAACGTTAAGTTTATTATATACTAATGTAAGCATTTTTTAATTAACGAAACATATCAAGTACATTCATTTAACAAAAGAAAAATTGTAAGAGAGTATTGATTTTCATTTGCAGATAAGGAAATTGACTTCCCCAAGGTTATTCAACCAATAAATAAATTCTGAACTAGAATCGACTTCTAGAACATTACTTTTTTCTGTTGTTATATGAGAAACAAACCTTCAAATACCTAAGCCAAATTGTGTATTAGTTAGCAT
>NW_012102771.1:3296-3622 GCF_000951045.1 Mandrillus leucophaeus | reverse complement strand
AAGAAGTTGTGTTGCAAAGCTGTTGAGAAGGCAGATCTGGGCAAAAGTTGAGTTTCCATAGAAGCAGAAACCGAGGAAGGGATTTGGGTTCAAGTAGTTGACTTGGGAGGTAGGCCCAGTAAGCACTAGTAGGGTAGTGAGGGTAATGAGACATGGAAGGGAAGGTGGCTAATACAGGGTAGATTGATGGGCAGGTTATTAGTGTGGGCAATTGAGGTTCAATTCCACTGAGGACCTTTTGAGGAGCATGTAGAATATGCTTCATAGTTGCCACTGCTATGGTTTGAATGTCACCTGAAAAGCTTATGTTGAAATTTAAGTGGCAT
>NW_012102771.1:0-366 GCF_000951045.1 Mandrillus leucophaeus | reverse complement strand
AGGGCTGTCACATCTACCTCTGTGTTTTTGCAATGCCAGTTTGCATTTTCTGAGTGAGTTACTTCTACGCATCTTCACAGCAGCCAGTACTGCAGCGCCTTGCATATATTATATGCTCAATGAGTACTTGTCAATTGATTTTGTACGTGCATGTGACAGTATAAATATATTATGAAAAATGGGGAGGCCAGGCAATAAAAGAGTCAGGATTTCTTCCCCCCCAAAAAAAATACACAGTGGTGGAATTTGGCATGAAGTTCAAATGCTCCTACACCCTGCCCTGCAGTATCTCTAACCAGGGGACTTTGATAAGGAAGCTGAAGGCTGATATTACCTTTGCTCCCTCACTGTAACTGAACACATTTC
>NW_012102770.1:11835-12910 GCF_000951045.1 Mandrillus leucophaeus | reverse complement strand
GCTTGTACCTGGGAGGCAGAGGTTGCAGTGAGCCAAGATAGCGCCATTGCACTCCAGCCTGGGCAACAAGAGCGAAACTCTGTCTCACAAAAAAAGAAACAACAACAACAAAAAAACCTTTTTCTTTTGAATTAATGTTATCTTTATATAAAACTTGGAAACGTAGAAAAGAGAGGTTTCATATACTTCTCACTCAGGTCCTGTAAATATCAGCATCTTACATAGCCATGTTTTTTTTTTTAAAGTAAAAAAAATACTTTTAAATAAAGTATACTTTATTAAGTATAACGTAGACAAGAATAGTGCACATAAGTGTACAGTTTGATAAATTTTCACACCGATGTAACCAGCAAAAGAACATTACCAGTGCCCCTGAAACCCTTCTTCCCTCCCATTCCAATACTACTGCCCTAAAGGGATTATCTTTTCATTTTAATGGAATATTTAGATATATTTCTTTCAATGCCTAGAACTAATCATTGTCTATATTAATCTTCAAAACTGGACAAAGGGCAGAATGCTTTTAATTCTCTTTCTCTTCTTCATCTCCCATAAAATATTATCGGAGAATTCAATTCTCTATTGTTACTACTTTTAAGAACAGCTTATTTAGATTAACCACTTTCCTGGCTCATCTGCTTCCTATATCTCCTGTCTTTTTGTAGGGGTCTATAGCCATGTTTGATATTCTTTTCAGTTGTCCCCTTTCTCATCCCCCTTTATATAGTTTGGACATTTTCTACCTCATAATCTAAACCTTGCTTACCACAAGAGGATTTGGAAGTAGCAGAGATTTGTTTTCCCTGGCTGCCTTGAGCTGGCAGCTGCTTCTGGTCTCCAGAGGCAACAGGGGTGGTTGTTCTAGTGGGAGTAGCCACTCAATATGTTTCTGAAATATTTCCATGGTTATGTGTTCAGAACCTGCATCTATAGTCCATTTTACTGCTGTAGAAAATTTCCATTGTATAAATGTTACTGGGGGGTTCGTGCTCACAGAGCTCCCAGGATGGTGGCGGGCCCCTTCCAAGATGGTGGCAAGCCTCCTGTTCTCTGACCTGGGGATTCTTGGCCTCAC
>NW_012102770.1:9900-10707 GCF_000951045.1 Mandrillus leucophaeus | reverse complement strand
TGCCTGCTGCTGTCCTGGGGGAACTGCACAGTTCTAACTGCCTGTAAAACTGAGCCTCCTCCCTGAATGTGAGAACCAGCACTGTTCACTTTTGAGATGTGAGACATTGTTCTAAACCCTTCAGAAGGTCTTAGAGGCTGGAGAGAAGTGGGAGCTGTGTGGCTGGGGCCAGACACATCAAATAATGAAGACAGAGAAGGCAATGGCAGGTTAAGATGCCTGCAGGAAACTCAGCTGGAAAAACAGGCAGGAAGGGACCAGAGCTAGTGGGAAAAGTGGCCCACGGAGCAGATACAGCTGACATGTAAAAGGAAGTAGTAGAATTTAGCTACAAACTAAATGGTGAAGTAAGAGGCAAAGAGAAATGAACATCAGAAATGCCTCCCGCCGGGCGCGGCGGCTCACACCTATAATCCCAGTACTTTGGGAGGTCAAGGTAGGTGGATCACCTGAGGTCGGGAGTTCGAGACCAGCCTGACCGACATGGAGAAACCCCCATCTCTACTAAAAATGCAAAACTAGTCGGGCATGGTGGTGTATGCCTGTAATCCCAGCTACTCGGGAGGCAGGAGAACTGCTTGAACCTGGGACGTGGAGGTTGTAGTGAGCCGAGTTTGTGCCACTGTACTCTAGCCTGGGCAACAAGAGCGAAACTCCATTGCAAGAAAAAAAGAAAGAAAGAAAGAAATGCCTCCCAAGGGCTGGGCACAGTGGCATATGCCTGTGATTCCAGCACTTTGGGAGGCTGAGGTGGGCAAATCACTTGAAGCCAGGAGTTTGAGTCCAGCCTGTGTAACGTGGCAAAAC
>NW_012102770.1:4475-5607 GCF_000951045.1 Mandrillus leucophaeus | reverse complement strand
TTTTTGTAGAGATGGGATTCCACATGTTGCCCAAGCTGGTCTCAAACTCCTGGGGTCAAGCAATCCACCCACCTCAGCCTCCCAAAGTGCTGGGATTACAGGCGTGAGCCACTGTGCCCAGTCTACTTTCAGAATTTTTAACCCATAGCCTGTGAGAAACAAATTTATAAACTAGAGTATAGTGCTTAATATAGTTCTTTAGCCTTACAGTTTCTGGTTAAAATACAAGCTTTCAAAATTACTTAGGTCAGCTCCTTTTTCCTCAGCCCCTTCAGTAAGGTTATACCATACATTTAGAACAAGGTTAGATTCATTTATCACAGTCTGTTTTCCATATTAGGTCTTTAATATGCTGTTTGATTATTTTTTAATCTGCATGCAATAAAGTTCGTGCAGTATGAAAACATAAAGTATGAAATTGACAATTGTGTAGATCACCATATAGCCACTATCCTGGTACCATAGGTAAAGTTTCATCACTGTGAAAGTCGCTGGTGTGGTTTGGCTCTATGTCCCCATCCAAATCTCACCTTGAATTGTATTACCGTAATTCCCATGTGTTGTGGGAGGGACTTGGTGGGAGATAATTTGAATCACAGGGGTGGTTTCCCCTATACTGTTCTCGTGGTAGTGAATAAGTCTCATGAGATCTGATGATTTTATCAGGGGTTTCTGCTTTTGCATCTTCCTCATTTTTTCTTGCTGCCGCCACGTAAGAAGTGCATTGCACCTCCTGCCATGATTCTCAGGCCTCTGCAGCCATGTGGATTTGTAAGTCCAATTAAACCTCTTTTTCTTCCCAATCTGGGGTATGTCTTTATCAGCAGTGTGAAAATGGACTAATACAGTCGCCCTATGTGTCCCTGTGCAATTAATTGCTCCCCTCCCCCAAGTCCCTGGCAACCACAGATGTGTCTTCTGTCCTTGTAGTTTTCCCTTTTCTAAAATGTCATATGAATGGAATTACACATGTAGACTTCAGAGTTTGGCTTCTTTTTCTTTCTTTCTTTTTTTTTTTTTTTGAGAAGGAGTCACGCTCTGTTGCAAGGCTGGAGTGCAGTGGTGCAATCTTGGCTCACTGCAACCTCCGCCTCTTGGTTCAAGTGATTCTCCTGCCTCAGCCTCCCAAGTA
>NW_012102770.1:0-380 GCF_000951045.1 Mandrillus leucophaeus | reverse complement strand
AACTCTGTCTCTTCTAAAAATACAAAAATTAGCCGGGTGTGGTGGCACACGCCTGTAGTCCCAGCTACTCGGGAAGCTGAGGCATGAGAATTGCTTGAACCTAGGAGGCAGAGGTTGCAGTGAGCCAAGGTGGTGCCACTGCACTCTAGCTTGGGGGATAGAGTGAGACTCTGTCTCAAAAAAAAAAAAAAAAAAAAAAAGAGGTATGATTGCCTGTGGTCAAGGCTCTTGAGGACCCAGAACCCTCATTTGGTTCTGGCATCTGAAGAGGGTTTATATTGCCCCCTAGTGGGTGAAAGACCCGCCCCCAAGGGCCTGCTGTACAGAACACCCAGAGGTCCAGGGCCTCTGTGCTGTTGTCTTGGCCAGGAATTGTGGGA
>NW_012102769.1:5132-5414 GCF_000951045.1 Mandrillus leucophaeus | reverse complement strand
TAACAGCAGATCTCTCGGCAGAAACTCTACAAGCCAGAAGAGAGTGGGGGCCAATATTCAACATTCTTAAAGAAAAAAATTTTCAACCCAGAATTAAATATCCAGTCAAACTAAGTTTCATAAGTGAAGGAGAAATAAAATCCTTTACAGATAAGCAAATGCTTAGAGATTTTGTCACCAGCAGGCCTGCCTTACAAGAGACCCTGAAGGAAACACTAAAAATGGAAAGGATCAACCGGTATCAGCCTTTGCAAAAACATGCCAAAATGTAAAGACCATCAA
>NW_012102769.1:4648-4998 GCF_000951045.1 Mandrillus leucophaeus | reverse complement strand
AAAAATGATAAAGGGGATATCACCACTGACCCCACAGAAATACAAACTACCATCAGAGAATACTATACACACCTCTACACAAATAAACTAGAAAACCTAGAAGAAATGGATAATTTCCTGGATACTTAACACTCTCCCAAGACTAAACCAGGAAGAAGTTGAATCCCTGAATAGACCAATAGTAGGCTCTGAAATGGAGGCAATAATTAATAGCCTACCAACCAAAAAGACTCCAGGACCAGACAGATTCACAGTTGAATTCTACCAGAGGTACAAGGAGGAGCTGATACCATTCCTTCTGAAACTATTCCAATCAATAGAAAAAGAGGGAATCCTCCCTAACTCATTTT
>NW_012102769.1:4272-4598 GCF_000951045.1 Mandrillus leucophaeus | reverse complement strand
AAAACAGACTTTAAACCATCAAAGATCAAAAGAGACAAAGAAGGCCATTACATAATGGTAAAGGGATCAATACAACAGGAAGAGCTAACTATCCTGAATATATATGCACCCTATACAAGAGCACCCAGATTCATAAAGCAAGTCCTTAGAGATTTACAAAGAGACTTAGACTACCATACAATAATAACAGGAGACTCCAACACCCCACTGTCAACATTAGACAGATCAACAAGACAGAAAGTTAACAAGGATATCCAGGAATTGAACTCAACTCTGCAACAAGTGGACCTAATAGATATCTACAGAACTCTCCACCCCAAATCAAC
>NW_012102769.1:0-847 GCF_000951045.1 Mandrillus leucophaeus | reverse complement strand
CTGAAACTGGATCCTTTCCTTACTCCTTATACGAAAATTAATTCAGGGTGGATTAGAGACTTAAATATGAGACCTAATAACATAAAAACCCTAGAAGAAAATCTAGGCAATACCATTCAGAACATAGGCATGGGCAAGGACTTCATGTCTAAAACACCAAAAGCAACAGCAACAAAAGCCAAAATTGACAAATGGGATCTAATTAAACTAAAGAGCTTCTGCACAGCAAAAGAGACTACCACCAGAGCGAACAGGCAACCTATACAGAACGGGAGAAAATTTTTGCAATCTACTCATCGGACAAAAGGCTGATCTCCAGAACCTACAAAGAACTCAAACAAATTTACAAGAAAAAAAACAAACAACCCCATCAAAAAGTGGGCAAGGGATATGAACAGACATTTCTCAAAAAGAAGACATTCATACAGCCAACAGATGCATGAAAAAATGCTCATCATCACTGGCCATCAGAGAAATGCAAATCAAAACCACAATGAGATACCATCTCATGCCAGTTAGAATGCAATCATTCAAAAGTCAGGAAACAACAGCTGCTGGAGAGGATGTGGAGAAATAGGAACACTTTTACACTGTTGGTGGGATTGTAAACTAGTTCAGCCAGTATGGAAAACAGGATGGCAATTCCTCAAGGATCTAGAACTAAAAGTACCATATGACCCAGCCTTCCCATTACTGGGTATATACCCAAAGGATTATAAATCATGCTGCTATAAAGACACATGCATATGTATGTTCATTGTGACACTATTCACAATAGCAAAGACTTGGAATCAACCCATATGTCTATCAGTGACAGACTGGATTAAGAAAATGTGGCACATATACA
>NW_012102768.1:1766-2127 GCF_000951045.1 Mandrillus leucophaeus | reverse complement strand
AGAGTTACAACTTTCCCCTCAAGAAGCCTTTCGATAAGACATTTCTTGTGGAATTGGCAAAGTGATATTTGGAAGCCCATAGAGGGCTATGTTTAAAAAGGAAATTTTCTCAGATGAAATCTGGAAAGAAGCTTTCTGGAAACTGCTTAGTGTTCTGTTAATTCATCTCACAGAGTTACAGCTGTATTTCGTGGATCTCTTTGCCAGCCTTATTTCTGTGTAATCTGAGAACAGATATTTCAGATCCCTTTGAAGACTATAGGCCCAAAGTAAATATCCACTGATAAGAAAGAGTAAGAAGCTTTCTGAGAAACTTCTTTGTGTTCTGTGAAATCATCTCACAGAGTTACAGCTTTCCCCT
>NW_012102768.1:876-1602 GCF_000951045.1 Mandrillus leucophaeus | reverse complement strand
ATCCCTTTGAAGACTACAGGGGCAAAGGAAATATCCTCCGATAACAAAGAGAAAGAAGCTTTCTGAGAAACTTCTTTGTGTTCTGTGAAATCATCCCAGAGAGTTGAAGCTTTCCCCTCAAGAAGCCTTTCGCTAAGACAATTCTTGTGGGATTGGCAAAGTGATATTTGGAAGCCCTAAGAGCGCTGTGGTGAAAAAGGAAATATCCTCAGATGAAATCTGGAAAGAAGATTTCCGAGAAACTGCTTAGTGTTCTGTTAATTCATTTCACAGAGTTACATCTCTATTTCGTGGATCTCTTTGCTAGCCTTATTTTTGTGGAATCTGAGAACAGATATTTCGAATCCCTTTGAAGAGTATAGAGCCAAAGGAAACATCCTACGATAACAAAGAGAAAGAAGTTTTCTGAGAAACTTCTTTGTGTTAGGAAATATCCTCAGATGAAATCTGGAAAGAAGGTTTCTGAGAAACTGCTTAGTGTTCAGTTAATTCATCTCACAGAGTTACATCTGTATTTCGTGGACCTCTTTGCTAGCCTTATTTTTGTGGAATCTGAGAACAGATATTTGGGATCCCATTTGAGAATATAGGGCTAAAGTAAATATCCTCCCATCACAAAGTGAAGGAAGCTTTCTGAGAAACTTCTTTGTGTTCTGTGAAATCATCTCACAGAGATACAACTTTCTCCTCAAGAAGCCTTTCGCTAAGACAGTTCTTGTGGAATTG
>NW_012102768.1:561-826 GCF_000951045.1 Mandrillus leucophaeus | reverse complement strand
GATCCCTTTGAAGACTCTAAGGCGAAAGGAAATATCCTCCAATAACAAAGAGAAAGAAGCTTTCTGTGAAAGTTCTTTGTGTTCTGTGTAATCATCTCAGAGAATTGCAGCTTTCCCCTCTAGAAGCCTTTCGCTAAGACAATTCTTGTGGAATTGGCAAAGTGATATTTGGAAGCCCAAAGAGGGCTGTGGTATAAAAGGAAATATCCTCAGATGAAACTGGAAAGAAGCTTTCTGAGAAACTGCTTAGTGTTCTGTTAATTCA
>NW_012102768.1:0-306 GCF_000951045.1 Mandrillus leucophaeus | reverse complement strand
CCCTTTGAAGAGTATAGGGCCAAAGGAAATATCTTCTGATAACAAAGAGAAAGAAGCTTTCTGAGAAACTTCCTTGTGTTCTGTGAAATCATCTCAGAGAGTTGCAGCTTTCCCCTGAAGAAGCCTTTCGCTAAGACAATTCTTGTGGAATTGGCAAAGTGATATTTGGAAGCCCTAAGAGGGCTGAGGTGAAAAAGGAAATATCCTCAGATGAAATCTGGAAAGAAGCTTTCTGAGATATTGCTTAGTATTCTGTTAATTCATCTTACGGAGTTACATCTGTATTTCGTGGATCACTTTGGTAGC
>NW_012102767.1:3563-4026 GCF_000951045.1 Mandrillus leucophaeus | reverse complement strand
GCCTCCTCGCCTTGGACGCGGACGACTCCCGGGCTCCCAAGGGCACCTTGCGGAAGTTCCTGGAGCACCTCTCCGGGGCCGGCAAGGCCATCGGCGTGCTGACCAGCGGGGGGATGCCTAAGGTGCATGCCCCCTCCTGGCGGCGAGGGAGGGACGGACGCAGAGACGGGAACAGGGCGAAGGGGAAGGGAGGGCCGAGGCAGAAGAGGGGGGAAGCGATGGAAGGACCCGGGGAAAGGTGGGGAAACGACGGGAAGAACCGGGGAGAAGAGCGGGGAAGCGATGGGGAGAACTGGGGAGAAGCCCGTGTCCAGGAGCGGCAGGGGTACCTGCGGGTCCCTGCCGGGTGGGGCGGAGGAGGAAGGGATATGGCGGTAGGAACCTCCATCCGGAAGATAGTGAGCTTCCCACCCCTTCCGGTTTATGTTTTAAATTGAGCCTGGCAGACGGGGTCGCCTGGAGC
>NW_012102767.1:3237-3513 GCF_000951045.1 Mandrillus leucophaeus | reverse complement strand
ACGGTTAGCTGTGTCGGGATTAAACTTAGCCAGTGTCGACAGTGTGTAGCTTAATCCTCACGGAAGGGTGTCAAGTACATTGAAGAATAGCTGCCCAGTCTGCTATTGTCGGGAGAGGGGCAGGTACCTCTCTGGCTTAGCCCAGTGCTGCAGGAGGCGGGGCTCACGTCAGGCCGTAGTTGTGAGCCAGCTGGATTTTTAGCACGCTGGGACGGAAAGCACAAACATCTATTTTTAACTTGTGGGTGACCTTCTTCTGTGCTGCTTGAGTCTCTG
>NW_012102767.1:2377-3187 GCF_000951045.1 Mandrillus leucophaeus | reverse complement strand
ACTTGGGACTCCCCTGGGGTTCACTGGTATTGCAAGGTCAGGGCTGGGGATCTTCTGCTGGAGGGGCCCCCAGCGTGCCCAGCGCAGAGTCCTGACTGCGTTACTGCAGGATAGAATCCCTGGGCTTTGTCCTCCAGCGACCGTCGCTCCGGGAACAGCTGGCTGCTCCAGGAATGAGGTCTATGCTCTGAAGCTCACAGTCAGCACACCAGCAAAGGTCAGCACAGATGACCTTATTATATGAATCATTCATTTAACAAGCATTCATGGAATACACACTCCGTGCAGTTGGAACTTAGAGTGGAAGGCCATCAGCTCACTGTTGTCTGAGCAGAGCTTGGTCTCTGGCTCCCTGTTGTAGCCTCCGCTCCTAGGAGGTGCACGGTGAGTGTTGGGGGACCCTCCACAGGCACAATTGCTGAACAAGGACCCCTCCCAAGGGTGTCAGCCCTGGGCCCTGAGCTCTGAAGAGGAGGAGGGTATTCCTGGGGCCGACTTCCCTTCTGGATACTGAGCTCTGCACAGAGAGAAACTCTTCCTCATTCACTGTAGTGAAGTTCATACTTTAGAGACTGGGGCCTGCATTCCCCAGAATTTCCATGGCCATAGGTGGTGGCTGTACCATGTGTCTGAGGGTCTGCGTTCCCTGGAATTTCCATGGCCATAGATGGTGGCTGTACCATGTGTCTGAGGGGCTGCGTTCCCTGGAATTTCTGTGGTCGCAGATGGTGGCTGTTTCATGCAACTGGGGCCTGCATTCCCTGGAATTTCCCTGGCCACAGGTGGTGGCTGCACCATGCATCAGGTCCT
>NW_012102767.1:0-320 GCF_000951045.1 Mandrillus leucophaeus | reverse complement strand
CCACGTGTAGAGGCTCCCCAAATGTCTGCTGGGATTTCCCCTCTGCTTGGGCATGATGAAGAGCAGAACCTCACCCTGCCACGACCTCTGGGGTCCTCCTTCCTGGAGGGCAGTGCCTTGGTGGCCAGCGTGTGTAGGAGTCTGAGCTGGCACCTTCGGGCTATGCTGTGCAGCGGGGGCTCATGCCATGGGGCATTCTTGTGTTCTGCACCGGTACTGGTGACATTGGGCATCCTCGTTCACTGTGGACCACATGGGGTGCACATGAGCCAGACAGCTCCTGGAATTCGGAGCCTGGCTCTGTCTCAGGCCACCCACCT
>NW_012102766.1:6123-6356 GCF_000951045.1 Mandrillus leucophaeus | reverse complement strand
TGAGGACCGGTGGGCCTCCTGTACTTTCTTGGAGTGCAGGAGGAAGAGGAGGAAGAAAAGGTGAAGAGGAAGGCCCAGGTAGTAGGGTTGCGGGTCCCGGGCACTCCTCCACTATTGACTGCCCCAGAGGGTGACATGGGAGGGGACATGGCACTGGAGCCCACCTGGGGGTGGTAGGTCCCCTTGCTTCCTTGTTAGTTTCTTCATAGAGGCCCTGAGATGCTTGAGCACAG
>NW_012102766.1:1639-5334 GCF_000951045.1 Mandrillus leucophaeus | reverse complement strand
TCAGGTCTTGGCCCAGTCTGCCTATAAGGCGGGGCCTGAGTCCCAGTCATTGCCCTGGGATGACCCCTCTTGGGCAGAGGGTTTTGTTTGGGTGTTCTGTGGGGACCCCCCTGTGGACGGAGCCTCCTGTGGGCTGTGGGTGAGCCAGATCCCCGGGCTGGGGATGCAGGGCACTGCAAGGCAAGGAGGGTCCCTGAGCCAGGGTCTCCCTGTGCCTTCTTACCCCATCATTCAACATCTGGGGAAGCCAGCCTAACGAGGAATCCTGCGCGCAAAGGCCTTCCTTGTCCTGACGGGAGGAACAGAGGTGCTCAGGGTCCCCTGGGCTGCCCTAAAAACCTCCCTCTTCCAGGGCCTCAGAAGACCCTTCCCCTAGTGCAGTACACTGGGCGGTGTCCAGGGCTCCTCACAACACCGTCCCCTTCCCACACTCCCGGTGGACACACTGCCCTTTGCCCTGCTCTGCGGGAGCTGGGCCCCCATCCCTGTGCCTCTGTCCTATAGACCAACTCCCAGCCCATGGAGAACCCGACATCCCAGGTCAGCCAGTGGCTGGGACTCAGCCAGTCACCAGCCCCACGGGATGCAGGGCCTCTGGGGAAGAGCCCAAGCTTGCTCACCAGACGCCATAAACTCACCAGACGCCACATGGTCTTGGGCTGTGACGTGGGGACCACATGCTCCTGATGGTCTTGGAGGCCCTGGACTGTCCCGCCGTTTGAACTGTGGAATCCTGAGAAGCCCCCAGCCCATCATGAAATCAGAGCCTTTCCCCAAGATGTGGAGCCATCAGCTGGAAGAGCTGGGCAGCTGGAGAGGCCCCCAAACCGCAAGGCCTCCCACCCTCCCATCTGGTGACCTCACCATGCAGCCTTTGCCCTGGGGACGTGGGGCAGGATCATCCCCTGGAGCCTGGCTGGAGGTTTCCCTAGAGGCCTCCTGGACCAGGGTGCAAAAAGGGCAAGCCTGACTTTGAGGCCACAAAAAGGTGGCCAGAACAGGGTGGGTGCTGGGCTTCCTGGTCATCTCCTGGAAGTGGTTGGGCCAGGGGACACGGGATGGGGAGATGCTGCCACCTGGGCTTGGTCGGCCCATTTGTGGGCACCAAGGGCAGCAGGAGCCCGGGCAGCTGGAGGGCAGGAGGACTCTCAGGGAAGGGAGAGTCAGCTACACAGAATCAGAGCCAGAGGGCGTGGCAGCAGGACACAGAGGGTGGCCACGGGGAGGATGAGATGCCCTCCGCTGATGGGGATGAAAGGTGTCTGACTTGGGCTTTGGGGGTCAGCCGCGGACTCCTGTGGGACCCTCAGCAGAGACACCCTGAAGACTCCCAAGGAGCTGCCTACACAAGGAAGGTGTCTTGGCTGAAAGCCGAGATCACCTGGCCAGGGTGGCCATCCCTGGGTCTGGCTGTATGAGGTCCCATGGGCAGTTGTCCACCTACCTTGCAGGGAGTGCCTCTCCCTGGCCAGCAGCTGCACCAGTGCCCAGAATGCATCCTCCTCAGGCAGATAAAGTAGAAACAAGGCCGCGATGTGGCTCAGGTCCCTGCAGTAGCCCGCCTCCTGCAAGAGCCAGAGTCACCGTGAAAGGATATCACCTGGGAGGACTGAGGTCACTTGGGAGGACTCATGTCATTGGAGAGGGGAGAGGTGACTGGGGAGGCTTCCTCTGAAGAAGAGGCTTCCTCAGGGTGCAAATTCATTTCATGACAAGAGCCAAGTCCATCAGGCACTTCAGCACCTTGTCCAAAATGTCTCCTGATGGCACCATCCTGCGTGTGACCCTGCCAAGCTCCTGGGCTTGGGTGAAGCCCCAGGTGGAGGGCGTCATTTCTTGTTTTGAGAAGTGGTGGTCAGGCCCAGGTGACACCAGGAGCCCTGGCCCCAACTCCTTTGTGTCTCAGCTTGACTCCTTGAGACCACCCCCTTGCTTGGAGGTTTATGCCAGCAGTGATCTGGAGTTCTACCTCCTATATCCTGGTGGCTCACAAACACTAACTTTAAAAGAAGCTGCGATACCCCCACCAGACACCCACTCCTGTGAACAGGGAAATACTGCCTGGGAACGTCACTGCCGGGAATACTCACCGGGTTATACTCCGAATATGCCAGGAGGATGTAGAATAGTTCCCGCTGCCTAGGAGACAGAAAGGAGGCTTTTGTTTGTTTTGTGCAGATGCCGTTAGTTTTAGTTTGTCTACAAAGCCTAACAACAAATCCTATTTCAGGTTCAGATGATTCACCAGATAAACAGTGAGCTCTTCAGGGTCTTTGACTTTGAGGAAATGTTTCAGGAAAATCCACATCTGTGACATGCAGATAGCCCAGTTGTACAGTGACTTGCCTGCTCCTTTTCACTCTGAATAATTTTTTTTTTTCAGTTTACACACACGCCAGCTCAGTCTTTGGATGTACAGTTCCTCCGTGGTTCTAAACCAATGGGCAGAGTCTCCCGGTGACCACTCCAGCCCCTCCTGAAGCGACTCCTTCATCTTCCAAGTCTCCAGGGTGGCCCCTATGCACCCGGCCTCTCCCTGATCCGTCAGCCCCCGGCCACCCAAACTACTTGTCAGTCCCTATGGTTTGGCCTTTTCCAGAATGACCCAGGAATGGGAATCCTACATAGTAGCTTATTGGGTCTGGCGTCTTTCCCTCAGCAAAATGCATCTAGGATCCACCCACGTTCGTGCGGGCATCACTGGCTCGTTCCCTTTTCTCACTGGGTTTTCCGTTTGGAGGGAGGACCAGCCTTGCTCTCCCCATTCCCATGTTGAAGACTGTCCCCGAAGGCTCCTTGTGTGAGTGACGATGAATCAAGCAGTGGACGTGGCATGCAGGTTTCATGTGCACATCAGTTTTCAAATCAGTGGGTTCAATATTTGTGATACTTTGGGGACACGTGGTTCAAGTCCATTGAGCTTTGTGAGTCACTGCCCAACTGGCTGCCAAAGTGGCTGTGCCATGTCATGTTCCCAGCAGACCAGGATGACAGTTTCCAGGACCCCTAATTGCCCCAGCATTTGGTGCTGTCAGTGTTGCCTGGAGAGGCTCATGGGCCCTCCATCCTGCCACCCTCTCGTGGGTCCTACCGTGGGTCCCCGTGGGTCAGGGAGAGCACCTTTCACCATTGTGCATGATTTTGTTGGCTGCCTTCCGTCTCCTCAGGGTCCTCCTCGTTTCTGGCCCCACATGTTCCAGTCTGGCCCAGGACTTGGCACCAGGTGCTCAGTTCATGGTGCCGGCTGCTCCCTGGGTCAGGGGAGGTCTTGGCAGCTCTGTCATCCCTCCTAGGTGACCCTGGCCTCTTCTCCGGGGAAGCCCCCATCCCTTTCGTTCACTCCATCTCCGCTGAGACCCTGTGGCTCCCATAGGCTTACTTGGTTCCGTATCGATCCCTGAAGAAGATGTGAGTCCTTAATGTCCTGCTCACGTCCACATCGATCTGGTGGATGTGTTCAGATGACCTCTTGCCCTTCTCCTTCATGACCTGTAGGGCAGGGCCAAGAGGAGGAAGCAGCCTCAAAACAGATGGAAGACTCCCGGCCCCAGATGGCAGTCACCCCACAGTCAGCACTCCGGGAAGGAAGGAAAGCAGGAAGGTTTCCTTGTGCACAAAGCTGCTTTTTGGCTTGTTACTGAAGCCGGGGAGGGTCACCGGAGCCGAGTTTGTCTGTGGTGACTATGTCACCGTCC
>NW_012102766.1:0-531 GCF_000951045.1 Mandrillus leucophaeus | reverse complement strand
CAGTCTTAGGTCAGGTCCCAGCCTCTAGGTGGGGTCCTGACACAGGCGGGCAGCCACCCCCAAGCCACAACTTGGTTCTCACTTTGGAATCTTATCAAGCTGCCAAAGTTACAGCAACCTGGGGTCAGATCCAGCAGGGAGTGCTGCCCCTCCCAGGGACATCGTGTTGTCCTCACCCACCACCGCCCAGGCCAGCTGCCTCCTCTGCCTCACCGACCACCTGCCCAGTCCCCACGTCCCTGGTCCAGCCCCCTCCCCATGCATCAGGCTCTTACCTTCGCCTCCCGAGCAGTGGCAGGAGGCAGCTCTGTCTCACTGTAAGGCAACCCAGGCAGAACTGAGGACCTGCGCAGGGCCTGGAGTTCCCCCAGACTGGGACCCAACTCCCAGAAAGGAAAGGCTCTGTCCCTATCTAGCTCAGGGCTCAGTCCAGGAGAAGACACAGGGAAGGGAGGACAAGGGCCTTCCTGTGGGGCTGACTCCCAGGAGGGGCAGGACCTGGGAGGAGAAGGAGTGTGGGGCCAGCCTGGC
>NW_012102765.1:2851485-2854183 GCF_000951045.1 Mandrillus leucophaeus | reverse complement strand
AGAAATCACCGGTCTTCTGTGTCGCTCGCACTGGGAGTTGGAGACTGGAGCTGTTCCTATTCGGCCATCTTGCTCCGCCCCAGAGCTGTTACTTTCAAGACAGACTTAGGCTTTCATGTAAAAAATATGGAGGTCTGGAGGCCTAAATCATCTAAACATAACAATGTCATTAAATTAGAAATAAATATGATCTAATGTAACTCAAGTATTCATTTTCTAGCAATGCAGTAGCCCGAAAGCCTTAAAAAATACTTACTACAAAAAAGCAGAAAATTCTGGACACAAATCGTTATTTTAAACTTTTGTAAATTCATTAAGAGCAAATGTCAATTTCTGTTAACTTGTTAAAAACTTGAGTTTTCATGACTACATGGAGGACAGAAGAAAAACTGAGTGACAACACAGGTGGAAAACAGTTTAGGTGCTTATGTGAAACCGGGATATTCAAATTATTCTATTTTCTGGCCAGGCAAGGTGGCTCACTCCTGTAATCCTAGAACTTTGGGAGGCTGAGGCAGACAGATCACTTGAGGTCAGGAGTTCGAACATGGTGAAATCCCGTCTGTACTAAAAATACAAAAATTAGCCGGGTGTGGTGGTGGGCACCTGTAATTCTAGCTACTTGTGAGGCTGATGCAGGGGAATCACTTGAAACTGGGAGGTGAGATTGCAGTAGGCCGAGATCATGCCACTGTACTCCAGCCTGGGTGACAGAGTGAGACTCTGTCTCAAAAAAAAAAAAATTATATTTTCAAGAGAAAAATAAACCCCAAAAGAATTTCGTCCATAACAAACTGAGGCAAAGACACTACCTTGGTTCTGGATAGAAAGGAAAGACTCTCCTGAGAAACTGTGGGCATTATAGCTCACATGTAGGTTTGGGGCCTGCCTTAGTTTAGATTTCCCCAAAGCAGACTATGACAAGGATGTGGATACAGGTCATTAATTTTGGAGATGATCCTGGAGATCACAAGTGACAGAGTTAGGAGAGTGAGAAAGAAAGGGAGAAAAAAATAGCATGTGCACTATGGGCTCAAATCCATTAGAAATCTTTTGAAAAACATGTAGAATTTATAGCCTAAACTTACGATACCAAAAAATCTCAATCTAGGAATTTCTTAAATCCTAAACTCATAGTGATCCCAGGTTTCTGGCAGAAACAAACTAAAATCTTCTCTGAAAATCAATCTAGGTTCCAAATATATCCCACAGATAAAGTTCCAACAAACATGAAGTCAAAATTTTTTTTAAAAATCACAAAACATATAATTAAATAAAATATTGTTATATAAAAATCCCACAGCTAACATCAATGGTGAAAGACTGAAAGCCTTTTTGCTCATATCTGAAATTAGATGAGGAGGCTTATTCTTACCACTTCTATAACATATAGTACTGGAAGTTCTAGCCAGAGCAAGTAGGCAAGAAAAATAATTAAAAGGCATCCAAGCTAGAAAGGAAGAAGCAGAAGTATCTCTGTTCTCAGACAACATAATTTTATACGTAGAAAACCCTAAAGATTTCAAACGCAGACACACACACACAAAATATCTGTTTGAACTAATAAGTAAACTCAGCAAAGTTGCAGGATACAAAATCAGCATTCAAAAGTCAGTTGCAGGGCCAGGTATGATGACTTATGCCTATAATCCTAGCACTTTGGGAGGTTAAGGTGGAAGGACCACTTCAGTCCAGCAATTCAGGGTGGTGGTGAGCTATGATTACACCACTGCACTCCAGCCTGAGCAACAGAGTGAGACTCTGTCTCTTTAAAAAAAAAAAAAAAAAATAGATGAACCTGAGTGGACTTTGCTCATGACCATGCTAAAACCTCCACCTGGGGAAGTTACAGTTTCCTGTTCATCATACGTGACCTATGTGCTGGCATGAAGATTTACTGCATGCAGCTAAGAATCCTCTGCATGTGATGACGATGACGCACCCTCTCCACTGTCCCATAAGCCCTCTTGTCACTTTCTATCGGGGAGGCATGGCTTTGGAGAATAACCGCAGTGCTCTCCTCACTTGTACAAAGTACAAAGCCTCCTATTAATCAAAACCTGAGTTCCCGCTAAAAGTCGTTTATTACTTGGCAAGTGAACAAACCTCGTTTTTGGGGGTGAAATGGGAGGAATAGGTTAAACCAGTAAGAAAGTGAGGAGTCAGGGGAGGGAGGTAAATGAGATAAATCCTGAAGTTCATAGCAACACCTAGTGAAAGTGAATTCCTACTTCAGGAGAGAATTTTTTTGTAAAGATAGCAGTTTTCCCAACACTTTGTTGCAATGTTTTGTGTGAGTGCTTCTTTGGATCTGATGCTCCAGGCTTTCTCTGTGGAGTTTGAGACCACAGGGCCTTATGCCATCCTCTAGAAACACCTGTAAAAGGAGACTCTGGGTTTTTGCAGGGGCAGGAGGTGGTCAGAAGAATTTTCCCACTACAAGAAAGTCCTCTCCTTTCTGCCATTTCATATTCCCCTCCTCTGGACATACTTTTCCGGGAGGTTTTCCTGGTTGACCCAGGCAGTTAAGATAGAGAGGGCAGGGTAATTCCCAAGTACCTCCCACACTGAGCAACAAAATTAGACACCATCCATCACCCACATCACATGAGCAAAGGCTCTGAACACGAAGCCCAGACACCACTCCCTCTGCCGCTTTCCTGCAGCCAGTCACTTCTGGAAACCTTGCCCTGCATCC
>NW_012102765.1:2841757-2851105 GCF_000951045.1 Mandrillus leucophaeus | reverse complement strand
TGCCACCATGCCCGGCTAATTTTTCTGTATTTTTAGTAGAGACGGGGTTTCACCGTGTTAGCCAGGATGGTCTCGATCTCCTGACCTCGTGATCCACCTGCCTTGGCCTCCCAAAGTTCTTGGATTACAGGCATGAGCCACTGCACCCAGCTGATAGCTGCAGTTTTTAACATGAAAAGGATTGGGCCCTAGAACACTGAATGTGAGACCGTTGTAATGACGGAGTTGTGAAATCTAGAATCTGGTCCTGATGTTAAAGAACCCAAGATCCGACGGGGAATTAGTGAGTTGACAAAACACAGTTAAAAGAAGTTACTAAAAAATAAAAAAAGAAGAAGAATCATTTCCTGTTTATACTCTGAATGGCTTTAAATCCTTCAATAAATATGTTGCACACAAATAGGCTTGAGATTATCTGCATGCCCTCGTGCCAGGGCCATGAAGTCATGCCCATCTGTGTCTGTGCAGTTTTACCACCAAGACTGAGCTGTGCAAAGAGACAAATAGCTGTCAGCTTTTCCAAGTAAACAGAAGCAGAAAGGAGAAGCGTCACATCTGACTTTCTACAGAGCACAAAGATTCAGACTTCTAAGGCTGTTCACAGGAGGGGAGAGGGGAGAGGACGGGCAGGGGAGACAGGAATAGAGGAAGTGGGGCCGGGAGAGGGGTCAGATAGAGGGGAAACCATCTTCACACAGAGGCTTGGAATCTCCAGGGGAAAAATACAGAAGTTGCGGGGCAGAAAGAGGCCATTTTGTGCAATAACAACCCGGGGGGAACAAAGTAAAAGAAAAAAGAAAACCACCAAGTTGACATTTGTCTACCAGAATAAAAAAAGGAAAAGAATTGCTACTGGATCTAGTCATAAAAGGATTAACTTAGAGACATTGAAGTACAAGAATTAATACTGTCTTCAGCTAAGGAAAGTAAGGAAAGAGGCCACTTTTTACTTTTTAATTTCAGTATTTCAAAAGCACTAGAGTTTTTGGTTTTTTTTGGTGGGGGGGCAGGGGACGGAGTCTCACTCTGTCACCCAGTGGAGTGCAATGGCGCGATCTCAGCTCACTGCAACCTCTGCCTCCCAGGTTCAAGCGATTCTTCTGCCTCAGCCTCCCGAGTAGCTGGGACTACAGGTGAGCACCACCATGCCCAGCGAATTTTTGTTTTTTTAGTAGAGATGAGGTTTCACCATGTTAGCCAGGGTGGTCTCTATATCTTGACCTCGTGATCCACCCGCCTTGGCCTCCCAAAATGCTGGGATTACAGGCATGAGCCACTGTGTCCAGCCACCACTAGAATTATTTTGTAAAACTCCAAGGTTAACAAGTTCATGAAAAGAATGAAAACAAAGAGATTAAATTCAAAGAGCCCTGTTCTGTATCTGAATTCTTTCCTGAACCCACCTAGCTGTAATATTCATACCAGTGCCCCTCGAAATGTACGAAGCACATATAGTGCCTGCGATCTTGTGAAAATGCAGGTTCTGACTTGGCTGGTCTGGGGTGGAGGAGATTTTGCATCTCTAGCCAGTTCCCAGGGTTGCTCATGCAGGCCAGTGGATCACACCTTAAGCAGCAAGAATTGAGACCACCCACTGACTGCCAAATTTTTTCTTTTACAGAATATAGAAGTGAAAAAAATCAACCTTCACCCCCTAGTCTCTAAAAAAAAAAATTGTTGTTTATTGACTGAATATTTGTTAATAACCCCTAGGAGGCTGAATACAAGAAAAACATGGCTCAGGCCTTCCCCCAGTCCATGGAGAGGCTCCAGATTATAAGCCCAGAAGCTGTGACATCTTCCCTCCCCTCCAGTCTGGACCAGGTGTGTCCCCATGCCACCTGCTCTGCTAGTGCCAACAGGTCAGCCATCCCGTGGGGAGTGTGACCTGCACAGAGAATCCCGTGCCCTGCCCCCAAAGCCCTCATGATTATAGAGAACAGAGTAGAGTTTCTACTGCTCCTTCATTCTCCCTGGCCAGTCTCTCCCTCCTTCACCTCATCTGCTCCAGTGACACATCCCAAAGAACAGACATGCCCAGTGTGAGACAGGGCAGCTCCTGCAAAGCCCCATTCTGGGGTAGCAGAGTCATCTGCCCTACGTGGAAACAGAAAGAAAAGGTCCCAGAACAGAGCGGCAGGGCCTTGCTTCAGGGCAGAGAGGACATTCAGCAGGAGCTGCAAGTGTCAGCACCCCGAGGTCATCAAGACAAGATGACAAACAGACTTCAGTGGCCCCAGATTTCCAAGTATTTCTACTTCCTCTTTTTGACCACATAGCTGGGCCCTTGATGGAAACGGCATTTCAGAAGCCTCTCTCTCTCCGCCTCGGACAGTTTTGGCTAAAATCCAAAGCAGAAAGCAGAAGCTGCTCTTTCTGGCTTGTTAGCGTCTGAGCTCCCGGAAGAGATTATACCAGAAAAGGCTGGGAGATTTACTGGAAATTATACCAGAGGAGACTGTGCTAGAAATGCCTGTGATGATAGAGATTATGCTAGAAGAGATGTTGTGAAGACAAAGGGGGTGGGGTGCCCCTCAGGCAGCACTTAGGGGGTGGGGAGGTGTCCTGGGGACCCTGAGGAGTCAGATGTGGAGGGAGAGGAGAGGCTGATGGGATCAGGCAACACAGGGCGACAGTGGCCTGAGGATGTGATGAGACCTCAGGGTGATGTGCCAGGAACACCAGCTCCTGGGAACCGCAGCTTTCAGCTGTGGCAAAGGCAGGTGTGGTCCCACACCATGAGAGGCACCCCTTTGTGGGGAACCCGGGAGCTGCACAAAGGGCTCCTCAACAGTAAACAAGGAAGGGATTTTGAAAACGTAGTGCTGGGGCACACCTGATCCCCCTCCCAGGCTGTCCCACGCTGTCTCCTGTCTCCCAGTGTCTGAGTTTGCTAGGGTTCTCATAACAAAACACCGACTGAGGAGCTTAAACTGGAGAAATTTCTTTTCTCTCAGTTCTGGAAGGCCGAAGTCCAAGATTTGGCAGCAGCAGAGTTCCTCCAAGGCTCTCCTTGGCTAGTAAATGCCATCTTCTCCCTGTGTCCTCACGTGGCCTTCCCTCTGGGCCTGTCAGCATTCTAATTGCCTCTTGTCATAAAGACATCAGACATATTGGACAAGGGCCAATCACAATTACCTCATTTTAACTTAATTACCTCTTTCAAGACCCTATCTCCAAATACAGTCACATCCTGAGCTACTAGGGGTTAAGGCCTCAACGTATGAATTTGGAGGGGACACAGATTGAACCCCTCACGCCCACCACCTCCCGCCCTACCCCAGAAACACGAAATGGTCTCCCTCCTGCCTCAAGGACTCTGGTACTCTCCAGGTTTGAGGACCAGCCCTCTGTCCACGCTGCAGTGTAGATTGAGATCTTTGTAGATGGAGTCCTGAATGTCAACATTTGTGACAACTAAAAGACAATGCCCCTGCCCAACTTTGGCCACAGTTCCTTGGAGTCAGGGTGGTGAGTGGGCGAGTAACTCAGTCCTATCAAATGTGCCCATGGACACTGAGGTATGAGCAGCTCTGCCCACTCTGCGTTCTCCTGGCTGTTCATGACGTGAGCAACAGCAAGCTCAGGGTGCTCTGCCAGTGAGTGTCTGCTACTTTGCATTCTCCTTTCTCATGTTCCTTGTCTTCCTACAGTTCTTCAGCAAGCACACCACCTTCCTGCCTCATGCATCGCTAACTCGGCAGTCAAGTAACATTCGTTCTTCATAGTAAAGGGTTTATGCCTCGCCTCTTAAGCAGACTGTAAACTTCTTGGTGTTAGAAGCTCTCTCTTAAGTCTGTGTGTATCATAACCCTGCACATAGCAGGACACGGTAGTCAGGAACAGTGAAGGGTCTGAGATCTAACTGTACATGCAGGTCAGCAAGTCAGTCTGCCACAGTTTCATGGATGCTGGTAGAAGCCACAAAACCCCGAGCTGTGACAAAGAACAATTTATTACACATGGCAATAGCAGTGGTCACAGTAGCAGCATTTTTGCTTGGGTTCTAGGACCCCAGATCCCACAGACAGTGCAAAGAGGCATTGCAGGTGACACCAGCACACCCAGTGGGCTGGGTTCTAGAAGAGGAACCCTGAGCTTGAGGCATCTGATTGTTTTATAACAGGCAATCATGCCTGTCCTTTGGTCCAGAAGAAGACACTATTTTCCAAGGCTGCCCACTAGGAGGTGAGAACATCTTTGAAAAGGCAGCCAGTGCCACTGCTCACAAGATGTGCGGAAACATGAGACCTGGGGAAGGGCGGCCATCCACATTTTTTGATGGGTTGAGTATTCCCTGAAGCCTGGCTAAGTGAGGCCCCGTAGGTTCTTGCCCTGCTAATGGGTCTCTTTCCACATTATCCACTTCAACCCAGCTTGGCTTCTGGGCTCAGCTACTTTACATTTGCCTGTTTAGCAAAGAATTGGGGACTTCCATTACTCCATCACTGGGGGTAAAATAAATGTTGAGGTTCAGGAGATTCCAAATTCCTCTGAGATTCTAATGTCTTCTTTACTGGGGACTGAGAGAAGGATGGGGACTGCAATGGTTCTGAGCCCAAGTTTTTCCGCCTGATGATTTGTGGGCTCTGGACCCTGGGAAATGAGGAAACCAGCTTGCTTCACACCTGCTGCTCATCCAAGGCTGGGTCTCCTGGGGAGGGGCTCTTGAGCACTCCACACCCCTCAACCACGAAACAGAACGTAACGTTCTACACTGCAAGCTCCTACATAGTGGCCAGCAAACTTTGCGTGTAAAAAGCCTACTAGTAAATGTTTTGTGGGCCATTTATGCTTTGTGGGCCATTCAGTCTCTGTTAAGACTCCTCAGCTCTGCCCTTGTAGCACAAAAACAGCTCCCATGTGTAAACAAATGGTCGTGGCTGTGTTTAGATAAATTTGTATTTACAAAATTCGATAGTGAGCTGGATTTGCCCCTCGGGATGTAATCAGCTGACCCCGCACATATTCTGAACACACTCCTGTCTCACAGGCTTCTTTATAAGCCTCTATGTAAAGCACAAGCTGGTGAGGGCCCCAGGGAGAGCAGCACCGCAGCACCGCCCTCGGCACAGGCCCCCAGTCCAAGTCCTGTGCAGGAGCAGGTCTCGCCCAGCGCAGCAGCTCTGCACCTCTGTGATACCACTCTGCCAAGAGGGAAGGTGCAGGCCCTGCAGCCCATCGGCTTGGATCTGAAGACCAGCCCTGTGGGGCTGCTAAGTCATGAAACTGACCTCATGGAGATTTCATAAGCCCCTACCAGCTTTCCAGCTAGAGAAATGCTTACATCTATATATTTAGGTCTTCACATATAAAGAAAATGGAAAAAGTCAAAATCAATTCGCTATCATTTATAATGAAAGGAAAGAAGACTAAGGATGGTGTTTATGTGGGTGTGGAGAGAGGCAAAGAGACAGAACCAACACTAATTACTGCTAAACAAAAAAAGAGAAAGGAAGGAAGATGGGGAGGGAGGGGGCAAAAATCTCGTTCCATGCTCCACACAGTTCTCTCAAGTCTACAGGCTGAGGTCGTCGGAGCCCAGACAATCTCAGCAGGTAAGAAGATTCTAGGCCCACTAGACTTCCTTCCACTTTACACTGAATTGAATAAAATCATAAAAAGGGGTTTTGCCACCTGGGATGTAGAGCAGAACATAATTACATTTAGTCTTCTTGGGACAGTGTTTCAATGGGATAAGTCAGCTCCCATTTAACCTCATACATAACGACACAAAGAAAGACCTTCCACGGCGCACAAGGTGTATAAACAAAGAGAAACCATATCTTTCTGGGCAAAATTGTTTTTCTGGATTGTTTATTATGTTTAATCAGCACTGTGGAAAATGCAACAATATCTGTTCATGGACTTGAGAACCCCGGAGCGGGAACAGCAGGTGCTGATGTGGGGACAAGAAAGGAGGAGGATCTGGACAGCGGCCATAGGGGAGGCGAGTATGAGGAGCCAGGAGTGGGGGCCCTGGGCTGCCCCAGACAGAGACATGCGGGCATCCCGGTGGGGTCTTTGGCGGCTCACAGGACAATGACAGTGGAGGTCTGCTCCCTAGAGGGTGAGGGGGGCACCGAATTCTCCCCTAGTAGTCTCTTCTCTGATCCTTCCTCATTCTGGGAAAAAAAAGAAAAAAGAAATCCTTTGGGGAAAAGGATGCAGGCAGAGTTAGCATCATAGAACTCAGAAAGCAGAAAGAGGAAAGGAGGAGGGAAAGGAAAAGGTGACAGGAAACACAGATTAGGCAAAAAAAAAAAAAAAAAAAACAAGGTGACAGAGGAAGGGGAGTGGGACGAACACTTGGGACAGGGCAGAGGGGAGAGTGGGGAGATCAGAGCAGAGGAGGGCGCAGAGAGGCACAGGGCAGCGAGAGTTGGCCCAGGACCATGGTGATGGCCACATTCCCCGACAGCAAAGGGGAGAGTTGCATATGGAAAGAAGCTGAGGGGGACCAGCCAAGCCTCAGGTTCGGGTGCCCCTGACCCTGCACTCCTACCTGCACTCCTACTCACCACCCAGACTCACACTGTCCAGCGGCCCCTGCCCGACAACTCACCAGGGGCTGGGAGCTCTGGCCACACAAGTTTCGAAGATTCACTCCCAAGGAAGCCAAGGACACAATGACTTTCAAGACACAGACAGCCAGGAACAGGGCACGGATTGCTGTGAACAACTTCTGGAGATAAGGGAAAAACAAAGATAGTCAGGTATCAGCTACTCCAATGCTGCCACATCACTACCCTCTCCACCCACCCAGGCACTGACTCTATCCAGCTTGCTGCTCCCACCACAGCTGACTGTGTTTCCAGCCACAGCTTCCATCCCACTGGCTTGTCTGCAGAGTGACCTTATCACTCCCTGTCAAGAAGTGGAAACTATTCCTTCAATCCCTAGAATCTGGAAGGGCCTAGGACTGCTTTGGCCACAGTGAAAGTGACACTATCCAGTGACAGGGTAGCCCTTAGCTGGTCTGGCAGCTTCTACTTTCTGTCTCCTGAAATGCTTGCAACTAGGGTGCTCCCCATTGGAATCCAGTTTCTGTGCTATGAGAAGCCCAAGCCACGTGGAGAAGCGATCGCTGGCTCTTGCTGACAGCCCCCACTGAACTCTGGACCATGCAGCTGCATCATCTCAGACCCCCAGCCTCGGCGAGCACTTGGATAACTTCACCCCCGTCTGACTGTAACTGCATGAGAAAACCCGTGAGTGAGGATGGCTCGTCTGAATCCAGCCAACTCACAGCACCGTGAGAAATAATAAGTTGTAATTTTAAGCCACTACATTTTGGGGTGGTTTTTAATTCAGTAATGGAAAACTGGGATACCGACACACCAGAAAAGCCACAAGAGTGGCCCACTATCTCCTCTCTGAAATGTCTCCTCTTTGTTCCTCATCCCCTTTGATTCAGAGGATCTTCATATCATGAGGTCTGAGAAATGTCTGCAGCTTACATTAAAACCTCCTGAATGAAAGACTCAGCATGAGGTCCAAGCTTAAAGAGCCTACATCTCTCTCCTCCAGCGCCCCCAGCTCCCTGGGAACAAAGAGCTGTGATGGGTCCCCAAAGACTGGACTCCTCCTGCTCACCCTCAGCATCTGCATGTAAGCTCTACACTTCTCCTTCTGCCATTGGTTCTCTTGTCTTTGCCATCTGTACCCAGTGGTAGGGATGACGACGTCCGAGGGATCACACACGGTGTCAATGTATAAAAAGGGTTCAGTTTGCCAGATGAAGCTATTCACGCAGAGGACAACAGCAGCCATAGCTGTAGCAAAGCCTGCCAGGGTGAGCAGGATGGATACATAGCCCTGGAAGAGAAAGAGGGTCAAGACGCAGGCTCCTTCAATCAGTGGAAGAGTCATGAGGTCCCTGCCTCAAAGCCATCTCCTCTTCCCCAGCCCCTGTCCAGGAAACCCTCTCCTCCCCTCCAAGAAAGACCCCAAGATATTGGCAACCAAAGGGCAGAAGACAGGTAATGGAGCAGAACTCAGGAGTGGGTCAGTGAACAAGGTGGAGGAGAAAGGGTGTCCAAGACTCACAGCAAGTTTGCCCGGGTGCTTCTCATGGACAATGGCCCCAGCTCCTGCTGCGATCGCCTGAAAAGAGACACCAGAAAAAGGCCTCCAGTTGACTCTTCTGAATTGGTCTATCATCACCCTCCCACCAGCAGTTCCCAGAACAGCCAATGTGAAGCAGGATCCCAGGGAAAGACAAAGAACTCTGCCACAGAGACAGGACTCCACCTACACCTGCCCCACCTCTCCCACCTGTCTTCAAGAGAAAAAGGGAAGTGACAGGGTCTCAGCTACACCCTAGGGCAGCTTCCTCATGGCCAAAGGCCATTTGGCCCCAGAGGCTTTGGTTGCTTCCCCAGAGCCCCAACCCAGATCTATAAGCACCTTCTTGCCCATCACAACTTGCCTCCCTCCGGGCTCACAGCCTGTTCCTTACTCACCACAGACCCCGCCCAGAAGGCACAGCCTGAGGCACGCAGCACAGTCCAGGGCCCCAAGCAGAAACACACTCCAAGAGCACAACTCACAACCCCCAGCAATATCTGAGTCACCTGCAAGACAGAATGAGAAACCAGACCCCTTCCTGTGAGCCCACGTGTCCCAGCTGCCCTGGGAGCAGCTGCCTGGCTCCTATCTAGGTGGCTCTCCTCTCCTTTTCCTCTGCCTTAACCTCTCTACAGCTCTGATTCTGGAAGGTTCTGTCTCCTTAAAATCCATGAAGCAGCACTGGCCTGGGTCTCCCCTCACCTTTCTCATAGGCTTGGCTATTTATCCTTCATCACTTTTCCCCAACTTCAACACTTTCTCATCCCACTGAAGATTCCCACTTTTTCCCCCTATTCTCCTTCAGAGGTCCCATTGTCCCATCCAAATCCCCAGCCTGACCTGAGCTTCTGGCCTATCCTTTCTCTTCAGATCCAAACACACACTCTTGAGGGCTCTGTGGCAGACACAAAGATGTGCTGCTAAGACCCCCTTCAAGAAAGGGCTTGTTTGATTGCTGACAGCCTACAGTTGTCAGCTCCTTGAGGGTCACCCTAATTTTTCAAGCTGAAGACACATGCTGAGGAGGGTCCCTCCAGCCAATGACTAAGCAAGACAGTGGCTCAAAGGCCATCTCCACCCAGTATGGAACTCCTGCAGTGGGCAGCCTTTGCCTGGAAGCTCCCCACTGGCCTGGCAGAGTCTGCATTGCAGCCTTATGGTTCCTCCTACCCAATCCTGCTCCCCCTCTTTTCATTCCATAGGTGTCATACCCCAAAAAGCCATTCACACACCCAACTCCAACTCAGAAGAGAATTCCTCTTCTTCCTGGAAAACCCA
>NW_012102765.1:2835553-2841095 GCF_000951045.1 Mandrillus leucophaeus | reverse complement strand
ACATCTCTTAAATGTCTGCTCCTCTTGACTTTCAGGGCTCTGATCTCCTGGTCACCCACACTTCAACCCTCTGTATGCTGTGGATGCCTCTCTTCCCTTATCCCCCACATCCCTTCACTCCCATGCCATGGAGGTCTGCGAAGGACAGGGACTCCTTTGTCTCCTCACCATTCCTGCTACGATTATGCAAGTGCAGACCCTCGATCCTTCTCACCTGGATGCCTCCTGACTCTGAGGCAGGTTCCTGCTCAGAATCCATCCACAGTCTTCTCACTGCCAAACTGATTCAGGACAGACTCTACCCCTGGTCTTTCAAGGTTCTCAGCAACATGGCCCCAAATCACCCATTCTTGAAGCCCATTTTCTTTACTCTTAACCATTATAGAACTTGCCCTATGCCTTCCTGCTTCTTTGCCTTTGCTTCTGTCATTCTTTAACCTGGAATTCTTTTTTGTCCATCTTCCACCTCTGTCTGTACCTATTCCTTCTCCATTCAGGGTTCTCCTGCCCTCAAGGATGTCAGATGTGCTTCTCCCTCGCCTGATCTACCTTTAGTTCCAGTCATTAGTGTAGCTGCTATTTCTTCTGATGGTCACTGAGCACTTTTAGATATAGCCCAGGGATTCTCTCTGTAGTTTGGCCTGAAGTGCTGAACACATTGCCTTGCACCTGTAGGCTCTCAGTCCATGTTGGGTCAATGAAACTGAATTAACAGCCTCTAGATTCTTCTTCCTGTTGCCCCACCTCTGGCTGGGACCAACTCCTCTGCACCAAAGAGGAGGTCGATTATTTCTTTTCATCCAAATTTCTGTGGGGATACTTACAACTTTTTCCTATACAGGATGAGATACAAATAGTGATTTCTCATGTCCCTCTCATGGAAATTCAACCCACTTTCCTTTTTTGCATCCTATTGAAGAAGGAGAGTTTCCATTGTGAAAGCTGAGCCTATAAATGGGGTCATTCTTGTCACACTCAACTAAAACAGAGTCGAGTGGCCAGGGGCAAAAAGCACTAGGGGCACAAAATGTTGCTCCCAAAATGTAATTCTCTACAAATCAGGCTGCTGAAGCTGCCTGCTGCAACCTGAAACCAGCTTTATCTACAGCTTCTGACCTTGCTACAACTCTACGATTCGTTTTACCCATACCATCGCTCACCCATCAGAGCTCGCCAGCTCCCCAAAACCTATGATCTTTCTTGAAGGGCAATATGTAACATTTCTCCTTTTTATAAACTTTTAACCTTCTCTTTGTTCCAAAGAAGTACTGGAGACCACCTGGTCTGTGTGTATGCCCCAAATTGCAATTATCTGCTCCCAAATAAAATGTTTTAATTTTGAAGATTTGGTTCTATATTTTAATTGACCTCATCACCTCGTTAATGTGCCCCCCTATCCTGCACCAGCCCAGTCTTACCCCTAGAGCCAGCTGCTCATAACCAATCCTGGCTGTGGAAGGCACAGTGTCGCCAGGGTGAAAAAGAAATTTCTTTAGAGAACTTCCAGCTTTCAGCAGTTGTGTCAAAGTTGACTCCTGGTGGATGTGGACGTTGATGTGGGAGGGCTGGGACGGCGTAGAGGCCACAGCAACTCCATTCACAATCACCGTGTTTTGGGTCATCCTGCCTGTCAGGGAGAAGACATACAGAAGTGAGGTCTGGGAACTAGGTGAGGGAAATAGCACAGGTGAAAGGAGATAAATAGTGTCTTTGTCAAGATCCCAGATGGGCACAATGGTTCACGCCTGTAATCCTAGCACTTTGGGAGGCTGAGGTGGGTGGATTACCTGAGGTCAGGAGTTCAAGACCAGCCTGGCCAATGTGGCAAACCCCTTCTCTACTAAAAATACAAAAATTCGCATGGTGGTGCGCACCTGTAGTCCCAGCTACTCAGGAAGCTGAGGCAGGAGAATCACTTGAACCCGGGAGGCTGAGGTTGTAGTGAGCTGAGATGTTGCCACTGCACTCCAGCCTGGGTAACAGAGTGAGACTCCATCCTAAAAAAAAAAAAAAAAAAAACAGTGTCTTTGTCAAGATCCAAAAGGTCTTCCCTTCCCAATGCAGATATCAATGTCACAGTGACCTCAGTGATTAGTGACTTAGTATATCTGTATATATATCTTTACACAAAATACTTTACACATAAAAATGTTAAGAGATACAAAAGGCTATATATACCTTTAAAACCTTATCTCTCATCTTTTTCCCTCAACCACCTATTTGCCTTGCAGATGGAAAGTAATATTATCGGTTTCTTATAAATCCTACCATGACATTTTTGCATACAAAAGTGTGAAAAAGTATTTCTCCCCCCTTTCCTCACAAATAGCAGCATACTATACACACTGATTTGCATGATGCTGTGTTCACATGATCATGTTTTTAGAATAACCCTACATGAGTCCATAAAAAGCGTCAACCTAAATAACAGAGAGAGGTTCTCCAAAAGAAAATGAGATTTATTCTGGACTAGGGCATTACAACGAGAATATGCTTACCATAGTAAATCGTGTGCACATTCAGGCAGGTAAAAGAAGACAAAGGTTTTTAAAGGAAAAATGGGGAGACTTACATAATCACTTTGAGATGATCATCCTTGGCTACAAGGATCAATAACAAGGGTGACACCTGTCCAGGGTTAGACAGGCAGTTGCTGGTGGATGTCCTCACAGAAGTAGTTTTTTGTGTAAGGTTGTCATTTTACAGAGTCCTTTGTGACGATTTTTGTTACCAGGTATTTACGCAGGAGAACCCTGCCTTGTGGGCTTTCTCAGGCTCTAATTTTCAGATTTTTTTTAACACAAGTGACTCGATTATGATTCTGACAACTTTCACAAAAGCTTCTTCATCACTTGTGTAACTGCATATATTTCGAGAGTATGAATTTCTTATAATTTATTTAAGTGGTCCCCTATTGGCAGACATTTAGGTTATTTCCAATCCTTTTCCATTACAGACAATGTGGAATTGGCAGGGCAACTGGAATGTGCATTTGCAATTTCAGAAGATATTGTCAGTTACCCTCCATGGAAGTGGTAGCAATTCACACGCAGGAGGCAAACTCTTTTATCCTTTTCCTTTTATATGGGGAAAAATGCATTGATTTTAATCAATTTTATGTAATAAAATGTCCCATTTTAAATGTATATCTCAATGAGTTTTGACAAATTTATACGTTTGTGCAATTACAGCTACAATCAAGATATAGGACATTCCTACACTGCAACACGTTCCCTAAAGCCCCTTCTCAGGAAATAACCCCAACCACTGGCCATGAGCAACCACTAACTTGCTTTCTGTAACGACTTGCATATATTTTTAATTCATGGTTCTCTTTTATTATTATTTATTTTTATTTTTTATTTTATTTTATTTTTTTGAGATGGAGTCTCACTCTGTCGCCCAGGCTGGAGTGCAGCAGAGCGATCTCGGCTCACTGCCAGCTCCACCTCCCATGTTCACGCCATTCTCCTGCCTCAGCCTCCCGAGTAACTGGGACTACAGGCGCCCACCACCAAGCCCAGTTAATTTTTTGTATTTTTAGTAGAGACGGGGTTTCACTGTGTTAGCCAGGATGATCTCGATCTCCTGACCTCGTGATCCACCCACTTCGGCCTCCCAAAGTGCTGGGATTACAGGCGTGAGCCACCGCGCCTGGCCGGTTCCCTTTCATATTTTAGAGAGAGAGAGATGGGGTGTTGCTTTGTTGCCCAGGGTGGTCTCAAACTCCTGGACTCAAGCAGTCCTCCCACCTCAGCCTCCCAAAGTGCTGCAATTACAGGTGTGCGCCACCAGGACCACGCCTGGCCCATAGTTCTGTTATTATGAGTGAGGTTGATTGTTTTTTCATACGTTAAGGGGCATTTTTATTTCTTCTTTTGTGAGCTCTCCATTCACATCCTATGTCCCTGTTTCGTTTTGATTTTTTCTATGGAAGTTCTTTATCTATTCACAAAAATACCATTTGTGATATAAGTTTCAAATGTTTCTTTACAATTTGTAGTTTATTTTTTGACCTTGCTTGTATTTTCTTACAATCCATATTCTATTTCATTCTATTTATGGTGTCTAGCTCTCAGACTTTTAAAGGACTTCCCTGTTTCAAGATCAAAAAATAATCTTCCATATTTTCTTCTAAGTGGTTTTATGCTTTCAGTTTTCACTTTTAAATGTTGACCATCTGGAATTTGGGAGCTGCGTGACCAACCTTGGCCGTTGGGAGACACGGATCCAAGTTCTGTTGCTGTCATTCCGATGTTTAACTTCTGAAACATACGTTCCATTTGTGGAATACATCCTCTTTTTCTCAGTGATTTAAAATTCTCTCCTGAGCAGAAACGAAGTTCCCCCAGGAATGTAGGCCTATTCTAGGCCTTATATTCTGCCCATTGGCATGTCTCATGGGCTAGGCATCATTACCACAATTTTAACCTGGAGCTTAATGCTAATTGGGCTGTTTCACAATCCCCTCGTGTGGTTTTTCTCTCAGAATTGTCATGGCTATTTTTGCTAGATTACTTTTCCACATGCACTTTAGAATCAGCTTGCCTGGCTCTAAAATAAATCCTGCATAGGTAATTCTAATGGACATCCTGGCTAAGTATCACAGTTTACATCAAATAATATTAACAATTCTAATAACACCTGCCATTAGTCCTCTACCTACTTTTCAAAGCACTTTCACTCTTTCACCCACCTGGCCTCCTTGGGATTAGAAAAGACAGGAGTTAGACAATTCCGCACATGCACATCAGACTGCTTCCCACAAAACGAAGCCCAGCCCCAGATTCCAGCCAGACCTTCCCTTGAGGGCCCAGGCCTCGCCCTGAGTGCACCTCAGGTTCCAGCTATCTCCGGGCCCCCAGGACCACTGCTTCCCCCACCCCACGCCAACCCCTAGATCTGCCTCGCCCCCTCCTGAGGAGTCGGATCCGAACCAGGCTGGCACCACAGAGATTCCCCCTGCCGGACGCCGGACGCCTGGTAGGTGGTGGGCTCTTCCCGGCTGCCCCGAACGCTTTCCTCTGTCCAGCTCCTCCCGTGCCCCGGGACTGGGGAAAGCGTCCGGCAGCCCCGCCACGCCCTGGCCCCGTCCCAGGAGCCACCCCACCGTAGGGTTCCAGCCAGGGTCCAGGCGTGCGGGTGGCGGAAAGTGCAGGGGACGCGCCAGGCCCAAGCCTCTCCTCCTGCTCTCCAGCCGTTTTTCTGGGGAGAAACACCTGCACCCAGCTGTCCCTCCCTCCTACGCGAGTTCTCCTGGAAACCAGGATGGAGGAAGAAAGACGTCTTGTGGACGGGACGGGGTGGGGGCATGGCCCTGGGGACTCCTCGTGACAGAGGGTCCTGCGGCAAGAGGGTCTCCCGGGCCGCGGGGGCCCTGCCTCACCTGCCGTCCTCCGGGAGCCGGCAGCGTAGCAGAGCGGACAGGAGCTGACCCCGAGCAGGGGAGCGACGGGAGGGCGGAGATGGCAGATGCAGGGGTGGGGGCTGAGGCCCCGCCCAGGCTGCGCAGTTTCCTGAAACCAGCTGCGGCCCCGGGGTC
>NW_012102765.1:2771824-2835113 GCF_000951045.1 Mandrillus leucophaeus | reverse complement strand
CCCGAGGAGCGCAGGTGAGGCAGCGCCCCACTCCTGGCTGCCCCCGGGACTCCTTCCGCACGCGCCCCAAGGTGCCTCTGCACAGCTGGAGGGGCGTAGGAGGGACCCCCACCCAGGGATGAGACTGCAGGAAGGGGACTGCGGAGGAGGCCAGGTGCCGCCCCCGCTTTTGACCTCGCTCCGCACTGCCCCGCGGTCCTACCCCGGGCAGGGGCGGCGTGAACCCGTCGGGCGTGTGCAGCGGTTGGTGGAGCTGGAGGTCGGCGGTGGCTGGGGCAGGGGGTTATCCGGAGCCCAGCCGGGGCGAGGCTGCTGCCACAGGAGCTCCACAGGCAGCCAAGGGCTCGGTCCTGTCTCACAGCCTGCAGACCGTGGAGGGGAGACCTCAGGAAGAGCCGGGGTGGAGGGGGTGAGGAGTGGGGGCGTGGGGCGCTGCTTGACCTAGACGCCTGGGCCCTGGGAGGAGGATGCGGGGAACAGAGCAGATCTGGGGCGAAAGGGGAGGTTCCCGCAGGCTCAGCGGTCGCAGCAGCCCCAGCATGATCAGCAGCCCCCTCTGCTACACACACTCCCCTCCTGAGGGGGCAGGGGTGCGGCTCTGTGACCAGGACAGCCATTCATTCGGTGACCCACTGGTCCCTGACTTCTCCAGCTCCAGTGACAGCCCTTCCTCCCTGGTGCTGCCTTCTTCACACACGGTGTCCCTGACAATGGAGACAGCCAACAGTAATGAGATGGCCCTGGAGGCCCCACAACCCACCCACGTCGATGTGCACATCCACCAGGAGTCTGCCCTGGCCAAGCTCCTGCTGACCTGCTGCTCTGCACTGCAGCCCCGGGCCACCCAGGCCACGGGCAGCAGCCGGCTGCTGGTGGCCTCGTGGGTGAGTGTGATGGCCTGCCTCGTGGGGCGGCAGGAGGGACTCCCCACCTCCTGCCGCAGCAGCACTCTCTGCCAGCCTCCCTCTCAACAGGACACCGAGCCAGTTGTGTCTTCTTACTTAGGAATGTGATTCTCTGGCATTTTCAATAAGAGCCTGGGAAGGGGAGGCTCTGAGCTGAACGGGTGTGGAGGAGCCACCGACTGTGCGGAGTCCCAATCAGTGGAGCCCTTTCCTCTCGGCCAAACTCAGGATGGGCCGGCTCTCCTCCCTTTCTCTTTTTTCTCCTCCTCCTTCCTCTTCTTCTTTCTCCTCCTCTTCCTCTTCTCCTTTCTCTTCTCCTCTCTCTCTCTCTCCTTCTCTTTTTGGGGTTTTAGCGGTTAATCCCTGCAGTGGGGGGTCCACCTAGGAGCTGGGATCTTGGGTCCTTTGTCTTTCAGGTGATGCAGATTGTGCTGGGGATCTTGAGTGCAGTCCTCGGAGGATTTTTCTACATCCGCGACTACACCCTCCTGGTCACCTCGGGAGCTGCCATCTGGACAGGGGCTGTGGTGAGTAGAGCAGGACAGTGCTTGACTGCCTGTGAGAAGTGTGGGGTGTTGCTGTCCTGATTGCCTTCCTCCAACATGGCGCCACAGAATGCTGGCAGTCGGAAAGATCTGATTATCTAGGCCCATTCCCTACCTGTTCAGATGAGCAAACAGCTGAGGGCAGTAGTGGCATGTCCTAGTCACACTGCTCTCCCATACCCTGCCCAGTGCTGCTCCCACCAGGCTGGCCGCCTCTCCCTGCCTTCAACAGTTAATGTCAACTAAGGATCTAAGGACCTGCTCATCTCCGGATACTTGCGTTGAGATGGGGGAGGCAGAGCGTGCCAGATAGTATGTGATCCCCCAGGAAGCATCACCCCCTGGTTATTCCCATTGTCCTACACAGGCCCTGCACACAATGGGAACCCAGGAATTGTCCATAGATGGGTGTGCGCAGTTTGCACAGGAGCTGGGTAGGCTGGTCATGGTACCTACACCCTCAGAATAGCAGTAAAACTCTTATATTTACTGAGAGAAGCCGAGAGTAATCACCTTCACCCATCCCATGGCAAAATACCCAGATTAGTTACAGAATTAGCCAAACAGGATTCAGGTCCACCTGTCCACTGGGATATACTAGATTTCCTGTTCTTCAAGCTCAGCTGAGTGGATCATTGGGCACTGTTAGGACAGGCTTCTAAACCTAATAGTGCCCACTCTGTATAGACTCATCCTTTATTGAGAGCTTCTGCAACACCCTATGACTTTTATCCACAAGATCCCACCATCCCTGCAACTTTCATAAAGCACTTGGTGTTGTTTAAAAAGGAAGGTTTAGGAGCTCACACCTGGCTTGACCACAAGCTCTTAGGTGTCACTAAAGCAGGACCTTCTGCAGCCTCAGGAGTTGGATCGGGCTCCACCCTCTCAGCAGTTATCTTACCATGGATACTAAAGCTTAGCATGAAACCTCCGGCCCAAGTTGAGTGTGCTAGGGAAGGGCCTGCTGCATAGAGGCTGTCTCGTCGGAGGGGACTTGCATTTCCTGTGCTAAGCCTGCTCCTGGCTCAATCTCTCCCCAGGCTGTGCTAGCTGGAGCTACTGCCTTCATTTACGAGAAACGAGGTGGTACCTACTGGGTAAGTTCAGGGAAGGGCATGGGAGGGGACCAGGTTCAGGCTGGAGGCCACCCCAATCTCCTGCCCTGTCGCAGGCTTCTCTGGGCCTTGCCCTATTTTCCCCCGATTGGACTCTGGGAGAGACTGAAACATGAAGATTTCTCTCTGCCTCCTCCCTCCCCAGGCCCTGCTGAGGACTCTGCTAGCGCTAGCAGCTTTCTCCACAGCCATCGCTGCCCTCAAACTTTGGAATGAAGATTTCCGATATGGCTATTATTACGACAGTGTCTGCCACATCTCCACCTCGAGTGGCTGGATCACCCCAGCCCCCACTGACAGTCCAGAAGAAGTCAGAAGGCTACACCTGTGTACCTCCTTCCTGTACATGCTAAAGGTAGGTGGCCAAGGGGAAGGTGCAGCAGCAGGTGGGGCAGGGATGGCCAGGCCAGGCGAGGGGCAAGAGTCAGCTTCTCCACCAGAAATAGCTGTTACCTATTCTGCACCAAGCTTGAGTATTGTCACCAAGGACAAAGCATCAGACAAAACAGAAATGGCTCCTGTAGGGTATTACAGACTAGTGGGCAATACAAGCATTAAAATAATAATAAGTGAACCAATATAGCAAGTGTGCAAAGTGCTGCAAAGGTGTTAAATGCATGGTTTCCCTTGATCCTCTGAAGTCTTGGAGGTTATCAGGGAATCAAATCATAGCCCAAACCTGTCACTGTGTAAATGAGGACGCAGGCCCAATGTGAGGGGTTTCCAGCTGCATTCTGCACACTAAATGCATTGACTTCCCCTCCAGAAGCCACAAACTTGAAGATAAAGGGGTAGAGATTTTCCCAGGTCAACAAGGAGTGTGAGGACAGAGCAGGAAGGCAGTTGTCATCCTGGTGCTTATGGCCTTGGCCCTCTGTCCCCAGGCCTTGACCCGTACTCTTCAGGCCATGCTCTTGGGTGTCTGGATTCTGCTGTTTCTGGCATCTCTGGCCCCTCTGTGGCTGTACTGCTGGAGAAAGTTCCCAACAAAAGGGGTGAGTCCCTAAAGTGTGTGCCTGTGTGTTTGGGGCAGTGGAGCTGCTCAAAGGAGACAGGAATGGACAGCGGACAGTTTGGGGAGGAAAAAGGGGCTCATGACCCAAGTCCCAACTATTATCATGCCTGTCTTTCTACCCAGTGGTGGCCCAGCCCGGAAAGCCCCTATCCCCAACCAAGCGGCTCCCAAGTCAAAGAGCCCAGGAATCCAGGGAAGTCCATATGTATGCTATACCTTTGCATCAGGTACCATGCAGCTGATTCTGGTAGTTCCAGAGCTAAGCTGCCCTGGAGGAAAGACTCCGCCCTTTCTTTCCCACTCACGATTGTCTTGCCTTTCCTTTTCCCTTAGAAAAGACACCAGAAGGAGATGTTGGAAGTGAGCTGAATCTAGCCATGCCTCTCCCGATTATTAGCGCCTGGTGCTTCTGCACTGCGCATCCCTGCATCTGACTGCTGGAAGAACCAGACTGGGGAAAAGAGACTCTTCAACATCCCCAGTTATCCTGCAGCCATGACCATGGCCACAACCCTGCTCCAGCAGCACTTGCCCATTCCTTACGTCCCTTCCCCATCCTGCTCCGCTTCATGTCCCCTCCTGAGCAGTCATGTGATAATAAACTCTCATATTATTGTTCCCAGGTTCTCGCTTAGTTATTCCAGGGAATTTCTCTTGGTTGGAGGAGGAAGTGGAGAAGGAGCCAACGGCAAACCTCAGACACCCTCCCACAGCTCCCCAACCTCCTGCCTCAGGCTAGAGCTGCTGGCCCTGGAGCTAGAACCTCTTTGAGGCTGGTCCTGTGGCTGTAGGTTCAAAGGCCTAGGAATAAAGGATGAACAGGGCTGAGACTCTGAGCCCACTCCCTACCGCTAACATTTAAGAAGGTGAATGCTTGGCAATTTAAGAATTAGATTTTTTTTTTATTGTGACTGTTTGAAAAGATTAAGTAGACAACATAACATTGATAGGACATCCAACAATAAAGAAAGGACATCCAACAATATGACAAAATAGAAACCTTACAAATTATCCATAAAAAATCCTAAAACTGCTGTATAAAATATGAATCATGTATTTTTAAATTCATGACTATGAACCAAGAAAAAGATGGAGGCCATCAAAGCCTATAGAAGAAGTAGGGGCAAGAATTCAGAGTGGAAGCCAGTATCTGCCTGTGTTAGTCCCACAACCACCCACATACTCAGTGTTCCACTTGAAGGACCTACAGGGCTCAGCATGTAGTTGTGTTCATGGCTAAGTTATATTATAGTAAAAGGACACACAAGGTGGGGAAAGAACACATTAGGTAGACTCTAGAAGAATCCGGGCACAGGCTTCCTATATCCTCCCACAGTGAGAGGCTACACAGTAATACAGCAGTGTTTCTGCCCAGGGAAGCCCACCTAAGACTCAAAGACCAGGGTTTTTATTGAGAGCTGGCCACATAGGCACTTCCTCCACCTGCACAGCTACTGCAATTCCAGACTCCCAGAGGAAAAGCAGGTGTCCACCTGAAATCACATTGTACAGTCTAGGCAAGCTGATAGAGTGAAATTTAGTACACAGGCACACAAAACCACCTTATCAGCATAGGAACATTCCAGAAGCCCAATTCCTAGAAGACAACCAAGGGTAGCAAAACCTTGTAAAGGGTGACTCTCTGTGTTAACTCTTTCCTGCACACTGCCCTAGGGGCATCTGCCAACCTCTTGCAACCCAAAACTGCACTTAATAACTATGTGAAAGACAATAAATGAAGCCTAGAGCCACTTAAGCTGGAGAGTTACAGTGAAGGACCCAGTATACATCTTCACTTTCAGAGAAGAATTGCGAAAAAATCCACTCCATAGAGGGGGATGACAAGTAAACTCTTGGTGATAGGAGTCAGATGAAGATTCATGAATACAAGCCGGCCCTAACATGGACTTAGAGATGGAATTCCCACTCCTTGAATAAACCCCCAAACCCTGAGAAAATAATTTAAAGGTCCTCAAGATGGTAGTGACCCCTGACACCTGTCAGAAACAAATGCAAATTCTGCCTGGAAAAATTTACCTTCAACTGAGCCCTTAAATGATCTGCACGACTATATTTTTTAAAGTGACACAAATAAATAGAAAGCAAAAAAAAAAAAATGATGATTGTAAATTAAGTTTATGAGTAAGTGCAATAAATATAAATGGATAAAATAGTCCATTTGAAACATAGACTGTATTTTTATAAAACTCATCCATATGCTATTTACATGAAATACAACTAAAGCAAAGATACAGAAAGATAGTAAAAGGATGGGGGAAAAAAAACAAATTAGTATGGCTCTATTCAAGAGCATTGCTAGAAACAAAGAGGCTACCCGTGGTCAATCCAATCATCATTCTCTCTTCCTTACTAACAGAAATCCAGTTTTGTTTTGTTTTTAAGTCGCTACTGCCAGCCTTCCTTGCAACTGAGGATTGCAACGACCCACACTCTCAGCCAATGAGAAGTCAAGAGAATTCACTGGGAACAGAAAGAATTGGTTGGTTTCCCTAATTTCTGCTCTCTGCTTCCTCGCCTTCTCCCAGGAATCAGGACTCCATACCTGGCACTGGAGGAGCCATCTTGTGGCTAAGCAGGTAATAGCCACAAGTTGGAAATGATACAAAAGACAAAGGAGGCTGGACCCTCAACAACATAATTGAATACACCCAACCAATCCTGGATACTTACCTTTGAACAGCTCTATATGACAGAAAGTAAATGCCTTGCTGGCTTTTTTTAAGGAAAAATTTTTTTTAGTTTACAGTAGCAACAACACTGTAAGATACTTAGAAATAAATCTAAATACTCAAGACTGGTAAAGAAAATCATAAAACTTTATTGAAAAACATTAATGAATACCTAAATTAAATAAAAAGACACATACCATGTTCATAGATGGGAGGACTCCATTTTGTAAAGATGGCATCTCCCTCCAAATTTATGCATAAATTCAGTGCAATCCAAATCAAAATCTCACCAGAGTTTTATTAGTATTTGATTGGCCAATTCTCAACTTGACACAGAAGATCAAAAAATCCAGAATGTCGGTGCGTTCCAAGATGGCCAGATAGGAACAGCTCCGGTCTGCAATTGCCAGTGTGATCATCACAGAAGATGTGTGATTTCTGCATTTCCAACTGAGGTACCTGGTTCATCTCATTGGGACTGGTTGGACAGTGGGTGCAGCCCACTGGTTGGACAGAGGGTGAGCCAAAGCAGGGTGGGGCATTGCCTCACCGGAGAAGCGCAAGGGATCGGGGAATTTTCCTTTCCTAGCCAAGGGAAGCTATGACAGACTGTGACTAGAAAAATGGAACATTCCTGCCTAAATACTGTGCTTTTCCAACAGTCTTAGCAAACAGCACACCAGGAGATGATATCCCATGCCTGGCTAGGAGGGTCCCAAACCCACAGAGCCTTGCTCACTGCTAGCACAGCAGTCTGAGATCAACCTGCAAGGCAGCAGCCTGGCAGGGGGAGGGACATGCGCCATTGCTGAGGCTTGAGTAGGTAAACAAAGCAGCCAGGGAAGCTTGAACTGGGAGGAACCCACCACAGCTCAGCAAGGCCTGCTACTTCTGTTGACTCCACCTCCAGGAGTCAGGGGGCAGGGCATAGCTGAACAAAAGGCAGCAGAAACTTCTGCAGACTTAAACCTCCCTGTCTGACAGCTGCAAAAAGAGCAGTGGTTCTCCCAGCACACCGTTTGAGCTCTGAGAACTGACAGACTGCTTCCTCAAGTGGGTCCCTGACCCCTGTGTAGCCTAACTGGGAGACACTTCCCAGTAGGGGCCGACTGACACCTCATACAGGCAGGTGCCCCTCTGGGATGAAGCTACCAGAGGAAGGATCAGGCAGCAATATTTGCTGTTCTGATCAGGCAAACAGGGTCTGGAGTGGACCTCCAGCAAACTCCAACAGACCTGCAGCTGAGGGACCTGACTCCAAAATCCCATCTGTCCAACATCAAAGACCAAAGGTAGATAAAACCACAAAGCTGAGGAGAAATCAGAGCAGAAAAGCTGAAAATGCTAAAAACCGGAACGCCTCTTCTCCTCCAAAGGATCGCAGCTCCTCACCAGCAATGGAACAAAGCTGGATGGAGAATGACTTTGACAAGTTGACAGGCTTCAGAAGGTCGGTAATAACAAACTTCTTTGAGCTAAAGGAGGATGTTTGAACCCATCGCAAGGAAGCTTAAAACCTTGAAAAAAGATTAGACGAATGGCTAACTAGAATAAACAGTGCAGAGAAGACCTTAAATGACCTGATGGAGCTGAAAACCATGGCACAAGAACTACATGACGAATGCACAGGCTTCAGTAACTGACTCAATCAACTGGAAGAAAGGGTACCAGTGATTAAAGATCAAATTAATGAAATAAAGCAACAAGAAAACTTTAGAGAAAAAAGAGTAAAAAGAAACAAACAAAGCCTCCAAGAAATATGGGGCTATGTGAAAAGACCAAATCTACATTTGATTGGTGTACCTGAAAGTGACAGGGAGAATGGAACCAAGTTGGAAAATACTCTTCAGGATACTATCCAGGAGGACTTCCACAACCTAGCAAAGCAGGCCAACATTCAAATTCAGGAAATACAGAGAATGCCACAAAGATACTCCTTGGGAAGAGCAACCCCAAGACACCTAATTGTCAGATTCACCAAGGCTAAAATGAAGGAAAAAATGTTGAGGGCAGCCAAAGAGAAAGGTCAGGTTACCCACAAAGGGAAGCCCATCAGACTAACAGTGGATCTCTCTGGCAGAAACTCTACAGGCCAGAAGAGAGTGGCGGCCAATATTTAACATTCTTAAAGAAAAGAATTTTCAACCCAGAATTTCGTATCTTGCCAAACTAAGCTTTATCAGTGAAGGAGAAATAAAATAGTTTACAAACACACAAATGCTGAGATATTTTGTCACCACCAGGCCTGCCTTACAAGAACTCCTGAAGGAAGCACTAAATATGGAAAGGAACAACCAGTACCAGCCACTGCAAAAACATGCCAAATTATAAAGACCATCGATGCTAGGAAGAAACTGCATCAACTAACCGGCAAAATAACCAGATAACATCATGTCAGGATCAAATTCACACATAACAATATTAACCTTAAATGTAAATGGTCTTAATGCCCCAATTAAGAGACACAGACTGGCAAATAGGATAAAGAGTCAAGACCCATCAGTCTGCTGTATTCAGGAGACCCATCTCACGTGCAGAGACACACATAGGCTCAAAATAAAGGGATGGAGGAAGATCTACCAAGCAAAGGGAAAGCAAAAAAAAGCAGGGGTTCCAATCCTAGTCTCTGATAAAACAAACTTTAAACCAACAAAGATCAAAAGAGACAAAGAAGGCCATTACATAATGGTAAAGGGAACAACTCAATAGGAAGAGGTAACTATCCTAAATATATATGCACCCAATACAGGAGTACCCAGATTCATAAAGCAAGTCCTTAGAGACCTCCAAAGAGACTTAGACTCCTACGCAATAATAATGGGAGACTTTAACACCCTACTGTCCATATTAGACAGATCAACAAGACAGAGGGTTAACAAGGATATCCAGGACTTGAACTCAGCTCTGCACCAAGCAGACCTAATAGACATCTACAGAACTCTCTACCTCAAATCAACAGAATATACATTCTTCTCAGCACCACATCACACTAATTTCAAAATTGACCACATAATTGGAAGTAAGGCACTCCTCAGCAAACATAAAAGAACAGAAATCACAACAAACTGTCTCTCAGACCACAGTGCAATCAAATTAGAACTCAGGATAAAGAAACTCACTGAAAACCACACGGGTACATGGAAACTGAACAACCTGCTCCTAAATGACTACTGGGTACTTAACAAAATGAAGGCAGAAATAAAGATGTTCTTTTAAACCAATGAGAACAAAGACACAACGTACCAGAATCTCTGGGACACATTTAAAGTAGTGTGTAGAGGGAAATTTATAACACTAAATGCCCACAAGAGAAAGGAGGAAAGATCTAAAATAAATACCCTAACATTACAAGTAAAAGAACTAGAAAAGCAAGAACAAACACATTCAAAAGCTAGCAGAAGGTAAGAAATAACTAAGATCAGAGCAGAACTGGAGGAGATAGAGACACAAAAAACCCTTCAAAAAATCAATGAATCCAGGAGCTGGTTTTTTGAAAAGATCAACAAAATAGACTGCTAGCAAGACTAAAAAAGAAGAAAAAAGAGAAAAATCAAATAGATGCACTAAAAAATGATAAAGGGGATATCACCACCGACCCCACAGAAATACAAACTACCATCAGAGAATACTATAAATACCTCTATGCAAATAAACTAGAACATCTAGAAGAAATGGATTAATTCCTGGACACATACACCCTCCAAAGATTAAACCAGGAAGAAGTTGAATCTCTGAATAGACCAATAACAGGCTCTGAAATTGAGGCAATAATTAATAGCCTACCAACCAAAAAATTTCCACAACCAGATGGATTCACAGCCAAATTCTACCAGAGGTACAAAGAGGAGCTGGTACCATTCCTTCTGAAACTATTCCAATCAATAGAAAAAGAGAGAATCCTCCCTAACTCATTTTATGAGGCCAGCATCATCCTGATACCAAAGCCTGGCAGAGACACAACAAAAAAAGAGAATTTGAGACCAATATCCCTGATGAACATCGATGCAAACATCCTGAATAAAATACTGGCAAACTGAACCCAGTAGCACATCAAAAAGCTTATCCACCATGATCAAGTCAGCTTCATCCCTGGGATGCAAGGCTGGTTCAACATATGCAAATCAATAAATATAATCCATCACATAAACAGAACCAAAGACAAAAACCACATGATTATCTCAATAGATTCAGAAAAGGCCTTTGACAAATTTCAACAGCCTTCATGCTAAAAAATCTCAATAAACTAGGTATTGATGGAATGTATCTCAAAATAATAAGAGCTATTTATGACAAACCCACTGCTAATATCATACTGAATGGGCAAAAACTGGAAGAATTCCCTTTGAAAACTGGCACAAGACAGGGATGCCCTCTCTCGCCACTCCTATTCAACATAGTGTTGGAAATTCTGGCCAGGGCAATCAGGCAAGGGAACGAAATAAAGGGTATTCAATTAGGAAAAGACGAAGTCAGATTGTCCCTGTTTGCAGATGACATGATTGTATATTTAGAAAACTCCATCGTCTCAGCCCAAAATCTCCTTAAGCTGATAAGCAACTTCAGCAAAGTCTCGGGATACAAAATCAATGTGCAAAAATCACAAGCATTCCTATACATCAATAACAGAAAAACAGAGAGCCAAATCATGAGTGAACTCCCATTCACAATTGCTACAAAGAGAATAAAATACCTAGGAATCCAACTTACAAGGGATGTGAAGGAGCTCTTCAAGGAGAACTGCAAACCACTGCTCAATGAAATAAAGGAGGTCACAAACAAATGCAAGAACATTCCGTGCTCATAGATAGGAAGAATCAATATCATGAAAATGGCCATACTGCCCAAGGTAATTTATAGATTCAATGCCATCCCCATCAAGCTACCAATGACTTTCTTCACAGAATTGGAAAAAACTGAAGTTCATATGGAACCAACAAAGAGCCCACATTGCCAAGACAATCCTAAGCAATATAACAATTCCTCCTCCCTACCTCAGAGGAAATATAACAGAGTCCCCAAATGGGAATATAATCTCCTTTGTTCAAACTTCTAGAATGGGCATGAGGAAAACCAGAAATACATCATCAGTGGGACTGACTATGCAGACACCATAGAAGGTCATGAAGTGGCCTTTGGCAGAGACTGGTGTTGTTCTCCCAATTTTCATTCTTTCTTCCTTTATTTCTTGTAGTAGGTCCCCCGGAAAAAAAACTGGGCACATAGCTTCTTGGAATGGAGACTAGATTTCCCAGCCTCCTTTGGTGACTTAATTTTAAGCAGTAAGATTTAAGAGGAAACAGTGTGTGCATGTCCTGGGAACATCCTTTAAGAGAGAGGTGTCCTTTGTCCCCATGATCTCTTTTGATGCTTGGAGTGCAGGTGTGATAGCAGCACTATAGTGAATGCTTATAATTTTATTTGTCTCAGCATTAATTTTGAATATTAACTGGACTTTCCCATACCAGCAGCAGGGCTCAGTTACCCTCAATACAGTTTCCAGTTCTATACTTTATCCCAGTTCTCCTGTGTGGCCAATCCAGATAGCTGCCTTATACAACTGCCTCCTGGTGACCAGCTCACTATGGGTCAACTGCATATACCCTGCTCCACTAGCCCTGCTGACCCCCACACCCTGTATCGACTGTGCAGACATGCTTCAGTGACCACCTCTGCATGCTCCTGGAACTCATGCCTGCTTGCTCTAAATCCACCAACTAAAACTCCCTGTGGGAAACCTATTTAAATAATGCCCTGGACCCAATAAAGGGATCCCTTTCTCTCTGTCCCTGCCTGTGCTCCCTGACCTCCAGGCATGCTATGTAGCCCCCAGGGTCTGCAACTACTAAAATCTCTTAAACTTTCACATTGTGGTTGTGTCATTGAAGCCATGCCTTAAATCTGACCCCAATGGCAAGGCTACCCCAAAGGGACCCACGCAAGTGGATGTCCTGCTGTTCTTCTGTCCAGACCTCTGTTAGCTGCTGCGGACAGTAGCTACAAGCCAAATTGATAGAAAAAACTGTTTTGAATGAAGCGATTCATTTAAAACATGGACCGGACTGGCACAGTGGCTTACACTTGTAATCCCAGCACTTTGGGAGGCCGAGGCAGGTGGATCACGAAGTCAGGTGATCGAGACCATCCTGGCTAACATGGTGAAACCCTGTCTCTACTAAAAATTACAAAAATATTAGCTGGGTGTGGTGGCGGGTGCCTGTAGTCCCAGCTACTCTGGAGGCTGAGGCAGGAGAATTGTTTGAACTTAGGAGGCGGAGCTTGCAGTGAGCCAAGACTGCACCACTGCACTCCTGCCTGGGCGACAGAGCGAGACTCCATCTCAAAAAAGAAAAAAAAAAAAAAAAAAAAAAAAAAAAAAAAACATACAAAATTAGCCAGGCGTGGTGGCGCATGCCTGTAATCCCAGCTACTCGGGAGGTTGAGGCAGGAGAATCGCTTGAACCCTGGAGGCGGAGGTTGCAGTGAGCCGAGATCATACCATTGCATGCCAGCCTGGGCAACAAGAGTCACAAGAGTGAAACTCCGTCTAAAAAAAAAACAAAAACATGGATCTAGAGCAAGCTATCTTGGGCCATGAGGTGATTTAGGAATAGTATCCATTCACTGAAGAGCAACAGGACAGAGTGTGACCTACGCACAACATACATACTAATCCTGGGCTGCCTGCCTAGATGTTGATGTGTGAAAAAAACTTGGGTTCGTTTACATATTCTGGCACTCACTGCCAGACAGAACTCTAATTAATAAATTTTCACCTCAAAAAGATCATCCTAAAGGTGCAAGCAGTTAACAACAGAACTTCCAAGTACATGGAACAACTGTGGATAGAACTGAAAGGAGAAGTTGTCAAATCCACAATTATAGCTGGAGACACAACATTCCTCGCTCAGTAATAGATAGAATGAGTGGATGGAAATTAGCAAGGATATAGAAGAGTTGAACCACACCATCAACAGCTGGATCTCATTGCATTTGTAATACAATCCACAACAATATCAGAATACACATTCTTTTCAAGTGCTCATGGAACATTCACCAAGACAGTCCATGTCTTCAGTCATAAAAAAAAAAAACCTCAACAAATTTAAAAGAATTAAAATCACCCAGGTTATATTCCCTTAACCATAATGAACTATAAATCAACAAATGAAAAGGAATGGGAAAATCTCCAAACACTTGAAAATTAAACAACATATTTCTAAATCACTCATGGATCAAAGGAGTTTCAAGGGAATTAGAAAATATTTTGAACAGAACAAAAATGAAAATTTTTCCTAACAAAATTTGTAGAATACAGCTAAAGAAGTGCTTAGAGGAAAATTCATAGCATTAAGTATTTGTATGAGAAAAGAATAAGGGCAGGGTTTGAAACATGGCAGACGATGTAGACCAGCAACAAACTACCAACACTGTAGAGGAGCCCCTGGATCTTATCAGGCTCAGCCTAGATGAGCGAATCGATGTGAAAATGAGAAATGACCAAGAGCTTCGAGGCAGACTACATGCTTATGATCAACATTTAAATATGATCTTGGGAGATGTGGAAGAAACTGTAACCACTATAGAAATTGATGAAGAAACATATGAAGAGATATATAAATCAATGAAACGGAATATTCCAATGCTCTTTGTCCGGGGAGATGGCGTTGTCCTGGTTGCCCCTACACTGAGAGTTGGCTGAAACTAAGAATTTGTCCTGTATGGAAAACAGGAGACTTTGTACAGTGGCCTCTCTAAATGTGCAAAACATTCAAAAGAGAAACCTGCATACATTTTGATATTAAGAAATAATTCCGGGATTCTTCCATGCCTGGAATGAGTTGATTTGCAGATAACTCACAAATTCTTAAGCAAAATGGTATTTTCATTTTTCTCAAGCTCTTCCAATAAATATGATCACCAAGATGCAGAAAAAAAAAGAATAAGAAAGTTCTTAGATCAATAATCTAAAATTTTATCAGAAACTAAAATAAAAGAGCAAAAGAAACTCAAAATTGACTCAAAGCAAAATAGAAGAAAGAAAATTATAAAGAAGATAAATGATTAAACAGAAAAAATTAGGGAAATCAATGAAACAACTGCGGGTTTGTTGAAAAGATTGATACATCTCTAGTAAGAATGTCAAAAAATTACAATAAGAGAAACTGGTCAGGCATGGTGGCTCGTGCCTGTAATCCGAGGACTTTGGGAGGCCAAGGTGGGTAGATCGCTTGAGCCTAGGAGTTTGAGACCAGTCTGGGTAATGTGGCGAAACCCCACCTATACAAAAAACACAAAAATTAGCCAGGCATGGTGGCGCACACCTATAGTCCCAATTACTCTGGAGGCTGAGGTGGGAGGATCACCTGAGCCCAGGAAATTGAGGCTGCAGTGAGTCCCACAATCGCACCACTGCACTCCAGCCTGGGCAACAGAGTGAGAACCTGTCCAAAAAGAGAAAGAAAAAGAAAATAAGAAAAACTACAGAAATTACCAATATCCAGAATGAAATGGGGGGATATCACTACAAGCCCCACATACACTAAAAGGATAATAAGGAAATATTATGAACAACACTATACATGGAAAGTCAACCACTTAGATGAAATAAACTCATTCCTCAAAACCAATGAAATACCAACTTATCCAATATGAATTAGCTGACATGAATGGTGCTACATCTATTAAAGAAATTGAATTTATAGCAAAAATCTTCTGAAAAAGAAATATCCTGGCCTGGATGGTTTTACTGGATAATTCTACCAAATAGTTAAAGAAGAAATACCACTAGTTCTACATAATCTCTTCCAGAAAATAGAAGAGGAAAACTTCCAAACTTATTTTATGGGCTCAACATCACCCTGAGACCAAAATCAGACAGTACAAATAAGGAAAAGCTACAGACCATCCCCCACGAAAAGTATTAAGAAGAAAGACCACATGATCATATCAGTTGGTGCAGAAAAATCATTTCACAAAATTCAACATCAAAATATGATTTTTTTTAAAAAAGTCTCAGTAAACTAGACATAGAGAGAAACTTCCTCAAGTTGATAAAGAGCATCTATGAAAACCCTGCAGTCGACATTATACTTAATGGCGAAAGACAGAATGCTTTGTCCTAAGATAGAGGAAAAGAAAAAAATGAGTCCTCCCAGCACTTCAATCAATATCATACTGGAAGTCCTAGCCAGCACAGTAAGGCAAGAAATGAAGAAGGCATATGGATAAAATAGGAAAAAGAAAAACTGTCCCTATTTTAGGTGACAATAATTGCCTATATAAAAAATCCCAAGGAATTTACACACACACAAAGCCCTACAGCTAATAAGTGACTTTATCAAGGTCACAGGATACAAGTCAACACACAATAAACAACTGTACTTGAATATATTCACAATGCACAATTGATAAGCAACATTAAAATATATTTACCACAGCTACAAAAAATTAAATACTTAAATGTAAGTCTAACAAAATATTACAGGATCTGTATGATGAAAACAAATACTAAGGAAAGGTATCAAATAAGACCTTACTAAATGAGATACATACTGTGTTCATGGGTTGGAAGATTAAGCATAGTAAAGATGTCAATTCTCCCCAAAGTTTTGTATAAATTTAGCACAATTCAAACCAAAATCCCAGCAGAAATTTTATGTATATATTAATATACATATAAACATATATAGAAAGAGAGAGAAAGAGAGAGAGGGGAGCTGATTTTGAAATGAATATAAAAAAGCAACTAAACCACAACAGCTGAAACAATTTTGAAGACAAAGAATAAAATTGGTGGAAACACTCTTGCATGTTTTAGGAGTTGCTATAAAGTTACAGCAATCAACACATTGTGGTACTGGTGGAGAGAGACACACATCCATCAGTAGAACAGGATAGAAAGAAAGTCCTGAAATAGCCACACAAACATGGCCGAGTGATTTTTGATAAAGGTACCAAAGCAATTCAATGGAAAAAGGATAGTCTTTTCAACTAATGTGAACAGGGCTTGACTCCAGCTCCAAGCTGGAAAACCTGTTTCCCAAATTCTGTGTCCTGGAGTTGATAAGGAAAGACAGCAATACTAATGGTGTTGGAACAACTGGACATCTACATGCAAAAATTAACCTTGACATCAATCTCACAGCTTACAGAAAAATTAATACAGAAGGCATAATAGACCTAAATGTAGAGCATGAATCCATAAAACTTGTAGAAGAAAACACAGGAAAAATATCTTCTTGATCTGAGGTTAGGCGAAAAGTTCTCAGACATGACACTAAAATACAGTTCACAAAATAAAAAAAGTGATACATTTGACTTCATCAAAATTAATAACTCTTGATCTACAAAATACTTTATTAAAAGACAAACCATATGCAAGGAAAAAAAATTTGCAAACCATATATCTGGTTAAGAACTTCTCCAGAATATATAAATAACTCTCAAAATTCAACAGAAAGCAAGCAACCCAAGTTTTAGAAATGAGCAAAAGACTTAGACACTTCACCGAAGAAGATGCACGGATGACAAATAACTACATGAAAAAATGATGAACACCACTAGGCATTAAGTAAATACAAATTAAAACCATGATCAGATGCCACTACACACAAATTAGAGCAGGTCAAATAGAAAACACAGACAATACCGGATGTTGGCCAGAATGCAAAACGGTACAGTCACTCTAGAAAATGCTTAGGCAGCTCCTTCCAAATTTAACCCTACATCATATGACTCAGTGATCACGCTCCAGGATATTTACCCTAAAAAATTAAAGCTCATGTTTATACAAAAATCTGTATGTGAGTGTTTATAGCAGCTCCATTTATAATTACCAAAAAACTGGAAGCAATACAAATGTCCTCGCATGGGTGAATGGATAAACTGTAGGACCATCCATACACTGGAATACTACTAGCAATAAAAGGAATTAACTATGGACACACACAATCACATGAATGAATCTTAACGTCACTACACTGAAGTAAGGAGGCCAGTCCCCAAAGGTTGTATACTACATGATTCTACTGATATGATACTCTCAAAAATGAAAAACTATAGTGATGGAAAACAACTCAATGGTTCCCCGTGGTGAGGGCTGGGAAGAGCATATGACTGAAAAAGGGACAGCCCAAGGAAGATTTGGGTGGTGACAATACTGTTCTTTATCCTGATCATGGTGTTGGTTACATGAATCTGTACATATGTTAAAAATCACAAATTGTACACAGAAGAAAAGATCAGTTTTGCTATAATGATAATTGATAATTATAAGAATCTAAACTAATAATGAGTCTGAGATGCATTTGCCTGTCTCTATCTCAACATCCCAAAGTTATCTCCAGATGTGAATATTCATTTTCCCCATCAAAACAGGAACTTCAAGCCTGTGGCTTTAGATGTGTTTTCAAATACACAAATTGCTTTTGAATTTTTATTTTGAATGAAAGGTTGCAGTGGCACGACATTTGATTTCCTACAGAAAAGAAAACCAGAGACAGGGGACTTTCCGAGGCAGTTTGGGAGGGGGCAGGGTGGCTGCAGGGAGAGAAGCTGGGTGGCTGCGGGGAGAGAAGCAGGGAAGCTGGGAGAAGGCCTGAGAAGTGGGGTGGAGGGGAGCTGCTTTCCCAGACTCTGATCCTCCAGACACAAGACACAAAGGAGGTTGCCAGATTCTAAGAGTAAAAGACTATTTTCCAGCAGAAGTTAAAAACCGGTTGACATTCATTTATCTGAGAGAAAAGTGGTAAGAATTTACATCCAACCTAACCATTAAAGGACTGATTTAGAAGCACTTAGAAGAAAAATTCATACCATCTTTAGCCTGAGAAAGTAATTTACCAGGTCTTTATTTCAGTTTTACTCTGCCAATGTTTCTTAGGACCTTAATGATTAACAAGTTCAAAAACAGAATTAGAACAAGATGAATTTTAAATGCAAAAGCCTGGTTCCATATCTGAATTATCTCTTACAAGCCAGCTAGATGTGATTAACTCTGCCACCTAGGGGCTACAAAAAGTTTTCCCCAGGGAAAAAATTAGAAAAGAAAACATTAACTCTTTCATGCAATTCTTCAAAAAATATTAATTCATTGATTGAACAAATATGTATTAATACCTCTCATGTGGCAGGCACTGGCAGCACTGGAAAGGGAACTGTGAAAAGGTTGGATAGTCCCCTGCCTCCCCCAACCCACAGTGACTTTGAGGAGTGAGGGCCAAGAAGCCACAACATTTTCCACTCTTCCGTCCGGCACGCCCCAGGCTACCTGCTCTGCTCCAGCCCACTGGTCACAATCACACCATTACATCCCCCAGGCCCCAGAATTACAGGGCAGGCGGGGTTTTTCCTACTGCTTCACTGTCTTCGGTCAGTTTCTCCTTGTCCCATCTCATCGGCTCTAGGACACAAAACTCAGGAAACAGGTTTTCCAGTTCTGAACTGGAGCCAACCCTGTCACAGTCCACCCTAGCTAAGCATCCACCATGATGCTGGCCTAGTCTTGTCCCAACCCTGGCCCAGTGAGATGCAGGGCTGCCAATTCATTGGGAAGGCCCTCTGCACTTGAAAGAATGGTTTGGAAACAATCTGCAGAAAAGGACCTTCGTGGAAACATGAGTGCTACCCTACAAGGAGCCCAGGAGTGGCCTCTCCTCCCTCCCACACCCAGTCAAGGCTAGGGGCACAGAGAAATCTGCCTTCTCCCAAGCAGAGGCAATGTGACCCAGGGCCCAAAGCAGAATGCCCTGAGAACACAGCTCCAGTTCCCCAGCACAATCTGGTCACCTTTAGCCCCAAAGACAAGGATTTCTTAAACGAGATATAAAAAGCACCAGCCATAAAGAAAAGGACTGATAAGTCCAAATCCACTAATGTTAAAATTTTCTGATTCTCAAAAAATGAAGGAAGGAAATGAAAAGATAAGCCACATAATCTGATTTAGTCAACACATAATTAACAAAGGACCAATATCCAGAAGGTGTTAAATTGAACCCTATGAAACTGCCATTTTTTGTAAGTCAAAAATGGTCAAATGCCAGCAATTTCACATGAAGAATTCTTATAAATCATTAAGGCAGACAACCCAACAGAAAAAAATGCCAAAGATCTGACACAGCACATAAGAGGAAGCTCAAATGGCTTCCTCTGGAATACTGGAAATTCATACCATCTTTAGCCTGAAAGAGTAATAACCTCATCAATAAACCTCATCAATAAACCAGGTAGTCAAATTAAAACCTCAGTAAGATAACATGAACTAAATCCACAATATTCCACAAAAATTAAAGTCTGGCAATACCAACTGCTGGTTAGGATGTGGAGCAATAGGAACTCTTGTACATTGCTGGCAGAAATGTAAACTGGTACAACCACTTTGAAAAACAGGCATGAATTAGCAAAGTTGAAATATATGACTTATGACTCCACCGGTGCATTTCAAGGTATACACCCAGATACACAAATTACCAAGGTCATGTGTACAAAAAGGAAATACATTGTTCATAATATCCCCAAACTAGAAACAAGACTAATATCCACCATCATTAGAATGGATACACCCATTGTTGCAAATTCCCAGAGCAGAAAATTACATGTTAATGAACAACCTACAACTACATAAAATTGAGAAAAATATACAAGACAAAAAACTTATCTTCAGTAAGACCCTGTTATAGAAAGTTCAAAATAGACAAAACCAACTTACATCCTTAGGAATGCCTACATAAAAGGAAAAAATCTAGAGAAAAGCAAAAAAGTAATTTGCACCAGTTTCCGGAGACAGGGAGAAAGGGAGGGGTTGTTATTAGGGGGTTGGGGGTGCTTCTGGGGCAATGAACTATTCCTTGATTTGGTGATACATTAAGTTTGTTTTATAAGTATTCACACAATTCTATATGCGTAATGTTCATTTGTATGTATACTTTATAATTAAAAAGAAAACTAAAGAACCCAAAAATTCTGCCAAAGTCAAATATCTTTAGACAAATCTTAAAGACAAAGGGAATGAAAATTCCATCAAAGTGGTGCAGTGACCTGAGTAGGAGTTTACAGATTATAATGTGACGTGAAAATCAGAAATTATATGAACCAAATCTAGGAGGGACAGCTAAACGGCCACCGCCTTTAAGTAACAATGTCCCTCTTTTAGACTCTAGAGAGGATTCAAGGGATCCCAGTAGTGTCCCATAGATGTAGACACACCCCAACAGTATTCTCTAGTTAAGAAGTTCAGCAAGGTGGAAACTCATTTTCCAAAATCAAGAACCACAATTTACGAAGAGAAATTATATGCTGAGCAGCACTTTTTGAGGCAGGAGATGGTAGAGAGGGAACCAGAGACTGGATACAGGAAGAATGAGTGAGAACATGAGAGCAGAAGCAAGGTGAAGGGGCGAATGAGCAAGAAATGAGATAAGAAGCACAGGCTGAGCAGCCAAAACAAAAATGAGATTTTTAAAAAGTGGGTAAGGAGCCCACATGACCAGCTAGATCCAGACCAAACCTGTCATGGGCAGCACCTCAGAGATGGGTATGCATGTTAGACAGAAAAAGTATACTTAAAATGTTCCTGTATGGTAATTAGCTACTTAAAGTTCATGCATATGGACTGCATATTATGCATGTACTTAAAATTATGGGATGGAGGTGACTCACAAAAAGTTGCAAGCGCACAAGCGCCAAAGTATTAAATAACTAAGCAACCCACCTGTCCATCAGAAGGCAGACACTGGCTAGAGATTAGGCAGTCTTGGCCAGAGAAGAGAAAAAATATTTACATGAATTCAAAGTACACCAAATTGACGTTGATCTCATTTCTCAGAAGTCAGTCCACTCTCCACTCTCTGAAAGTGTAATACTATGTGTCATACACTTTTGCTGCTTTGCTATCTGTGTGTATCTCGTCCAATTCTTTGTTCAGGACACCAAGAGCCTGGAGCTGCACGATAACACTTTCAAGGAGAACAAAATAAAACCAACATCAGGGATGCCGCTAGTTCCAGAAATGTTTGCGAAAGTCGATCAAATGAATTGGGTCATTTTTGTCATACCCAACTAAAGCAAAGTCAAAAAGCCAGGGGGAAAAGCACTCAGGAAAGATAGCATTGCTCCAAGAATGTAATTCTCCTCATGTCTAACTGCTGAAACCAACTATTGTAACCTGAGACCAGTTTTATCTACTGCTGCTGAGATAACTTGCTGCAGCTCTAGGACTCATTTTGCCCAATGCCATTGCCCACCAGTTGGAACTTGCCAGCTCCCCAGAGCCTTATTAGTGCCAATGAACTTTCTCAAAGAGCAATGGGTAACATTCGGCAAAATCTCCAGCCTTCTCTTTGTTCTTACGGTGTGCCTGTGTGTCCCAAGTGGCAATCCTTTCTTCCCAAATAAACTGTTAAATTTAGAGCTCAGTCTCTACGTTTTTATTTTGACTTCAATAATTTGAAGACAGAAAGAGTGGGAAACGCAGTAAAGGAAGCCGAGAGTATGAACTCCCATGCCACAGCTGAATTCATAAAGGACCACCGGGTTTGGAGGCCGGGTAATAGATGAGAGGAACTTTAGAAAGGCGGTGCTATCCCCAGTGAGCTTTAGGAACATATGTCTGTCCCTGCCATGTAGAGGAAGATAGCACCTGGCATTTTACCCGGCCACAGCACACACGCATTAAATATTTGCTGAGTGAATTCCAAACCAGGAGTGTTTCCAAACTCACCAAAGCTGCGCTACTGGGACACGAGGTGGCACTGTGCGCATTCACGGGATGGGGAGGCGGGGCTTAGCACAAGGCTCCCTCATCATTGGCTGTTAGAGAGTGAGTGGGCAGGCAGGTTGTCCATTGGATACCAAGATATGGCGGCTCCCTGACTGGGAGGACATGACCCTATACGCTTTAGCTCTTTGACTTGACCTTGGGAAGATAGGGCCAGCCAGCAAGGTGGCTAGGGAGAAGGCTGGGCCACAGACAGAAATTGAGGGTTGGGAGCCGAAGTGGAACTGGAGCTGGCGCCACCCTGTGGCCCTCCTCCACCCCAATCCCGGGGCCCTCCTGCCCCAGCATCACCCCGCTGCGCTAGGACCTACAAGGGCGGCCTCTGGGAGCCCTGTGCTTCACCTCCTCTCCAGGGTCAGGTTGCAGAAAGAACAAGCTCCTCCACCCTGCCTGGTGGACATGGAAGGAGGGCAAGTGTTGGCTGCTGTGGTAACTCGGGGTAGCCATGTTTTTGTGCAGTCATTCTGACCCCATCTCAATGGACAAGGATTGTCCCATCTGTTTCTACAGCTGTTTCCCAAATAGGTAGTGCTGTCCTAAGGAAGCACCCACCTGGCCCAACATGTTGGGTTTCTTTGTGGCTGCCTTGCCTCCCCAACCAATTGTAACCTCTTGGAATCAGGACTGTCTCCCGTGCATTTTCTTTTCCCTGCAGCCTCACCTGCAAAGGCTTCTGTGCCTTACCTGAGGTGCCCTAGCGAATGGGTCTTTTCGAACATTACCCACCTCAACCTAAGTCCTGGGCCAAGCCGGTTCTCTGCCTATTCAGAACAGAGTGTGTCTTTACTGTCATGCCATTACCTGGGCAAAGGAATTGCCGGACGGCAGGTGGCACAGAATTCCTTTGGAACTCCAAATTCTTTTTTCAGCTTAGTCTTCCCTATGATTCTGACATTTTCTGCCTGAAGGCAGAACACATGGGTTGAGATTGGGTTCTCAGAATAGAGGGGTGGAAACCAAAGCGGGTCTGCTTGAGAGGATTCCATTTTGAGCCTTCTTCCCAACAGAGTATGTGGCCAGCCCTGAAGACAAAAACAAAAGAAAGGAATGAGATCAAAGTATCTGTTCCCCTGGCTTCCTCTGTGCCGGAGCACGGCCTGGCTTGGCACTGTTCTGCCAAAAGCCACCGACTTGGTCGGGTGACTGTGTCCTGCAAGGCTCGCCCGATGTATTAGCCATGCCCTCTCCTTGCCTCTTCTCGCCTACCTAGGGGTGAAAATGGCTTCCAACTGCGCTTGGCCTCAAGGTGCTTCACCTCCCCTGGTGATGTCCTTGCCCCTGCCTCATTTTTGTGAATAGTCTCTTCATGAAACTCGATATTCTTCCTTCTGAGAATGCCGTTTCCTAGCAGGACCCTAACTGACTTTTCTGACTTTTCTTTTTCTTCACCTCTACTCTCCTTTGATCCTGGAATCAACTCCATTCACAATGGAGTACCTACAATTGCCAGCTACTGCACTAAGCACTGGCCATGCAGAGATAACAGGCAAAGGTTACAGTCTGTGGATATCTTAGGAGGCCAGGGCTATGATGGAGGTCAGCTCCAGGTAGGGGCACAGTGGAGAGAGGAAGATGATCAAGGGAGGCATCAGTCAGCAGCAACCAGGCAAAGGTTGGAAGGGGCAGAGTGTTCCAGGCAAGGGGTGTGTGCTGAAATAGGAGCTTAGGTAGGCTGACATTGCTGAGACTGGTGAGAGGTCAGACCCTAGAAGTACCCAGAAGCCAACATATCCCAGTGGGCGGCCTCTGGAGGACTTGGGCAGGGTAGCAAATGGCCAGATTCCCACTGTGGAAAGGTCATTTTAGCAGAGGCAGACAGACTATTTTTGGAGGAGACAAGTTTGGGAGCAGGAAAGCCAGTAGGAATCTACTGCAGGAATTTAGGTAAAACATAGCAAAAGCACAATCCAAAACAATACAGGTGGAAATGGAGTGCAGGAGATAGGTGAAGGAATTCTCAGGAAATAGAACTTGTTGGGGCATTGGGTGTGACCGGGAGGGGAAGAAATACGAATCTGGCAGGACTCTCAGATGCCTGGCTGGAGCATTTGGGGGTTTATGATGGCATTCCCCATGATAAGCAAAGCACAGAAACCTGTGGGGGCAATATGTTCTGCTTGTGGTTTGTTGAGTTTGAGGTACCTGTGGGCTAGGCAAAGAAAAATGCCCATAAGGAAAATGGGGATATGGGTCTGAAGCTCAGAATTGTCTAGACTAAAGGTATGCAGTTGATGATCATTTTCATGATAGGGGAGGAATGGTGTAAGCCAGGAGTATGCTAAGCTTCTGCTTCCATGCTTTCTATTGAACAATAATGAAAATGCTGAACATTTCTTGAGTACCGACTACATGGCAGGCAATATACCAGGTATTCCATAGTGAATACTTTGACCTCATTTATTAGAATCCTCACAGCAACTCTATGAGGCCCTGACTAGTGTTTTCTCCATTTTTGAACTAGGAAACTAAGGCTCAGAGAAGTTCAGAATTTGTCCAAGGCCACACAGCTAGAAAATGTCATAACTGAGATTTGAAGCCAGACTTTATGACTCCTGGTTCACCTCAGTTACTTGTTCTATAAAAAGGTCTTATTTTTTTTTCCTTCATGTGGTTTACCCCCAAGAACAGGTAAGCCTTAAAGATGAGACTAGAATTAACTGCCCTTTTCTTACAAACTCTCAGCTTTCAGATCTGTACCTGTTGATGAGAGAACCTCCAGATTTGTCCCCCACTACCAATGATGAGGCAAACACAGAGGGAGGAACCCCTTTGACTAAAGCTGAATTAACCCCTAACTTCTCTTTGAATGACCTGCATTCAAATCAAGTAAGCAGCTGTTCAAAGAATTCAGTCAGAGGTGTGACTTGTGCAGTGACAGCTGAAAATGCAAATCCTGATCTGTACCTCCCTGTTTAAAGCATTGCACTGGCTCCTCATTGCCTTCAGGATAAAGTCTAAATTCCCTCCACATCTCCTTCCCTACTCCTCCAGCATTCTGATTAGCTGAGCCAACTACTCTTACCCCAGTACAGACAACCTAACTGTGCAGAACTACTCACAATTCCTAAACACCATCGAGGGCCAAGCCTCTGCCTTTTGCCCCTCAACATTTACTATGAAAATTTTCAAAAATAAAATTTAAAAAATGTATAAGGGAATACCTATCTAGACATAAAATTAATATTTTCCTGTATTTGCTTTATCATGTATCAATTCATTTATCCATCCCATTTTTATGCATTTCAGAGTACATAGTAGACATCTGCATACTTACCCCTAAATGCTTCAGCATGCATATTATTAACTAGAGTTCCAAATTTGTTTCCAGTTCTTTTTTCCTTTTGTATGTAAAATTAACATACATGAAATTTTTCCAATTGTATGTAAAATTAACATACAATGAAATGCACAAATATTAGAGGCAGTGTATTAGTATTCTTGCTATGGTAACAAATCACCACATACTTAGTGTCTTTAAATGACATAAATTTATTATCTTGGAAGTCCAAAATCAGTCTGGCCAGGCCAAAGTCAAGGTGTAATCAGGGCGGGCTTCTTCTGGTATCTCTGAAGCCACAATCTGTTTCCTTGCTTTTTTCACCTGCTAAAGCACTCCTTGGCTCATGATCCCTTCCTCACATCACCAACCTCTTGCTTTCATAGTTACATCTCCTACTTACTCTGATCCCCTTCCTTCTTCTTATAAAGACTGTGATTACATCAGTTCCACACGGATAATGCAGGATAATCTCCCATCTCAAGATCCTTAGTTTAATCTCGTCTTCAGAGTCCTTTGTGCCATGTGAAGCAACATATTCACATCTTCCAGGAATCAGGATGTGACCCTCTTGGAGAGCCATTATTCAGCCTACCACATGCACATTTAATGAGTTTTTACAAATGCATACATTTGTGCGACCCAAACTCCCAGCAAGGGAGCATTACCATCACCCCCAGAACATTCTCATGCCCCTTCCCAGTCTGTCCCGCTCTCACCCTCAACGCCTAGAGGCAGCCACTGTTCTTTTTGCCTCTTCAGAACTTCGTATAGATGGCATTATCCTGCAAATACCTGGTATAGTGTCTGGCATGTAGTAAGTGCTCAGGAAAGAACTTCATCTTTTGAATCTGACTTCTCTTACTTGACACAATGTCATGGAGACTCATCCACGCTGCATGTTTCAGTCTCAGTCTGTTCCTTTTTATTGCAGAGTAATATTCCATCAAATAGGCTACAATCAGGTAGTTCACTTATTCATCCATTCTCCTGTTGACAGACTCCAGGCTGCTTCCAGTTTTTGTGTTTTTTTGTTTTTGTACAAATCTATGGGGTACATGAGAAAACTTGTTTCTTATGTACAATGTACAGTGATCAAGCCAGGGTATCCCGGGTGTCCGTCACCCAAGTACAATACATTTTGTTAAGTATAGTCATCCTCCTCTGCTATCACACAGTGAATTTATTCCTTCTATCTAACTGTATATTTACATGCTTTAACCCACTTCTCTTTGTTGATGGCTGCTGTGAAACCTCAGTTCTTGTCTTCCTAGTTTCAAGGAATTTAAACAAGAGACACACAGCAAAGGAGAGGCAGCATAGAGTAATTTATTGCAAAGGAAGAAGAATACCCTGAAAGTTAGGTGCAGAATAGACAGGATGTCTGGAGAGGGAGGTCAAGGTGGGCTGCCTGTGAGGATGAGATAGCAAAGACCTACTTGAGGGAGAATCCCTTTATCGAAGGCTTCCCTGATTATTCATGAGGGGATGGGAAATGGTGTTGTTAGGAAGCATGTTCTGGCTGGTCTTCTGGGTGCACATGTGCAGTACCTGTACGTGCTTGTTCGTCCATTGCATGTCTCATTAGCACCCTACATCTCCAACCAGGAGTGTTTTTTGTTATTATAATGAGCAAAGGGTCACTCTGAGGACAGGTAAAATGGAAATGTTCATGCTCTCTACAGGGGGAACTCTCTACTGGAGACAGCTTTGCTTGAATGAGCTTGGCTGCAGTGTGAACGCTGGGGCTTATTGTGTTGACTGTGAGGTCATCAAGGTTGCCAAATCCCAAGGACAAGGTAACTTCCTTGACTACCTATCCTGCCTCATCTTCATCCTCCCCCTTTCGCCAGATTCACACTTCCTGGTCTCTGTTCTTTATCTTTCCACTCTCTACCTCCATCTCTGTTCTCTATATTTCCACTCTCTACCTCCATATGATCAAATCTTTTAGCTTCCACATATAAGTGAGAACGTGTGATATTTGTATTTTTGTGCCTGACTTATTTCACTTAAGATAATGGCCTCCAGTTCCATCCATGTTGCTGCAAATGACACGTTTCATTCATATAGACGTGTCATATATGGTCTTTTTTATTGTAAGTGTGATCCTTTTATACCTAGTTTGTTGAGAGTTTTTATTATAAATTTTACCAATTTTTATCAAAAATTTTTATCAGAACTTTTATCAAATACTGTTTCTGCATTTATTGAGATGATCATATGGTTTTGTCCTTCATTCTGTTGATGTGATGTATCATATTTATTGATTTGTATATGTCGAACCATCTTTGCATCCCTGGCGTAAATCTCACTTGATCATGGTGTATTATCGGGGTTTTTTTGTTTGTTTTTTGTTTTTTGTTTTGAGACAGAGTCTCGCTCTGCCGCCCAGGCTGGAGTGCAGTGGCACGACCTTGGCTCACTGCAACTTCCACCTCCCTGGTTCAAGCAATTCCCCTGCCTCAGACTCCAGAGTAGCTGGGACTACAGGCACCTGCCACCATGCCCGGCTAATCTCACTTTTTGTTTTGGCTGCTCAACCTCTACTTCTTATCTTGCTTCTTGCTCATTTGCCCCTTCACCTTGCATTGTTATATTGTTAATTTTAATGTTTCTACTTTTTGATGGAAGCATTTATTGCTATAAATTTCCCTCTTAGCACTGCTTTTAGTTTTCTCACAGGTTTTGGTATGTTGTGTTTCCATTTTCATTTCTTTCACAGAATATTTTTTATTTCCATCTTAATTTCTTATTGACCCAGTGGTCATTCAGGAGCATGTTGTCTAATTTCCATGTATTTGTATAGTTTCCAATGTTCCCTTTTTGTATTGATTTCTAATTTTATTCCATTGTGCTCTAAGAAGATAATTGATATGATTTTGGAAAAATTGTTGAGGCTTCCTTTGAAGCCTAACATATGGTCCATCCTGGAGAATGTTCCACGTGCTGATGAGAAGACTGTATAGTCTGTAGTTGTTGGTTAGAATGTTCAGGAAATTGTTAGGTCCCTTTGTCTACAGTGTAGTTTAAATCTAATGTCTCTTTGTTGACTTTCTGCCTAGATGATATATGTCCAATGCTGAGAGTGGGTGTCAATCTTTGTGCTTCCGAACCTTGCTCCTTTGTTCTGTAATAATCTCACTGCTAGCATCTATTCCCCTCACACAGAAATCAGTCACCCTTGTCAGCCTCATTAGACCCAGTACAAAGGTCATTTGTTTTGGGAAACATTTCACAAACCACTGCCCCTCCCTGGGTAACTGGTGCACTCCCGCCTCCATGCCCTGTACATACCTCGCTCTCTGCACCTGACCCTTTTATGACCCTTACTTGTTTACTTGACCGTTGCTTACATACTTTGCTCTCTGCACCTGACCCTTTTATGACCCTTACTTGTTTACTTGACCGTTACTTGAGGACATCTGACTCTACACACTCCAGTTCATGCCCCCCAGAGCACAGCCAGGGCTTTTCATGTCTGTATCTCCACAGCAAGGTCAGTATAGTGTGGCTGTGCAGCTCTGGAAGCACTGCCACTCTCCCTTCCAATGAGATCTTGGTTCTCATTTCTTTTTTTTTTTTTTTTTTTCTTTTTGAGACGGAGTCTCACTCTATTGCCCAGGATGGAGTGCAGTGGCACGATCTTGGCTCACTGCAGGCTCCACCCCTGGGTTCACGCCATTCTCCTGCCTCAGCCTCCCGAGTAGCTGAGACTACAGGCGCCCACCACCAGGCTTGGCTAAATTTTTTTGTATTTTAGTACAGACGGGGTTTCACCATATTAGCCAGGATGGTCTGGATCTCCAGACCTCGTGATCTGCCCGCCTCAGCCTCCCAAAGTGCTGGGATTACAGGCGTGAGCCACCGCGCCCAGCCGATTCTCACTTCTTCATCTGTCATCTGATGACCCTCACAGGGTCATTGTGAGGAGTGAATAAAATATACACATGAAGCACTTAGCACAGTGCTGGGCACAGAATTTGCATCTGATTCAACTGGGGCATAAAAGGATGAAAGAACTTGTTAAATAATGACACAATGGCCCTTGGCCAGCAAAGCCTTGGTTTCTTTGCATTCCAGTTGGAGTGAGAAATCTGCTTTGTTCTGAAAACTGACCTGAGTGTGGAGGACAGACAAGTAGTGACTCTTGGCTCTCCAATCCATGAGAAGAGCTGCTGGCTTATATCCATAACTTATTTTGGGTTTTCTTCAAGGACACGGAAGTCCACTTCTTCTTGGAGGAAGGACGAAATTTAGTCCAATGTCTGAGAAGCTTCAATAGGCTGCCAGGGAAAAGAATTATGAGCTGCCTCTTTCTCTGGGACATATGTGCCATTGTTTCCCTCTCAGCACAAAGACTTTGCTGTGCCCTGGGGTACGGGTTTTGCTTCACTGTGAAACTGGCTCCAACATAGGCCTTGAGATTGCTAAATGTTCTCATTCTGAGCTAATCTAGAGCCTAAAGAGGTTAACAATCCAGCAACAACTAAGAAGAATATTTTGATGGAATTTCTCCCTGTCTTTGCCATATACTATATGCCTTTTTTCAGAGTACACTATTCATCAAGGACTTGGGCTTCTCGAACACCGTATTTTGGTTATAGACTTTTTTATTGCTTTTTTATGATTATAAAAATAAATACATGCCCATTGGAGAAAGCTGGGGAAAATGGAAAAGTATAACAAAAAGACAAAAATTACCCATAATTTCACACCCCAGAGATAACCATTGTTAATATTTTTGTATGATCTTTTCATTAGTGATAGATAGATAGATAGATAGATAGATAGATAGATAGATAGATAGATAGACAAATAAGTAGACTGACATACAAATGCATTAGGCACATTTTTCCCACAAGTGGAAAAACACCAATAATCAGATTTCTTGGTCTCGCAAGCCTAGTTGTTTGTTCGTTTTGTTTTGTTTTTGAAACAGAGTCTCGCTCTGTCACCCAGGCCAGAGTGCAGTGCCTCAATCTCAGCTCACTGCAACCTCCTCCTCCTGGATTCAAGCAATTCTCCTGCCTCAGCCTCCTGAGTAGCTGGGATTATAGGCACGCACCACCACTCCCGGCTAATTTTTGTATTTTTAGTAGAGACAGAGTTTCATCATTTTGGCAGTCTGGTCTCGAACTCCTGACCTCGTGATCCACCCGCCTTGGTCTCCCAAAGTGCTAGGATTACAGGCATGAGCCACTGTGCCCGGCCACAAGCCTCGTTTTTTACAGGCTACAACGTGACCAAGGTGGACTAAAGGAAAAGCTATACTGAAGAAAACTCCTGAACCTGCCAACTGGGAAGGTCCCAAGAGTCCAGACTGGGTGGTCATGTGGACCCTCATCCTTCACCTGCTCATCCTGCCTAGATAAGTGTTTGCTTAGCTCAACCTTCAGAGGCAGCAAAGACAGCAAACGTAACTCCAGAGACAGTGAATTACAACCCAAAGCCCAGGCATTGTTCTGGCCAATGTGGTAGGAGGTACAGAGATTCAAGTTAAGACCTACCTGCTCCCCTTTCCTCTTCCTCCTACATCCCTGTCAGGTCCTTTCATCTGAGCCTTGATTCCATGTGACTGTGATGGTTGGTTGGTTGGTGCCCATATTTGTTTGCTAGAGCTGCCAGAGCAAAGTATCACAACTGGGAGGCTAAAACAGCATACATTTATTTATCACAGTTCTAGACGCTGGAAGCCTCAGCCCAAGGCATCTGCGAGGTTGGTTCCCTCTGAGACCTCTCCTAGGCTTGCAGATGTCTGTGTTCTCGCTGTGTTCTCCTCATCACATGGTCATCCCTCTGTGCATGTTTGTGTTCCAATTACCTCTTCTCATAAAGACCCCAGACATATTGGATTAAGACTCACCTAATGACCTCATCTTAATTACTTCTTTATAGACCCTATTTCCAAATATAGTCACATTCTGAGGTACTAGGGGTATGACTTCAACATATGAATTTTGGGGGACACAGTTCAGCCCATGACAGTGCCTCACTAGGTGCTGGTGATACTTGATCCTGACCAGGCTGCTCCATCAACAAGAGTAACAAGTGGAAATTTCAGCTCCTTAGAATCAAGTATTTTAAAGATGAAAAATTTGAACTTAATGAGAATTTGCTGTTTAACTTTTAGAAGCAAGGCATATCACAACACCAATGACATTCTTCACAGAAATAACAAAAGTAATCCTGGAATTTGTATGGAAACACACACACACACACACAAACCCAAAAAGCTAAAATAAGCAAAAAGAACAAAGCTAAAGGCATCACACTTCCTGACCTCAAAGTATAATACAAAGCAATAGTAACCAAAACAGTATGGTACTGGCATAAAAACAGACACATAAACCAATGGAACAGGATAGAGAGCCCAGAAATAAATCTACACCTTCACAGCCACCTGATTTTCAACAGTAGTGCCAAGATAGCCAATGGAAAAAGGACAATTTCTTCAATAGAATGATGTTAGAAAAACTGGATATCCACAAGCAGAAAAATGAAATTCCCCCTTATATCTCACCATATTCAACTCAAAATAGATTAAAGACTTAAATCCAAGACCCAAAACTATTAAATGACTAGAAGAAGACCTAGGGGGAAAACTCCACAACATTGGTCTTGGAAATAATTTTTTTTATAAAATCTTAAAAGCATGGATAACAAAAGCAAAAAGAGCCAAATGAAATTACATCAAACTAAAAAGCTTCTGCACAATAAAGGAAACAACCAACAGAGCAAAAAAAGACAACCTAAAGACTGGGAGAAAATATTTGCAAAGTATACATCGACAAGCAGTTAATATCCAAAATACATAAGGAACCCAAACAACTCAATAGCAAAATAATAATAATAATAATAACCCAGTGAAAAATTGGCAAAAGACTTGAGTAGACATTTTGCAAAAGAAGACACACAAATGGCCAACAGGTGTATGAAGAAAGGCTCAACATCACTAATCATCAAGAAAATGCAAATAAACCACAAGGAGATACCACCTCACTATTATGGCTATTATCAAAAAGACAAAAGCTAACACATGCCATCAAAGCTGTGGAGAAAAGGGACACTTATATATTGTTGGTGGGAATGTAAATTAGTACAGCCGTTATGGAAAACAGTATGGAGGTTCCTCCAAAAATTAAAAATAGAACTACAATATGATCTAGCAACCCCACTACTAGGTATATATTCAAAAGAATTGAAATCAGTATGTTGAAGATATATTTGCATTCCCATGTTTATTACAGCAGTATGCACAATAACCAAAATATGGTATCAACCTAAATGTCCATCGAACGACAAATGGATAAAGAAAATGTGTTGTATGTATACACATGAAGTACTACTCAGCCATAAAAAAAAAAAAGAATGAAATCCTGCCATTGGTGATAACAGGATGAGCTTGGAGGACATTCTGTAAGTGAAACAAGCCAGGCACAGAAAGACAAATACCACATGATCTCACTCATCAAGATTCATGTGGAATCTAAAAAAAACCAGAACTCATAGAAGTAGAAGCTAGGCTGGTTAGAAAAGAGTGGGGAGATGGGGAGATGCTGGTCAAAGGATACATCATTACAGCTAGTTAGGAGGAATAAATTTCAAGAGATCTGTTGTATAGCAAGGTGATTATAGTTAATGACGATATATTCTCTTCTTGAAAATGTAGAAAATGGACATTATGTGCTCTTACCACAAGAGTGATAACTATATGAAGTAATGCATTTGTTAATTAGCTGAATTTAACCATTCTACAATGTATATGTATATCAAAACATCATGTTTCACACAATAAAAACATACAAGTTATGTCAAGTAAAAAAAAAAAAAAAGCAAAGCAGATTTCTCCAAGCACCATCAGTGCCTGCGTTGAGTTCCTTTTTATCAATGGAGCTGCTCCATGAATGGCTCTGAGTCTTGCCTGCACCTCGGAATCAACTGGGGAGCTTTTAAAAACACCCTACAAGCCCAGGTCCCCCTGTCTAAATCAGAATCCGAAGGTGGGACCCCGGGGCACCAATAGTTAGGAACACTGCCTGGGTGATTCCAAGGTGCAGCCAGTGGGGAGAACAGCCCACGATGGCTCTGGTCCAGGGCATGGGGCTTTGGGGGCTTTGCAGGGGCTCCACGGGGCCTCCACTGAGGTTCCTTAGGATCTGCATGACTCCCTTCAGTCAGCACCTCCCAGGCAGTGAAATCCAGAGACGGGCTTCCAGGCTGTGGTTGCCTCCCTTAGAAACAAAAACCTTTATAGAACAGGGACACAGTGAAGGGCTTAGGACAAAGCAGGGAGGTGGATGCTTGTGAGACCCAGGAATGTTGTGGAGCTCAAGCCTCTGGGCATCTTGTGCCCACATCAGTCACAGACAGAAAAAAACAGGAGAAGCAGCATATGGCCCATTCCCAGAGCAACAGAAAAGCCCAGGGATTAGTGAAACTTGGAGACATTGGTGGCATAGGAACCTAAGTGGGATGAGCTGACCTAATAACCCAGAGGCACAGCCTAGCCAAGACCCTGCTTCTGTGGAAAGTTTTGGAGCCCCATGGCAGAGGTCTTTCTACCCTGAGTGCCCACAAATCTCCTAAGCCCAAACCAGCTCATCAGCTCCTTCTATCACTCGAGAGAAACCGTGAATCACATCCATAGCAATGACAACCTGCTAAGGCACTTGGATGCTCATGCTAGGCAATGTCCATTCTTCTCCTGCACTGTGCAGTCAACGTCGTCCCTCAGGGGACCTGGTGGAAGTCCAGCAGCCCAGCTTGAGTGAGGAACCTCCTCAGTATCCAAAACCACCAGGAGCTCCTTCCAGTGCACCATTAAATCCCCAGTGGCAAGAAGCTCTCCTGCTGGAGACTCACATCCAAAATGGGGATCAGACACAGCACAAGCTGCTCCACTACCCCCGGACCCTACCCATGAGAGAATAAAACCTCTTCCTTCTCAAATTGGGCATAAGGCTCACTGTTCTTAGGTAGCTCAAACCCTCATTGGCTTTGTATCCTGAGGGTGCTAGAAATCATTTACTAACGAGCTGGAGCAAGGGCTTAGTCAAGACACCTATGCTGTAGAAAACGGGGTTCTTCTCCAGAGACTCTGGGTGCGGCTGGCCCAGAACGTGGTGCAGACAAAGAACAATTGCAGGGATGTAATTTTTCAGGATGTTTCAGGGATGGGCTTCTTGTTTGAAAAACACCTTTCTCAGAGGATTGTTGGGAAGGTGAAATGAGATAACACTCATAAAGCATTTAAAACGGGGTGTGTACCATGAGCAGTGCAGTCTATGTTGGCATGGTGGTCACAGTCACCCCCCCACACATGTGAGCTCCGTAGGTACAATCAGAGACACTATCTCAGTTTTCCTGTCTCTGTGGCTGTGAGCCTGCTCAGAGTGGGCCTGGGGTGCCCCTTCATCAAATAAACTTCTCCATGGCTTGAGGGCTCATCAAACCCACCACCTGCTGGGGCCACTGAGTAGAAAGTAGGGTATAAGCTTTAAGAAGAGACTTCCAGTGCATAGAATTGGGATTTATACCGGACAGGTTCCAATGGCTTCAAATCAGACACAGCACAACTATTGGGGTGCAAAAACTTTTTAAGCCCCACAAAAAGCTAATTTATCATACTTGAGCCCTGCCTTCTAGAATAAGTTACAACGCCACTGAGATGGTAAAAGATATACTCAGGGTCTAACAGTTGTTAGAAGATTTTTAAAGTTATGTAAAAATATGTACATGGGCCAGGTGCAGTGGCTCACAACTGTAATCCCAACACTTTGGGAGGCTGAGGTGAAAGGATGGCTTGAGGCCAGGAGTTTGAGACCAGCCTGGCCAACATGGTGAAACCCCATCTCTACTAAAAATACAAAAATCAGCTGGGTGTGGCGGCGCGTGCCTGTAATCCCAGTTACTCAGGATACTCAGGAGGCTGAAGCAGGAGAATAGTTTGAACCCAGGAGGCAGAGGTTGCAGTAAGCTGAGATGGCGCCACTGTACTCCAGCCTGGGTAACAGACTCCATCTCAAAAAAAAAAAAAAAAAAAAAAATTTACACGAACACACGTGTAAGCATAGCATGCTCCCTGACACAGTGAGTCTTTTTTCTCAAACACACATCCTAGCGTAGACACAAAAGCCTTTTTCCAGGAGCAGATTTAGGAGGGCTGCCTATGGCAGTGAAGGGTGCAGAGAAAGTTAAGGGCTCGGGACATAATTCATTGGCAGAGAAAAGTTCTCATTTGCCCCCACAACTCTTTGAAAGAAATGCCTCTTGTAGGTCTTAACACTACCTACCACAGGGAAGCAATGCCGTGATTGCTGCAGGTTTGGGGGCCAGAGAGACCCAAGTTCAAATCCTGGCTGTGCCATTTATTAGCTGTGCAACTTTAGTGTAGTAGGAACGATGCCTACTGTGCAGAGTCATCTCCAGGAGTGAACAAGATCATGTGCACAAGTCCCCAGCACAGGAGTGCCAGGGCCATCAGTGGATGGCAGGCATGCTCCTTGTTATTCGTTCCTTAACCAGACCCAGAATTTCTCAAGTTAATGTAAAAGGGACTCTGCTAACTGCAGAGAATAACTGACCATGGCCTCCACGTGTCCCCCTGAGTGTCACCTGCCTGCAAGGCCTGCCTTCCATTAACATGGATGCAGGGCACAGCTTCACTTCTCCTTAGCACAGTTCACACAGACTGAAACTTGTAAAGCCAAACTTGGGCACAAATCAAATGGAGAGCAAGGTTGGAACCTGGCTTGCAGCTCTCAAAGCTTCATCTCATAATGTTCTCCAAGCCCAGCCCCTCCCAGCCCTAGACCCCAGTTCTGGGGCTGGCTACTGACCTAACTATTTGCCTGGGCCTCATCCATCCCTCTACTCTGGTAAATAATATATGCTAATACCATGGTTTTTTTCTTGCTATTTATAAAATCCTACAGCCTTTAATGAAAAAATAAGTCCCTAAGCTGCAGAAAGAGCCCCTGGTGAAAGTTCCAGTGGTAAGAAGCTGCCAGGCTCTCCTGATTTTTCATGGTGCTGGTTGCAGCCTGGAGGTGGATTTTCAAATAGCCTGAGGGCTTCCTCTGGTGCTCACACAGGTGCAAATGTCAACCAGCCCCTTTTGTTTCTTCAGTTCTCAACCTCCCTCCAGACCCAGGTGCGGTGTCACTGCAAAGGGGCATTTGATTTTAAAGAAATTACCCCTGTCTAGCACTCATTCCTTCTGCCAATGGGGAGTTGTAGAAGAGGAAGGGGGTTAAAAGAGAAAATCATAACAGAAAGGAACTGGAGCCAGCAAGGGTTAAGCTCAGAAATAGGCATCTGAGACTTTGTCCTCAGTTACCTGTTACATTTTTGCTGCTGCCGCCAGTCTGCTTGGGGCCTCTCTTCCTGATGCCTCCTGATACCTGGCCTGGCAGCTCTCATCCTATCAACCTATTCATCTAACTTCATTCCCTGCAAGGGCTAGTTCACTGTCCACTGCCCTGTCCCCTCTCCCCGACCTTCTCAACCCAAGCCAATACCAGCTACATAAATTGCAAAGCCCAGTATAAAGTGAAAATGCAGGGCCCCTTGTTCAAAAGTTAAGAATCTAAAGACAGCAGTGGAGCGTTAAGCCAAGTAGAGAGTCTTTCTGAGTGTGAGACCCTGGGAGACTGCACAGCCGCATGGCCAGGAGCTGGTGCTGACTCAGACCACTCCCAGTTGTCTTGGCCTCGGCCTAAGGAGCCTGCCCTGTTGTATACTCTTCCCTTGAGTTGAGAGTTAATAGCATCCTTTGAAACCAGGTTACCTAGCATGTTTTTTTCTTAAAATGCCACATGGAAATTAAAACTTTTCTGACGTCTAGGTACCTAACACCTCTTCCATCTTCCTTGTCCACATCATCTGTTTATTAACTCACTCCAAAAACCAAAAATGAGCATCCACTGTATCCCGTGCGCTGTGTTGGTCTCTGTGGTTCTGAATAAATTAAGATAGAATCTACACAAGTATACATATGTAACAAACCTGCACGTCATCCACATGTACCCTAGAACTTAAAGTATAATAAAAAAAAAAAAAAAAAGAATCCCTGACCTCAAGGAAGCAGTATAAGAGACAGACTTGTGAACAAATAGTTACAAAGCCATATGACATGTGCAATAAGAGAGACGGGCAAGTGCCCTGGAACCAGAGAGGACAAGACAGCTATGTGGAAGACGTAAAGCGGGTTGGGACAGCAGGGGTAGCGGGTAGTTGGTGCTGAGCCTTGAAGCAAGAGCTTGCTCCCAAAATAAGAAGACAGAGAGCCTTGCAAAAAGGGAACAAAGCTGGCAAAGGCCAGGTGGCCCCGGTGAACCTGGCATGATTTGAAATAGTTCAAGCACAGGGTGAGGCAGTGTGTACCAAGAACAAAAGGAAGACTGGGGCTAGGCTGTAAAAGGTTTTTAATGCCAAATTAAATAGTTTATATTTTATCCAATAGGCAACTAGAACCCACCAGAGGGAGGAAGGGGACATGGTCAGCTCTATCTTCCAGCAAAAGCATGAAGGGCAGATTGGAGGTGCTCAGGAGGAAAGCCAGGGCGTCTGGAGGTAATTGCAGTTTCCAGGTCAAATCACAGGGGCTTAAATGTAGACCAGAAGTTCTCAGCAGGACAGCAGTTTTGCCTCCCAGGAAATGACTGGCAATGTTTGAAGACATTTTTGGTTGTCCTGATAGGGCAGTGGCTGCTTTTGGCCTCTAGTGGGTTGAGGCCAGAGTTGCTGCTAGATGTCCTACTGCACACAGGACAGGCCCATAAGCATGATCAGGCTCAAACTATCAATGGTGCCAAGGTTGAAAATCCTTGATGTAGACAATGATAGTAAAGATTGTGAGACTGGAGAGAAATCCAGAGCTATTTAGGAATTAGAATAGGAAGAACTTCAAAGCCAGTTAGATGCTGACAAGGAGCCAACTGCTGTATCTTGAAGGAAATTGCAGTCTTTGTTGTCGTTGCTGTTGTTGTTGTTTTGAGACAGGGTCTCCTTTTGTTGCCCAAGTTGGAGTGCAGTGGCTCAATCACAGCTCACTTCAGCTCCGGCTTCGACTTCCCAGGTTCATTATGCTTTTGCGTTAATTTCTTCCCAGTGGTATCTCTGACGAATTACAGATTGACAGGGCCATCTCATCAGTAAAGGGGGCTGGAAGGTACCACCTTAGTGAGTGAGCAGGTCCAAGCCCAGGGCTGGCTACAAAGCCAGCTGGTTCTGGAAGTTTTGATCCTGAGATGACCAACAACTTACATGCAGAAGGAAAAGAACACTTAGAAAGAAAAATAAGAGTTTTGAAAAGAGAGGGGGGTGAATGAAAAGCCTTTAGGGAAACTGGCTTATTACTAAGACAGATGTGAACTAAACAAGACAGATGTGAACTAAACCAACTCTCTGATCTCATGGAGCAAGGGAAGGAGAAAAGTCAAGGAGCCCTCACACACACTCAGCACATCTCAGGGCCCCTGGAGTCCTCTGTATTACCCACATTCATACCTCCCCAACTGTATCCATCCTTATCATCATAGCTAACCTTTACTGAGTGATTTCTCTGTGTCAAAAACATTCGTTAGGTGCTTTACATACCTTTTACCGCATCTGATGCCAACAATTTTGTCACACCTTCATATCTGTTATTGTGCCCATTTCACAAATGAGAAAACTGAGGTTTAAAAAATTAACTTCTTTACCCTAGGGGCGGGGCAAGATGGCAGAATAAAGGACTCCACCAAATACCTCTACCTCTACTCAAGAACACCAAGTCTGACAACTATCTACTCAAAAGGAGCACTTTCATAGGAACCAAAAATCAGGTGAGCACTCACAGTGCCTGGTTTTGACTTCATATTGCTGAAAGAGGCACTGAAGAGGGTGAGAAGGACAGTCTTGGGTTGCTGATGCCACCCTTTCCCCATCCCCTGGCAGTGGCTATGTAGCACAGAGAATCTGTATGTATACTTGAGAGAGGGAGAATGCCACGACTGTGAGGCTTTGCATTGATCTCAGTGCTGCTATACAGCAGAAAGCAAAACTGAGCTGTACTCAGCTGACACCCACCCATGGAAGAACATTTGAACCAGCCCTGCCGAGAGGGTACGCACCCAGTCCAGCGGTCAGAGCATGAGTTCCAGCAAGCCTCGCCCCCACTGGCTGGAGTGCTTTGGGACCGTGAGTGAACTTGAGGAGCAGTCTATGTGACAAGGACTGCAATTCCTAGGCAAGACCTAGCGCTGAACTGGGCTTGGAGTTAGTGACCTGGTGGGGCACATGAGACACCAGCTGTGGTATCTAAGAAAGTGCTTGCGCCACTCCTTCCCCAACCCCAGGCAGCACAGCACACAGCTCCAAAAGAGACCCCTTCCTGTTGCTTGAGGAGAGGAGACGGAAGAGTAAAGAGGACTTCGTCTTGCATTTTGGATACCAGCTCAGCCACAGTATGCTAGGGCACTGATAAAGGCTGTGAGGCCCCCATTCCGGGCCCTAGTTCCCGGACATTTCTGTACACTCCATGGGCCAAGGGAGCCCACTGTCTTGAAGGATGAGTTCCTATGCCTGGCAACATTCACCACAAGCTGACTGAAGCTCCTTTGGTCCTTAACTGAGCATCAGTGGTAGTCTGGCAGTATTTCCCATGGGCCTAGTGAGGCTCCTCTGCCTGTGGAAATGGGATGTAAGAATGAGAAGGACTGCATCTTGTGGTTTGAGTTCCAGCTCAACTGCAGTAGAATAGAACAACAGGTAGATTCTAAGGTTTTAGACTCCCATCCATGGCTCCAGATGGCATCTCTGGACCCATTCAGGACCTAGGGGAACTCACCAGCCTGAAGGGAAGGATATAAGCCTGGCTGCATCACCACCTGCTGATTGTAGAGCCCTAGGGCCTTGAGCAAATAGGCAGTAGCCAAGTAGTGGTTACAGCAGGGCTTGGGCAAGACCCAGGGTTGTGCTGATACTCCATATCTGACCCAGTGCAGTCCCAGTGGTGTTGGTCATAGGGGTGCTTGTGTTACTCTACCCCTGGCTCCAGACAGCTCAACACAGAGACAGAGACTCCATTTGTTTGGGAGAAGGTAAGGGAAGAAAAAAGAGTCTCTGCTTGGTAATCCAGAGAAATCTTCCAGACCTTATCAAAGACCACCTCTACAGGTGTGCAAGAACCACAGTGTTACTGGGCTAGGGGTGCCCACTAAAGCAGACACAGCTTAGATCATAGCACCCAAGTCCTTTTGAATACCTGGAAAGTGTTTCCAAGGAGGACAGGCACAAACAAACGCAGACTGCAAACACTACAATAAATACCTAACTTTTTAATGCTCAAACACTGACTAACATCCACAAGCATCAAAACCATCCAGGAAAACAAGACCTCACCAAATGAACTAAATAAGGTACCAACCTGGAGAAACAGAGATATGTGACCTTTCAGACAGAGAATTCAAAATAGCTGTTTTGAAGACACTCAAAGAAATTCAGGATGACACCAAGAAGGAATTCAGAATCCTGTCAGATAAATTTAACAGATTGAAATAGTGTAAAAGAATCAAACAGAAATTCTGGAGTTGAAAATTTCAACTGACATACTGAAGAATGCATCAGAGTCTCTTAATAGCAGAACTGCTCAAGCAGAAAAAAGAATCAGTGAGAATGGACAGGCTATTTGAAATTATATCACCAGAAGAGACAAAAAAATTACAAAAATGAAGCACACCTACAGGATCTAGAAAATAGCCTCAAAAGGGCAGATCTAAGAGTTATTGGCCTTAAAGAGGAGGTTGAAAAAGAGATGGGGTAGACAGTTTATTCAAAGGGATAGTAATAGAGAACTTCCCAAAACTAGAGAGAAATATCAAGATCTGAGTACAAGAAGGTTATAGAACACCAAGCAGATTGAACTCAAAGAAGACTCCCTCAGAGCGTTTAATAATCACACTCCCAAAGGTCAAGGATTTAAAAAAAAAATGATCCTAAAAGCAGCAAGAGAAAAAAAAAAAAAAAAAACAAGTAACATACAATGGAGCTCCAATACATTTGGCAGCAGACTTTTTAGTGGAAATCTTACAGGCCAGGAGATAGTGGCATGACACGTTTAAGGTGCTGAAGGAAAAACTTTTACTCTAGAATCCTATATCTGGTGAAAAGATCCTTCAAACAGGAAGGAGAAATACTTTCCCAGACAAACAAAAGCTGAAGAATTTCATCAACACCAGACCTGTCCTACAAAAAAATGCTAAAGGGGGTACTTCAATCAGAAAGAAAAGGATGTTAATGAGCAATAAGAAATTATCTAAAGATACAAAACTCACTGGTATTAGTAAGTGCACAGAAAAACACAGAATATAACACCGTAACTGTGGTGTGGAAACTACTCTTAGGTAGAAAGATCAAAACATGAACCAGTCAAAAATAGTAACAACTTTTCAAAACATAGACAGTACAGTAAGATATAAATGGAAACATCAAGAGTTAAAAAGTGGGGGAAGGCCTCACATGGTGGCTCATGCCTGTAATCCCAGAGGGCACCCCTGTAATCCAAGCACTTTGGGAGGCCGGAGGTGGGCAGATTGCTTGAGCTCAGGAATTCAAGACCAGCCTGGGTGACATGGCGAAACCCCATCTCTACAAAATATACAATTAGCTGGCATGGGGACTCACGCCTGTGGTCCCAGCTACTCTGGGGGCTGAAGTGGGACAATCGCTTGAGCCCCGAGGCGGAGGTGACAGTGAGCCGAGATCACACCATGCACCTCGCTTCAGCCTGGATACAGAGTGAGATGCTGTCTCAAAAAAAAAAAGTAGGGGAACAAAGATAAAGAGTAAGTCTTTATTAGTTTTCTTTTTGCTTTTTAGTTTGTTTGTTTATGCAAGTAGTGTTAAGTTGTTATCAACTTAAAATAATAGATTATAAGAGTATTTGCAAGCCCTGTGGTAATCTCAAATCAAAAAACATACAACAGATACACAAACATTAAAAACCAAGAAATCAAATCATAACACCAGAGAAAATCACCCTCTCTAAAAGGAAAAGTTAACTGCTTTTCCCACATAACATCCAACTAAAAGAAGTAGAACCTGGATTCAAATCCAGGTCTTCTGGCTCTATATCCCCTGCCTGTGAGCATGCTGTTGTATTTCGTTCCAAAATTTTGCTCAGCAAAGGGCTGCACAGAGGCTATGAGTGTTCTGGGGATTTCTGAAATCCTATGTGTTACGTCCAGTATGCACCTGGAATGTCATAGTCACCAAAATGGTTTAACACAGACACATCCCTGCACCACACAAGGTCACATGTCTACCAACACAAATTCTTTATTTCAAAGATCAGCAACAGATTTTAACTTCTGCTTCCTGATTTTCTGGCCTCTTGATTTTTTTCTTCTTTAAGAACGTGAGGTAGCTACTAAAGAGAGCCATGGGGAAGGAGGACTTCTGCTGTGTCTACTGCCCCGCTCCAGCTGCCAGACACAGCTGCAGGGAGGGAGGAATGTAGGATTTGACGGGGAAGCTGTCAGCTGGCCAGCACGGCCAGGCATGGTCAGCGAAAACACACAGAGCGCCTGGAGGACCCAGCCCTGGTCTCTGACTCCTCAGAAAGGTCTCCTTGGGGCTCCCTCCACCCTTGCCCCTCATGTGCCTTGGGATCCAGCATCGAAGTCCAGAATTGGGCTCAGCCAGCAGCCGGCCATGCTCACGCACTGAAGCATCCTGACTCAGCTCCTGTCTGCCCCAGCAGAGCAGAACCTCTGCCCGAACTTGGGGACACCTGACTCCGCTCCCTCGAGTCTCATATCCCAGCCCTCAGCAAATCCCCCGCCCAGCTTCCCTTCCAGCTATATCCAGAATCTGGCCACTTCTCATCACTTCCACCCCTGCAACCCTGACCGGGCAACCAGCCTCATCCACCAAGACTGTTGCAACCACCTCCTGGCCTGCTCCCTGCTCCTGCCATCATTGCAGCCTTCGTTCTTGCATTCTGTCTCCCCCAGCACCTCCAGATGGCACCTGCTAGAGGCAGGTCAGTTCTGGCCTCTGCACAAACCTGACAGAGGCTTCCCAGGTGGCTCAGAGTAAAATCCCAGTGACAGCCTTGAAGGCCCAGGGTGTTTGGTCACTCTCTGAACCCATCTCCCACCACTTGCCCCTGGCAACAGCAGTCCCCTCACTCTGCATCGGGGACTTTGCACTCCTTGCTCCTTCAGCCTGAAATGCAACCCCCCCAGGCATCCTTGTGGCCCACTCCTTCACCACATTGAGGAGAAGAGGAGTCCCCTTTCTGAAAGGTTAGGCCCTGCACCTCCCCGCCCCCGCCCCGCCACATGTCTAACCCCGCCCCCGCTCTGTTTTCCCCTGAGCATGTGCCCCTCTGGAACACACTGTGTCACCACTTGCTGCCAACACCTGCAGGACACCTCTGTGAACACCCGTGACACCTCATGGCACCTCTGCTGTCAGAGCTTCACTAGGAGTCACCAGACTAAACAGACAGTTATACCCACGGCCAAGACACAGCAAGGACACAGCAGGGTCTGGAGGGGTCGGGGCACAGACTCGCTGAGCTCTCCCTCCCGTGAAGGCTGCACAGAGCATACCCTGCACCCTGCGTCTCCCCAGGGAAGTAGAAGCTCAGAGCTAGGGCAGAGGTTGGGGCTGGTCACGTAGGCACACCTTCTGCCTACCACAACTAACAAGATTCCAGACCCCCAATAGGAAAGCAGGTGTTCACAAATCACATTGTCTGTAAAAACAGTCAGCAGGCCGGCACAGCGGGGCAGGATCCCGAAAGTTCAGTTCTGAGATGCCAAGCCAGGGCCAGCCCCTGTCATCGGCTGTCCCAGTGAGGAGGTCTGCTCTGGTGGCTTACAAGCTTCACTGCTGGATACCCTCCTCACTGAAATGTGAGTTCCATAGAGGGTTTGCTTTTGTTTGTTCATTGCTGTGTCTCCCTGATGCAGAATGGTTGCTCCATAAACATTTGTTGAATGAATTAATGACTGTCAAGTATAAGACCACCAGCCAGTGGCAGAAGCAGGGCCAGCACTTGGAGATGAACGTTCTCCCCTATCTGGTTGGGGTTGCCCAAGCCATCAGGACCTCACCAGGGCCCCTTATGACCAATGGCCCTCCCTCAGAAAATAGTAGAATTTTCTTTTTTGCAAACCCACCTTCCCTAATCAGGGACAAAAGCTATGATGTTGGCTTCATTCCCATGAAGATCTAATCGAGTGAGCTTCCCTGGCACAGCCTCAGCAGGTCCTGGTGCAGGCGCGGGTGGCTCTGTTCCTTCTCTGCGGTTTCATGGAAACAATCTCAGTCTCTAGATCCTCTCAAATTAGCTTTGACGGGTTGTGACTTTCTGAAAGCAAAATATCAAGATTTAGCCACAGGACATCTGTGAGCTGTGACCTCTGGCCTCCTAGCTCCAACTTTGTATATAGCACTGCCCCTCTCCAGGCCTGGACCTCCTTAAGAAAGGCAAGCAGCCAACAACTGACAGGATACGGTCTTTGCCCGAGTGCTATCTCTAACTGTCAGCAATCATTAACCCCTGGCCAGCTTTCTCCCTGCCAAGTCCTTTCTCCTTTCTGAATCTGGTCAGGGTCCCAAAGATGGTTAAAAAGTCACCAAGGTTTGCAACTGGTCTTGAGTGGCTGCTCCTCCCAAACGGTTCTGCCTCTGGTGTCTTGTTCTAGGTGTGATTGAATTCTCTGTTTTGCTGTAGGTGTCAGCCTCTATCAGCCCCTGCCCTGGTCCATCTGTCAGCTTCAGGTAAGACTACCAGCTAGGAAATGGCCCCTTGTCCTTATCTCTGCCTCCAAAACATGCCACCTAAATTAACAGATTGTGGCATTGCATGGCTCGTCACAGAGAAGCCAAAGCAAATTATTGCGGAAGGCGGCACTTGTCCAGAAACGGACTCAGGACATGTGTGCTGCACAGTCAGCTTCCTCACACCCCCTCACACCACTGTAGCTGCCCACAGAGGCATCTCCCAAGCCATAGGCCAGCCCAGGCCTCACCTGGTCCCTCCCTGCAGGGCGGGGTCTGATTGACTTCAAGAAGGAGTCAGAGATCAGCTTAAGGGCAAAGGCTGGAAGCAGAGCGAACTGGGAGCAGAGCACACAGGTGCGTTCTGATGGGTATTCGGGAGAGTCAAGAAGGGGCTGACCTGGTGGGAAGAAAAGCAGTGGAAGGAGGGCACGGAGTGAGGGGCAGAAGAACGGGACACAGAGGGAAGAGGGCCAGGAAGTGAGGGCAGGAGCCCAGCACATCACAGAAGGTGCCGGGTGCTTGGTGGCAGGCAACAGCTGGCCAGGGTGGAGCAAGGAAAGCTCAGAGAGGAGGGTAAGCGGGGAGAGGGCTTGCTTCCTGTTCTTGCCTGGAGGTCTCACCAGCCACCACCCCCACTGCCACTGCCAGCCACCGCCCCCACTGCCACTGCCAGCCACCGCCCCCACTGCCACCGCCAGCCACCGCCCCCACTGCCACCGCACATGGGGACAGAGGTTTGTCCTGGGGAAAGCAAAGGTCTCTTCTACATCTTTCTCCTTCCTGGAAAAGCAAAACGAAACATGGGGATAAGAGGTTGTAAAAAAGGAGACCAGCCATGAAAGGACATGGAGGTACCCTAAATGCACATTGCCAAGCAAAAGAAGTCAACCTGAAAAGGCTGCAGACTGTAAGATTCCAAATACAGGACGTTCTGGAAAAGGCAAAACTATGGAGACAATACAAAGAGCAGTGAATGCCAGGGTTCAGGAGAAAGAGGTGGAGCACAGAGGAGGTGGCACTACTCTGTGTGCTACTCTAATGCTGGATCCATGTCATTGTCCATTTGTCCAGCCCACGGAATATGCAGCAGCAGGAGTGAGCCCTGATGTCAAGTGTGGGCTCCGGGTGAGAGTGATGTGCAGGTCCCTCAGCTGTAATAAATGCACGGCTCTGGTGTGGATATTGACAATGGGGAGGCTGAGTGTATAGGGGCTGTGAGTATACAGAAACTCAATACCTTTTGCTCAGTTTTGCCATGAACCTAAAACTCCTGTTTAAAAAGTCTATTAAAAGACTTTACTAGACTTTATAAAATTTGTTAAAAGACTTTTAATAGACTTTTTAAAGACTTTTAACAGACTTTATAAAGTCTATTAAGAAATCTATTAAAGTCTATTTTTAAAAGTCTACTAAAAAAAAAAAAAAGTCTAAGTCTGTAATCCCAGCACTTTGGGAGGCCAAGGTGGGAGGCTCGCTTGAGCCCAGGAGTTTGAGACCAGCCTGGGCAACATAGTGAGATCCTGACTCTCTCTCTATATATGTTTTAAGTCTAATAAGAAGTCCATTTGGGGCCAGGCCCGGTGGCCCATGCCTGTAATCCCAGCACTTTTGGAAGCTGAGGCGGTTGGATCACTTGAGGTCAGGAGTTCAAGATCAGCCTGACCAACATGGTGAAACCCCATCTCTACAAAAACAAAAAATTAGCCAGGCATGGTGGTGCACACCTATAATCCCAACTACTCAGGAGGCTGAGGCAGGAGAATTGCTTGAACCCGGGAGGCAGAGGTTGCAGTGAGCCAAGATCGCATCACTATACTCCAGCCTGGGCTACAGAGCAAGACTCTGTCTCAGGAAAAAAAAAATAGTCTATTGAAAGAAAAAAAAAAGAGGCCTGGCCAATATTTAATAGGAGAACACAAGAACTCACCTCATATTCTTCCTGCTGGCTCTGAGTTCCACCTGCAGCCCCTGCCTCACCTGCTCCATCCAGGTGAGCAGGGCCTCTGAGAGCCCAAGATCATGTGGGTTCCAGGGTCTTCTGCCAGCACCAGAGGGCAAGACAAGGCAACCAGAGAGACGTCCCCATGAGAGGCCATGACCATGGAGCAAAATGAGGGCAAGTTGAGAGACGTCCCCATGAGAGGCCATGACCATGGAGCAAAATGAGGGCAAGTTGAGAGCCATGGGAAAGGGGAAGAAGGACATCTCAGATCAGCCTTGACCGTGGCCTCCAGGGCTAGAGAGCCATCGGGTGATAAAACGGGCCCAGCCAACACCTTTCATTTATCTATGAATCAAGAACTGCCCATCATGTACAAATTAAATACAAAGTGCTAAGGGGACTAGTGGAGAAATGAGTATGTTAGTTGGGGCCAACAGAGCGCTCCTCAGCAGTGTAGGGTTTCAGCTGACCTCAAAAGGTGGCGACGGATGTGACACTGGCCCAGAGTCGGGTGGGGAGGGACGATGTGCAGCTGAGCTTCTCTGGAGGAAAAAAGCCACGAGGAAAACAGGGCCTCTAGTTAACACACGGATTGTGTTCCCAACATTTGTGCTTCGGAAATGTGATGTGTAAACGCATTTTCCAAAAGCAAAAGCAAGAAATGAAAAACGCTCATGATGGTCAGGTTTGCTCAGTGGGACACTCCACGATACACCCAAAGTGGAGCCGCTGCACCTGTTCCGCCTCATACCCTGCGCCACCGACTTTCCAGGTGAAATCCTCGGGGCCTGCCTTGCAGACAGCCTGGACCCCCTGGGAGGAGGCTGGGCCAGGCAGGGGTCTGAGACAGGAGTGGATTAACACTCTCTGCTACCTGTCTGTCTGCACAGGAGAACGCGTTTTCTCCAGGTTTACCCCCAGGGCTTCTGATTTAGGGAGAAAAAGGCCACTACCTATGAAAACAAGGATCTCTCAGAGTCCAACCCACTCGTGCATCCACCTTGTAAGTCAAGTGTCTGCGCCTCGGGCGCTGCTTGCAGGAAGTGAAAAGCACAGCTGAGATAGGGGGGAATCCTGAAGTGGGGCTCCCAGGTCAACCCAGAGCCTAGAGGAAGGGGGTGCAAGGCCGCGAGGGCAGTGTGTCTGTAGGGAAATTTCACGGTGACGGCAGCCTTCCAGGAAGGGCTCACAGTACCCAGGAGGACAAGTTAGGGTCTGGAGAAACTGAGACTGGGAGCTAATTCCAGCCAGCCTCTGCGGCAGCAGCGCAACAGGTGAGAGCTACAGTCTCCCAGAGACTTCGCATACAGCACACGGGAAGACGGAGTTGTGGCCACCATGTCTCCCAGCCCTGCAGGAGGCTCGCAGCTACGAGCACAGGATTTTACAGCTGCTTAGGGAACGGGGTTATGAGGTGAAGACCCCGACCCACCTTCCTTGAGAAAGGAAAAGGCATCTCCCTAAGAGGAACCCCTCCCTGAGGTCCCATCCGAGTAGCCTTGGGTGAACAAGAGAGCTGAACGGGGCACAAAGAAGGCCGGGCAGGACTGGGCACCTCCACCTCACCCCCAAAGCCATCAGTCTGCAGCCTAGTCACACCTGAATCACTCTACATTGCATAAAACTTTAAATGTGCTGGTGTCGATAGCCTGTCTTTCATTTAACAAGAAGAGCAGCTAACATTTCTCATGCATGTCCTATATGGCAGACATTGTTACAAACACTTTATATGTACTGTTTAATTGATTTATATCCACAACCCTAGGAGCTCAGCACTGTTGTTGTTATTTTCATTTTATAACTAAGAACATGAAGGCCCAGAGAGTTTAAGCAGCGTGCCCAAGGCCACACAGCAAGTCCTAGTGGCACGGGTTACTGGGACTCGACTCAGGCAGCCTGACTCCAGAGCCTACCTTTGAATTTCTACACTAAATTTCAAAATCTATCTACCTAAAAGGAATTTGTTGTGTCAGAAATGTAGTTTTGCTGTTAATACAGGCATCTGCTTCTCCAGGACACAAGAAGCACCTGGGGGCATGGGCAGGGGCCCAGCCTGCCCTCTGTGACTCACAGCGCCCCTGGCTGAGATAATGCACAAAAACAAGGGCATTCCCCTGAGTAAGGAAGGCCGCAGGACTGGAGGATGTTTACAGAGTGAGGAGAGGGTAGAAATAAAATGGCTGAATGCAGACAGATGCCCGACAGCACTGGGGACTATGCATGGGACCCCAGCTGCCCCAGGACAGCCTCCAGCTTGGGGCAGGGCAAGGGGAGGAAGCTCAGTCCATAGGAAAATTCCATGGCCCTAACCTGAGGGAAGCCCATTTCTGCCCATAAGACAACTAAGTTCATCTCCTCTACTGCATTCCAGAGCAATGGCGCGAGAGACGCCCGCCCTGGGCTGGGCCGTGGCTGCCATCCTGATGCTGCAGATGGCCGTGGCGGAGCCCTCCCTGGGAACTCTGCACAGGAAGGCAGGGGTGTTTTCAGACCTGAGCAACCAAGAGCTGAAAGCAGTGCACAGCTTCCTCTGGTCCAAGAAGGAGCTGAGGCTGCAGCCCTCTAGGGCCCCCACCGTGACCAAGAACACTGTGTTTCTCATCGAGATGCTGCTGCCCAAGAAGCACCATGTGCTGAGGTTTCTGGATAAAGGCGAAAGGCAGCCTGTGCGGGAAGCCCGTGCCGTCATCTTCTTTGGTGACCAGGAGCACCCAAATATCACTGAGTTTGCTGTGGGGCCCCTGCCAGGGCCCCGCTACATGCGAGCACTGTCCCCCAGGCCTGGGCACCAGTCCTCCTGGGCATCGAGGCCCGTCTCCACAGCAGAGTATGCCCTCCTCAGCCACACCCTGCAGGAAGCCACCAAGCCCCTGCATCAGTTCTTCCTCAATACCACAGGCTTCTCATTCCAAGACTGCCATGACAGATGCCTGACCTTCACCGACGTGGCCCCCCGGGGCATGGCTTCTGGCCAGCGCCGCAGTTGGCTCATCATACAGCGCTATGTAGAAGGCTACTTTCTGCACCCCACTGGGCTGGAGCTCCTCGTGGATCATGGGAGCACAGATGCCCGGCACTGGGCCGTGGAGCAGGTGTGGTACAACGGGAAGTTCTATGGGAGCCCAGAGGAACTGGCTCGGAAATATGCAGATGGAGAGGTGGACGTGGTGGTCCTGGAGGACCCACTGCCTAGGGGAAAGGGGCATGAGAGCACAGAGGAGCCGCCCCTCTTCTCCTCCTACAAGCCCCGCGGGGACTTCCCCAGCCCCAACCATGTGAGCGGCCCCCGCTTTGTCCAGCCCCACGGCCCTCGCTTCAGGCTGGAGGGCAATGCTGTGCTCTATGGGGGTTGGAGCTTTGCCTTCCGGCTGCGCTCCTCCTCCGGGTTGCAGGTCCTGAACGTGCAGTTTGGTGGAGAGCGCATTGCCTATGAGGTCAGTGTGCAAGAGGCAGTGGCCCTGTATGGAGGACACACACCTGCAGGCATGCAGACCAAGTACCTCGATGTGGGCTATGGCCTGGGCAGCCTCACTCATGAGTTAGCCCCCGGCATCGACTGCCCGGAGACTGCCACCTACCTGGACACCTTCCACTACTACGACACCGATGACCCGGTCCATTATCCCCGAGCCCTCTGCCTCTTTGAAATGCCCACAGGGGTGCCCCTTCGGCGGCACTTTAATTCCAACTTTAAAGGTGGCTTCAACTTCTATGCCGGGCTGAAGGGCCAGGTGCTGGTGCTGCGGACAACTTCAACTGTCTACAATTATGATTACATTTGGGACTTCATCTTCTACCCCAACGGGGTGATGGAGGCCAAGATGCATGCCACTGGCTACGTCTACGCCACCTTCTACACTCCTGAGGGGCTGCGCCACGGCACTCGCCTGCACACCCACCTGATTGGCAACATACACACTCACTTGGTGCACTACCGCGTCGACCTGGATGTAGCAGGTAGGACTCAAAGCAAGACTCTCCCGTTCAAGCGTCTGCATCCAACCAATAACTTAAACTCCCAGGAGACGACACTGTAACTCCCTGGTGGTGGAAAGTTAGGAGCATTTGCCAAGCCTGCTTCTGTAAAACCTAAAGCTAGAAATGTGTGTGTCCCTGAAAAATGGTGAAAGCAAACACTGCCGAGGGTTGCCCTAGATGCAACAGTGTGGCCCCTGTTCTGACCCTGGGGACTGTGAGTGGGGCAAGGGAGGGGACAGTGCCTAGGAGGGTAAGAAATGTCACTGTCTAGTGCCCTGAGATGGAATGTAGTGTCATCTGGGAATACTCAGGGTGTCTCCCGGATGATGTCACCATAAAAGAATGGCATGGGTAGAATGACTGATGCCACCAGACCCAACAAGGCCACCAGGACCAGACAGGCAGCTCCTACCCCTCAGCCCCAGCCACCTCTCTGGACAGAGCCTCACATGCCTGGAGAAAAATGGGTGCCCCTTCTCTGGGATTGCAGCGACAGCAGATGGGCGTGAGCACAGCTCTTGAGAGGAACTTCCCAGAGTGGTAATGGAATCACCACAGCTGCCCAGGGCATCCCCCAACATCCGGGTTATTCTAGACAGTTGGCTGTTGGATGTGGTGGAGGATGGAGATCCTGGGGCAGAATGAGGAGGTTTTAGTTCCGGCAGCTTGATTCTCATTCTCCTTCTCCCTGCATACCTCCAGGCACCAAGAACAGCTTCCAGACACTGCAGATGAAGCTAGAAAATATCACCAACCCCTGGAGCCCGAGACACCGCGTTGTCCAGCCGACCCTGGAGCAGACGCGGTACTCCCGGGAGCGCCAGGCGGCCTTCCGCTTCAAAAGGAAGCTGCCCCGGTACCTGCTCTTTACCAGCCCCCAGGAGAACCCCTGGGGCCACAAGCGCAGCTACCGCCTGCAGATCCACTCCATGGCTGACCAGGTGCTGCCCCCAGGCTGGCAGGAGGAGCAGGCCATCACCTGGGCAAGGTGAGGAAGACCCAGGGGGCCTGGGGGAGGGTCAGGGGCTCCCCTCAGTGTGTGTGTCTGTGTCTGTCTGTGTTTGTGTCTATGGGGTTCTGAGTCTATGTGGTTTTGTATCTGGGCACACATGCGTGTTGTGTATGTATGTGTATATCTGTGTGTGCAACTGACCCTGAACAATGTGGGCGTTAGGGGTGCCAACCCCCAAATGCAGTAAAAAAGCCAAGCATAACTATGACTTCACCACAACATAACTACGAATAGCCTACTGTTGACCAGAAGCCTTACCACTTACATAAACATTCCATGAACACATATTTTATATGTTCTATGTGTTAGATACTGTGTTCTTACAATAAAGTAAGCTAGAGAAAAGAAAATTATTAATAAAATCCTGGCCAGGCGTAGTGGCTCACGCCTGTAATCCCAGCACTTTGGGAGGCCGAGACGGGCATATCACCTGAAGTCAGGAGTTCCAGACCAGCCTGGCCAACACGGCGAAACACTGTCTCTACTAAAGATACAAAAATTAGCTGGATGTGGTGGCGGGCACCTGTATTCTCAGCTAGTCGGGAGGCTGAGGCAGGAGAATCACTTGAACCCGGGAGGTGGAGGTTGCAGTGAGCCAAGATCGCGTTACTGCACTCCAGCCTGGGCGACAGAGCAAAACTCCATTTCAAAAAAAAAAATGGAAGAAAGAAAGAAGGTGGACCCGTGCAGCTCACACCTGTGTTGTGCAAGGGTTGCCTGCTCTTCTGGGCCTGTGTTTGTGTATTTGGGGAGGAGGGCAGGGAGAACTCCTGACAACACCTGAACCTCGGTTAACAGCAGCCCGTCCTGCCGACTCCCAGGAGAGATGATCTCTCATCTTGGGGAAGGCAATCATCTTCCTCTATTTTGACCCTGAAGCTGTTCCCTGGGTGGGGCTAAGGGGGGCCAGCCCAGGCCCCTGAGCCAAGCTGCTTCACCTCTGCCTGGCAGGTACCCCCTGGCAGTGACCAAGTACCGGGAGTCAGAGCTGTGCAGCAGCAGCATCTACCACCAGAACGACCCCTGGGACCCGCCCGTGGTCTTTGAGAAGTTTCTTCACAACAATGAGAACATTGAAAATGAGGTACTGCCCTGTCCCCAGCCCTGCCCAGTGCTGGCCATGCCTCCTTCCAGCTCAGCCCAGGACCATCTTCATCACCATCAGGGAGTCCCAACCACCCTCTGCCCAGATCTGTCCCCAGTTGCAGGAGCTGTGCCTTGCTGTGTGGACGGCAAGTTCAGAGGTCACAACCGAGCTGTCCATCTCTTTAAAAAGGGGCTGGAGAGGAATTCAGCAAGTTTGCAGGCAGAACTGCAAATGATCAAAGGCTAGAGTGGCCTCCAGTGGTCAGTACTCAGCCCTGCCCACTGAAGCCCACCCTGTCTTCTGCAGGACCTGGTGGCCTGGGTGACGGTGGGCTTCCTGCACGTCCCCCACTCAGAGGACATTCCCAACACAGCCACACCTGGGAACTCCGTGGGCTTCCTGCTCCGGCCATTCAACTTCTTCCCAGAGGACCCCTCCCTGGCATCCAGAGACACTGTGATCGTGTGGCCTCGGGACAACGGCCCCAACTACGTCCAGCGCTGGATCCCTGAGGACAGGGACCGCTTGATGCCTCCCCCTTTTAGCTACAATGGGACCTACAGACCCGTGTGACCAGCCCCTGCCCTCAGTTCCTCCCAAGAAGCCCAAGAGCCTCACTGGGGCAGACAATAAACCCTCAGAGCTTCACTCTGTGTGCTGCTTCTTGTGGGGAGGCACAGGGCCATGTGTGTAGGACACACTCACACAGACGTGCACACACTCGCATAGATGTGCACACACAGACGTGCACACTCACACAGACGTGCACACTCACACAGACGTGCACACACTCGCACAGACATGCACACACTCGCACAGATGTGCACACACACAGACATGCACACTCGCACAGATATGCACACACACAGACATGCACACACTCACATAGACGTGCACACATGGCATGCACTTTATTCACACTGGTCTACTGTAGCCCAGAAAAGCCAGCGTTACTAATAAAAGGAAGCTCGCTGAAATCCTGTACCTGTCAGTTTGGTTTTTCTAAAATCTGAGACTGGCCAGGCATGGTGGCTCACGCTTGTAATCCCAGCACTTTGGGAGCCTGAGGCGGAAGGATGGGAGGATCACTTGAGCCCAGGAGTTCAAGACCAGTCTGAGCAACGTGGCTAAACCCCATCTCTCCTAAAAAATACAAAAAATTAGCCAGGCAGGGTGGCATACGCCTGTAGTCCCGGGACAGAGGGGGTTGGGTGGGAAGATCTCTTGAGCCGAGGAGCCGAGATCACACCACTGCACTCCAGCCTGGGCAATACAGACACAGTGACACCCTGTCTCAAAAACAAAAAAAAAAAAAATCTGAGACTGACAACTTTCTCTTGGGGAGGCTGCAAGGGAATTTTCCAGTGTCAGTGATAGGCTTGCAAAATGGCACAACCATAGAGAAGATGCTACAGGGAGATCTAGCAAGATCACCATGCCTTTATCCATTGGCACACTGGCCCAACTTCGGGGGGTTTATCCCCAAGATCCATCTATAAATACAGGAAAGACATATGTACAAGTGATTCATTGCAGCATTGTTTGTAACGGCAAAAGTCTGGAAACAACCAACTGCTCATCTGTAGAAAACCCCAGTTGAATAAACTGTGGCACAATCACACAGTGCAATTCTAGGTGATTATAAAAGAAACACACAAATGAGGATACTCTGTGTGCTGATAGAGCAAAACTTCAGGCCATAGCAAAAGAGAAGAGGCATAGAATAATACAGACAGCATGCTAACTTTGTGTGAGAAAGGACAGGAGTTTCCCTAGACTGGTCTCCGTGTAGACTACAGAGAAGTGTGGTAGATGAGAACAGGGATGGGGCAGGCTTTCTCCATGGAAACCTTTCTATTGAGTTGTTAGGGGTTTTGTTGTTGCTTTGTTTGCTTGCTTTTGGGGACAGAAGGGGAATGATGGAGAGCACCGGGCCACGGGCTGGCCAGGTAGGGAGATAGAGGCTGGGGAGAAAGCAGAGTGGCCTGGCCAGATGCTATGGGGACGAGGCAAGGAGCGTCTCCTCCCTCCCTGTGGAACTGAGGGAGCCCCAAGTGTCCTGGCCATGGCACATGGCCCAGGAAAGCACTGACCACAGAAACCCGGGTGACACAGCCTCTTGCCCCAGTGCTATGTTATTTTTATTTTTGAATCGTGAGAATGTATTACCTACTTAAAAAACTGAAATCTAAATTTTCCAAGAGGGAGGAAGGGAGGAAAGGACGGAGGGAAGGAAAGAAAGAAAAATGAAATTCTAATTGCTGATGTGTGGTACTTTAGTAGCTGGCCAGGATGGATGGGGTAGCTAGAATAATGCCCTCCACCCCCCACCAATGATGTCCACATCATGATCCCTGGGACCTGTGGATCTGTTACCTTACATGCTCAAGGAAGGAATTCTGTGGGCATGATTAAGGTAAGGATCTTGAGATGGGAAATTATCCTGGATCATCCAGGTGGGCTTGAGTAATCACAAGGCCCTTGTGAGAGGGAGACAGGAGAGAAGAGCAGAGAGAAGATGCCACACTGCCGGCTCTGAAGATGACAGAAGGGGCCACAAACCAAGGAATGTAAGCGACCTCTAGAAACTGGAAAAGACAAGGAAACAGATTTTCCCCCAGAGCCTCCATTAGGAACAAGGCCCTGAAGACCTCAGATGGTAAAAGAATACATTGGTGTTGTTTGAGGCCAGTAAGTTTGTGGTACGGTGTTTATAGCAGCCATAGGAGCCAATACAATGGATGTGGAGTTTTCTATCATGGGGGACCACTGAGAGAGGAAAGCAGACAAGCAAACAGATGGGGGATCTGACACTGTCCCTCCCAGCCCTGCTCAGAGCTCAGTCACCCACGGCCAGCCGCAGAACCAGGACCCAGTGACGGGGAGGCAGGAGCAGGTGAGTCAGGTCATGTGGGGCAGGGTCCTGGATCTTTTCAAACCGGACAATTCAACAGAACTGATTCCAGCCTTTCTTTTCCTTCAAGAAGACAGAAAGGAAGAGTGTGTGTGGTTTTGATAAACATTTCAAGGGGGTGGAGGACACCAGAGGCTCAGGGGCTCCTTTACACACTGAGTTGTGGGTGTGTGACTGTCATCACCCACCATACCAAGGAAAGCTGGAAGACCAAAGGTATCGCTTACTTTACCTGGGTGACTTTTCACAGTTGTTTGTTGGTGTTGTGCATTCAGCGGGCACTCGGCAGTCCTTGTTGAGTGACTAGCAGCTGAGAGCCTCGGAAATACAAGCCTCAAATCACATTCTTACTTCCCTGCCCTGTTGAGTCTTTGCATCTCGCCCCAAATAATTATTCTGGCCATTCCTGCGGCCACCACAGTGCCATCTCCCAACACCATCCACCCCTAACAAGATGGCAGAAGGACCTGACCTCACCCCTGAGAAAGCAGCCCCAAGAATCCTAGGGCCCCTCCGCTTCCTCCCAGGCCCCATCCCGAATGGTCCTCACGGGTACTACTTTCCCCCTCCCTCCCTGACACCCCGGCTTCTACTTTTCAGCATTTCTCACTGTTCCTCCTTCCCTTAAGCAGAATGTAATTGGCCTAGGACACAAAGACGAGGAAGACGAAGTCCCTGACCTCAAGATATCCACAGTCACAGGGGTGACAGCCCAGAGGGACAGACAGGGAGGCCTGCGGGCTCCTGTGCCGAGGCGGGGATATCCTCAGATGTTCATCTTCTGTTTCTTAATAAAAACTGGAAGTACTCAGCGGGCTGAAGCAGGAGGATTTCTTGAGCCTAGGAGTCCAAGCCCACAGCCTGGGCAACATAGCAAGATGCCACTTCTTAAACAAAAAACTGGAAGCCTGGTCTAACCCTCAAGTAGGCAGAGCTTGGCCTCTGTGGACTCACTCAATGATTGTCCATGTGCAACTCTGCCATTCCCAAGCACACAGCCTCCCCAGGCCTGGAAGGTCAGCTCTGCCTGGGCAGTGAATTCTCCCTGAGCACCACGTACACTCAGGTCCCTGTTGTCGGACCCTCCTCAGCAGGGAGAACTGCTGTGCCTCTCCCAGTTAGGGGGAGACATTCATAATTTTTGGTCATACATTTGGTAATTGACCTGCTACTTTGAACTGCATGGATTCCCTGTCCTGGGGCCACTTCAAGGTGGTTACATCCCATAATCTGGAACTTCTAATGGCTGAGGCCAGGACGAATCTGATATCTCATGAAAACATATCAGGTGTATAAAGACAAAATACCATTTGACCCAGCAATCTCATTACTGGGTGTATACCCAAAGGAATATAAATCATTCTATTATAAAGACACATGCACACATATGTTCACTGCAGCACTATTCACAATAGAAAAGACACGGCATCGGCCAGGTGCAGTGGCTCACATCTATAATCCCAGCACTTTGGGGAGCCAAGGCGGGCAGATCACAAGGTCAGGAATTCAAGACCAGCCTGGCCAATATGGTAAAACCCCATCTCTACTAAAAATATAAAAATTATCCAGGCATGGTGGTGGACGCCTGTAGTCCCAGCTACTTGGGAGGCTGAGGCAGGAGAATCGCTTGAACCCGGGAGGCGGAGGTTGCAGTGAGCCGAGATTGCGCTACTGCACTCCAGCCTGGGCGACAGATATAGAATCAACCTAAATGCCCATCAATCATAGACTGGATAAAGAAAATGTGATGTATATACACCATGGAATACTATTCTGCCATAAAAAAGAAAGAGATCTTGTCCTTTGCAGGGTTATGGATGGAGCTGGAGGCCATTATCCTTAGCAAACTAACACAGGAAACCAAAATACCTTATGTTCTCACTTATAAGTGGGAGCTAAATGATGAGAACACATAGAGGAGAACAACACACACTGGGGCCTGTTAGAGAGTGGAGGGTGGGAGGAGGGAGAGGACAGTGAAAAATAACTAGTGGGTACTAAGCTTAATACCTGGGTGATGAAATAATCTGTATAACAAACCCCCATGACGCAATTTACCTGTGTAACAAACCTGCACATGCACTGTGAGCTTAAAAGTTAAATATATATATATATATATATATATATTAGGTTCAGATGTCTGATCCAAGAACTTAGCCTGGATGTTAAAAGGTTGCCTACTAAACCCTCATGCTTATTTGCTAAGGCATCCAAGCATTGGTTTGCAAAACTCACAAGATCCCCCGTCACTGCCTGAGAGCTGATTCCATGTTATAGTTATCCATTGCTACATAACAAACCACCTCAACTTAGTGGCATAAAATAACAACTATTTTATTATGCTCATGAACTCAATGGGACAAGGATTCAGACAGGACACCCTGGAGATGGCTTCTCTCTGATCCATGATGTCTGCGGCTTCAGCTGGGAGGACTCGGAAGCTGATAGTATCTTGGATACTAATACTGGAGGCAGCAATTGTCTGGCAGCTTTTTCCCTTACATGTCTGGCATCTGGACTGGTCTGCGCTCAACTAGAACTATAGACCGAGCACCTATGTGTGGCCTCCCCACGGGGCTGGGGCTTCCTCACAGCATAGCGGTCTCAAGTAATCAAACTCTTGCATGGAGGCTCAGGGCTTCAAGATGGGCGTTCTCACACACAAGAAGGAAGTAGCACACCTTTTATGACCTAACTTCAGAAATCCCATGACTACTTCTGCCATACTCTATTGGTCAGTGGTCACCATTGCACCTAAATGGAAAGGAAGAAGACATAGACCCCACATCTCAATGGGAGGACCAGTGAAAGAGTGAGAAGGGCCATGGTTCAGAACCGCCACTGCATGACTCATTTCCTTTATAGTAAAGGCAGCTCTACCCCTGCTGGAGCTGCAATCATGTTTGAAAAGTTGTCTTTGGTTCCAGTCTCCTAAATTTTCTACACCTTGAAGCAGTGTCTCCAGTTTACCTGCCACTTTAGAAACTCCTTATAGTCTGCTCTCAAGGTAAAAATGTTCTCCTTTCACCACAATATCCATACTTGCCAGCAAAAGAGAACATGCTCTTGATGGAAAACAGCTTTCCTCTCTCATCCTAGTTTTCATCATTAAGCTGCCTGTAGTGGCTGTGTCACAAAAGATTCCGAATTCACAACAAGGCTCAGTAAATAACAATACTATAGTGAGTTCGAAAACTCTGCTGTGGGTGTGGGAGGAGAGAGTGGCACATGTATGTCCTGTTCTTGTCATTTCTGAAAGGCACCAGCCTTATGATCAAATACGACCTCCAGCGACGCATCAGGACTACTCGGCCCCGCAGCAGAGTCTTCTTTCTTTCACAGTGTCACAGCCTCACTCATTAGAACGTGTGAACACACATTCACAACTTACATGTCAGTGATGACTCGGCTCTTTCATTCATTCAACAAACACTAAATGGCTATGGATTAGAGCCTGCTCTAGGTTTTGGGAATACGAAGATGAAAGAAATAGTCTCTGATTTCTAGAAGCTTGTTTTTCTGTAAGAAAAAGTCATGTAAAGAATAACTCAAGAATAGTGAAGAAAGTCCCTCCTAATTCATTCAAGGAAAGTCACAGAAAACTTTTAAAAGGAGGTAGAGTTTGAGCTTTAACATCAACTGAAGGGAGAAGGACATTCTGGACAATGGTCTGCACAGAGGCACCAAGCTATCCCAGGGACATCAAGTGCCCCACATTCTGTGGTTCCTGAAGCGTCTGCGGTCCTAGAAGAACTGCATGCACCGTGGTCCGGCTGGATAAGGCCACTTGCAGGTGACAATCCAAGAAACAGGATCCCAAAAAAAGAGACTGGAAGTTACCCTAAATCCAATGTCTTGCTCTGCACATTCCTCCAAAATCTCAGGGGATTATTTAATCTACCTCCTTTCCAGTCACCCTGGTCATCGACCTTGTGGCTTTCTAGTGATAGCGACGACGCACAACGAAGATTTGCTCAGCCATTCAGTGGCCCCTCAGCTCCCACCCACAAATCAGAGGCTGAAATTCACCCACGACTGCCTTACTTATTCCCAGTTCTGATGAAAGAGGAGTTTCTGGATATTACCAGACGATGCTTCCACCACAATGGGATTTAATAATCAAGAACTGGCAGCAGTGCACATCCAAAGGCTGAGCCTCGAAGCAGATCTGTGACACCAAGGTCTTGCTCCTCTCCCTGTGGCCTACCCCTGTTGGGAAGGGGGAAATTGTCAAAAACCAACAACCTTCCAGCCACACTGCAACAGGGCCCCTTCACAACTAGGAGGAAAAATCCCAGGCCACAGTGCTCAAAAGCCCCTGTGCTTCCGTCCAGCTTCTGGTGGAATGAGCCTTCCCCGTCCATCCCCAAGAGCACCTGTCCACTCTGGTTCCTGTGTTCCTACTGCCCCTAGTTCTCACCCCGTTGCCCTCTGTTGATTTGTGATGCTTATTCTTGAGCATCCATTTCTATGTTTCCTTTGCTGCCCTTCTCTATCTCAGCAGTGTCACCCCTGGCTGCACACCAGAGTCACCTACACAGCCTTCTTAAGGATCCTAGTGTTGTGCTGATTCATGCCACACCAATGCCACACCAGTCATATCAGAATATCCAAGGGTGGTCCTGAATACTGTGTTTTCGGGAAGCTCTACAGATCTTTCTGAGAGAGAAGCCAGGTTTGAAAACAGTAGTCTTTTTTTTTTTTTTTTTTTTTTTTTTTTGAGATGGAGTCTCACTCTCGTTGCCCAGGCTGGAGTGCAATGATGCGATCTTGGCTCACTGCAACCTCTGCCTGCCGGGCTCAAGCGATTCTCCTGCCTCAGCCTCCCGAATAGCTGGGATTATAGGTGCTTGCTATCATGCCCAGCTATACTCTTAACATGTTCAAAAAAAACTTGTTTCTTGTCCCTTCTCTGAGCCCACAGCAATAGTTTAGGATGTCAATAACTGAGTTTGATGGTGACATTTAACAGTTGCATTGTAACAGGTATTTAAGCTCTAAGACCAATCATAGAGCTTGTGCACTTGAGCCCAGAAAAGTTACAGAGAGTGAGGGACATCTTGAAGATCCAGAAAAGTCTGGAATTTGTCCCCTCTCTATGTTACTGTGAATGACCTGTGTTCTATTGACTTGCTGCTGCCCATGCAGGATCTGGGCTAGGTTTTCTGGATGGGTTTCAAAGTATTTGCCCCGAGGCCAGGTGCAGTGGCTCATGCCTGTAATCCCAGAATTTCAGGAGGCTCAGGCATGCAGATAGTTGGAGCCCAGGAGTTTGAGACCAGCCTGTGCAACATGACAAGACCTAGTCTCTACAAAAAATACAAAAATTAGCTGCGTGTGGTGGTACATGCATGTAGTCCCAGCTACCTGGGAGGCTGAGGTGGGAGGATTGCTTGAGCCCTGGAGGCAGAGGTTACGGTGAGCCGTGATTGTACTACTGCACTCAGCCTGGGCAACAGAGTGAGACCCTATATCAAAAAAAAGTCTTTGCCCCAGCCATGATCCTAACCCAGCATCCCAATATCACCACAGCCTTCCCTGAGCCCCTGCTGAGATGGAAACTTGTCCCCAAGAGAGGAAGTATGGACATAAGTAGGAGGTAGCAGGGAACTGAGAGCACAGCCTGAATATTCTGAGTTCCCTGTAGCTACTGGCCTGGCTGTACATTGAGAGGCAATACAGATACAGGTGATGATTTAAAGGATGGCTCATGAATCACTCAGATCTCTGTCTTCCTCTTCACGTGGATGGCTTGCCTGGATGTCTCTGTGTCTCTGCGTTTCTCCTTTTATAAGGACACTAGTCATTGGGGTTAGGGCCCACCCTGCTCCAGTAGGACCTCATCTTAACTCAACTACATCTGCGAGACTCTAATTCCAAATAAGGTTACATTCACGGGAACTAGGGACTAGGACTCAAATACATCTTTTGAGGGGGTCACAATTTAGCTCACAATGCAAATCTTTTCTATATCTCTACATTTCAGCGAAAGAAATGGAGACAGAATTCTGGACAGTCTCACCAGGACTGAGAACAGCCATTTCCCAAGTCACTGGACTCATGGCAAATATGATGGATGATTCCTTAACCTCTATTCTATTTCCCTCCTACTGTTTCTTCCTGTCTGCAGCAACTAGAAAGTTAAACTCTCCATTTCCCAGAATGCTTTATATCGAGAGCTCTGTATAGAATTAGTTCCTACCAATCAGGAGCATTTGAGCAAGATCTGGAAGATGAAAGGGATGCTGAAACTGCCTTTCTGCCCTTGCTGATGCTGTGTTTTGCAGGTGAGGTCAACAAGTGGCAACAGCATTCCAGTCCCCAGCTTCCCAGGCCTAGAAAGGCAAGGACTGGCAGAATGATCACCATGCACTTGTGTGTGATGCTGCAGGGCCCATTCTCCTGGGAACCTGGCCTCCCAACTTGGTCTCCCAACACTTTGGGAAGCTGAAGCAGGAGGATCGCTCAGCCCAGGTGTTCGAGATCAACCTGATCAAAATAGAGAGACCCTGTCTCTTCAAAAAAAAAAAGTTTTTTTTTAATTAGCCAGGCATGGTTGTTCATGCTTGTTTTCCCAACTGCTTGGGAGGCTAAGGCAGAGAATGGCTTGAGCCCAGAAGTTCAAGGCTGCAGTGGAGCCATGATCGCACCACTGCACTGCAGCCTGGGTGACAGAGTGAGACCCTGTCTCAGAATAAATTAATTAATTAAATAAACCCTCACATTTAGAGTTGACTTTTGATGAGATTACCAAAACAATTCAATAGCAAAATAGACTTTCAGCAAACAGTGCTGGGACAATTGGATATACACATGTAAAAGAATGAAACTGGAACCCTAGTATTTATCATATATAAAAATTATCTCAAAATGAATCAAAGACCTAAATGTAACAGCTAAAACTCTTAGAATAAAAAGTAAGCATAAATCTTCATGACCTTGCCATAATTAGGCAGTGATTTCTGAGATATAACATAAACGCACAAGCAACAAAAGAAAACAGTTGATAAAATGAACTTCATCAAAATGTAGAAACCTTTGTGCTTCAAAGGATATCATTAAGAAAATGAAAAGACAACCCACAGGATGGGAGAAAATACTTGCAAATCATATATCTGATATGGGTAACCCAATTTAAAAATGGGCAGAGGATCTGAACAGACATTTCTCCAAGGAAGATACATAGTAACCAATATCACATGAAAAGCTGCTCAACATCATTAGTCTATAAGGGAAATGCAAATCAAAACCA
>NW_012102765.1:2765890-2767179 GCF_000951045.1 Mandrillus leucophaeus | reverse complement strand
AATGTAATGAAATATATGAATAAATAAAAAGATAACCCATGCTCTTTGATAGTATGGCTTAACATTGTAAAAATATCCATCCTCCTCAAATGTTTTTTATAATTCCAATCCCAATCAATATCCTAACTAGAATTTTTTAGGGGTTAATCAATTTATTCTAAAACATACGAAAAATGGGTTCACAAATGGTGAAATCATTTTTCCGAAAGAAGGACAAAGAAGTGAGATTGGTCCCATCAAATATTAAATTACACTATAAAGCCATGGAAATTTTTTTTAATCATGGTATTGGCTCAAGAGTAGACCAATAGACCAATGGAACTAAAAAGAGCTCAGAGACCCATGAATATAAGGAAATTACAAATAAACAGGAAAAAACTGACTGTTTAGTAGGTTATAGTGGGGAAAGCTCCCATAATGTGGAGAAAAATAAAACTGCATCCTTACCTGATATAATACATAATGAACTTCAGCTAGAGTAAGAATCTATACATAAACAGTGAAACTAAAAATGTAGGAAAATATCTGTGACCTAAAGGTGGAAATTTTCTTAAACAAGACCTAAAAATCATAAACCACAAGGTAAAAAAAAAAATACAGATTTGATTTCATTAAGATTACAGGTTTCTATTCAACAAAGGAAACCATAGTCAAAGTTGAGAGGGAGAAGATACTTTCAACATCTCAAACTGACAAAGGATTCATAATTAGAATATATAGGGAACTTCTGCAAATCTGTAAGTAAAAGTCAGAAACTCATTCTATAAATGGCAAAGTATATAAGCAAGTAGTAATTCATAGAAAAAAACAAATTAATAACAAATATATCAAGATATGATTAAAATTAGAAAAGTATCTAGTACCAAATATAAGCAGGACTTTCAGGAACACAAACATGGGTCTAAGGTGGGTTTCATGCCTTTGGAAATGTGGACTGATGAAGCCTTTCTGTAACATAGCCTACATGTACTTGGTGAAATTGAACATACATACATTCTATGACTCAGAAAGCACACTACAAATTATACCTAATTGAAAGAAATTCTCCCCCAGGACTATGAAGGGATGAGAACAAGGATGTTCGTCATAGCATTTGTCATGGCAGTGGGAGTTGGAAGGAAATTCAGTATCCATCCTTGGAGGAATGGATGAGTCAAATGGACTGAATGTACACCATGAAGCACCAAGAAACACGCTGTATTTGTTGGGTTCTCCAGGAAGCCGACACTGAGATGCTGAAATGGAGTTAGATTTATTGTGGAGCTAACACCTGGGAAAGAAAAGGAAAA
>NW_012102765.1:2752057-2764125 GCF_000951045.1 Mandrillus leucophaeus | reverse complement strand
GTGTTTTGCAGGTGAGGTCAACAAGTGGCAACAGCATTCCAGTCCCCAGCTTCCCAGGCCTAGAAAGGCAAGGACTGGCAGAATGATCACCATGCACTTGTGTGTGATGCTGCGGGGCCCATTCTCCTGGGAACCTGGCCTCCCAACTTGGTCTCCCAACACTTTGGGAAGCTGAAGCAGGAGGATTGCTCAGCCCAGGTGTTCGAGATCAACCTGATCAAAATAGAGAGACCCTGTCTCTTCAAAAAAAAAAAGTTTTTTTTTAATTAGCCAGGCATGGTTGTTCATGCTTGTTTTCCCAACTGCTTGGGAGGCTAAGGCAGAGAATGGCTTGAGCCCAGAAGTTCAAGGCTGCAGTGGAGCCATGATCGCACCACTGCACTGCAGCCTGGGTGACAGAGTGAGACCCTGTCTCAGAATTAATTAATTAATTAAATAAACCCTCACATTTAGAGTTGACTTTTGATGAGATTACCAAAACAATTCAATAGCAAAATAGACTTTCAGCAAACAGTGCTGGGACAATTGGATATACACATGTAAAAGAATGAAACTGGAACCCTAGTATTTATCATATATAAAAATTATCTCAAAATGAATCAAAGACCTAAATGTAACAGCTAAAACTCTTAGAATAAAAAGTAAGCATAAATCTTCATGACCTTGCCATAATTAGGCAGTGATTTCTGAGATATAACATAAACGCACAAGCAACAAAAGAAAACAGTTGATAAAATGAACTTCATCAAAATGTAGAAACCTTTGTGCTTCAAAGGATATCATTAAGAAAATGAAAAGACAACCCACAGGATGGGAGAAAATACTTGCAAATCATATATCTGATATGGGTAACCCAATTTAAAAATGGGCAGAGGATCTGAACAGACATTTCTCCAAGGAAGATACATAGTAACCAATATCACATGAAAAGCTGCTCAACATCATTAGTCTATAAGGGAAATGCAAATCAAAACCACAATGGGATACCACCTCATCCCCACCAGGGTGACTATAATCAGAAAAACAGATAACAACAAGTGTTGGTGGGGATGTGATGAAATCATAAACTTCATACATTGCTGGTGGGAATATAAAATGGTGCAGCTACTTTGGAAAACAGTCTGGCGGTTCTTCAAAAGGTTAGACAGACTACTACAGACTACCATAGAATACAGACATTTCACCCCTAGGTATGTGTCCAAGAAAAATGAAAACACGTGTCCATACAAAAAGTTGTACATGAATGTTCATAGCAGCATTATTTATAACAGTCAAAAAGTTGAAACAAAACAAATATCCAACAACTGATAATTAAATTAACAAAATGTCATATATCCAAACAATGGAACATTATTTTGCAATAAGGAGAAATGAAATACTGATACATGCTACAACATGGATGTACCTTGAAAACATTAGCTAAATGAAAGAAGACAAACGAAAAGACCACATAGAATATGACTCTATTTATTTGAAGTGTTCATAATATACAAATCCATAGAGGCAGAAAGTAGATTAGTGGTTGCCACGGTCTGGGAGGATTGGGGAGAATTGGATATAGGGTTTCTTTTAGGGGTAATGAAAACATTCTAAAATTGGTTGTGGCAATAGACACACAACTCTGTAAATATACTAATAACTACTGCATGTACACTTCAAGAGAATAAATTGTATCGTGTGTGAATTGTATATCAATAAAGCTGTGATTTTTTAAAAAGTATATGTTTCAATATTTGTTGTTAAGTGATAAACACAAGTCACAGAATAATAAACATTGTAGAATTCTATTTATATAAACAAAAAACATACTTTCACAGGTGTTTTCATGTTTTATGAACATTTACTCATATATTGTTTTTGAAATCTTTAAAAAGTTTAATTACAAAATGGTAGCCATCCTAATATATAACTAAATAGAATTCATAGCCAGGAAATATCAAAAGAGATAGAGATATGTTATACCTACAGATGAAAAGAAACTCAAGAAGCATATCAGCTAATTTTAAGGTATGAATCTTATTAGGATCCTAATTTAAGTAAAGATCATAGAAATATTTATAAGACAATTGGAAAATTAGAACACTGATATTTGATGGTATTAAGAAATCATTGTTAATTTTAGGTATGATGGTGATATATATTGTGATTATGTTTAAAAAGAATTCCTTATCTTTTATAGATAGATGCTAGCGTATTTACTTTTTAAATGATATTATATTTGTCATTACCTCAAAATAATCCAGTAGAAGGGGTGTGGAAGAGTTTGTGTAGTATGGATAAAATAAGAGTAGCCATGAATAGTTGAAGCTGGATGATGAATTTGAAAGGGTTCATTATATCCTTCTCTCTACTTCTGTATCTGCTTGAAAGAGGTATAGTATATCTTGATGAAAGAAATAATAGACCAAGAAGATACAACATACATAACGTATATGCATCTAACAACATAATCTCAAGCAAGAAGAAGAAAACCAACAATATTGCTGATTTTAGTACATAAATCTCAGAACTGATAGATCAAGTAGACAAAAACACAAGCAGAGACATAGATTATCTAAATAAGACATTTAATAAACTCATATTTATATATAACCCTCCACAAACCAAAGAATGCATGTGTATATTGTGTACATATAACATTCATATAAACTGACCAAATAATGATTTTAAAAGAAGTCTCAAATTCTAAAGAATTGAAAGCATACAGACCATGTTCTGAGATCATAATGTAATGAAATATATGAATAAATAAAAAGATAACCCATGCTCTTTGATAGTATGGCTTAACATTGTAAAAATATCCATCCTCCTCAAATGTTTTTTATAATTCCAATCCCAATCAATATCCTAACTAGAATTTTTTAGGGGTTAATCAATTTATTCTAAAACATACGAAAAATGGGTTCACAAATGGTGAAATCATTTTTCCGAAAGAAGGACAAAGAAGTGAGATTGGTCCCATCAAATATTAAATTACACTATAAAGCCATGGAAATTTTTTTTAATCATGGTATTGGCTCAAGAGTAGACCAATAGACCAATGGAACTAAAAAGAGCTCAGAGACCCATGAATATAAGGAAATTACAAATAAACAGGAAAAAACTGACTGTTTAGTAGGTTATAGTGGGGAAAGCTCCCATAATGTGGAGAAAAATAAAACTGCATCCTTACCTGATATAATACATAATGAACTTCAGCTAGAGTAAGAATCTATACATAAACAGTGAAACTAAAAATGTAGGAAAATATCTGTGACCTAAAGGTGGAAATTTTCTTAAACAAGACCTAAAAATCATAAACCACAAGGTAAAAAAAAAAATACAGATTTGATTTCATTAAGATTACAGGTTTCTATTCAACAAAGGAAACCATAGTCAAAGTTGAGAGGGAGAAGATACTTTCAACATCTCAAACTGACAAAGGATTCATAATTAGAATATATAGGGAACTTCTGCAAATCTGTAAGTAAAAGTCAGAAACTCATTCTATAAATGGCAAAGTATATAAGCAAGTAGTAATTCATAGAAAAAAACAAATTAATAACAAATATATCAAGATATGATTAAAATTAGAAAAGTATCTAGTACCAAATATAAGCAGGACTTTCAGGAACACAAACATGGGTCTAAGGTGGGTTTCATGCCTTTGGAAATGTGGACTGATGAAGCCTTTCTGTAACATAGCCTACATGTACTTGGTGAAATTGAACATACATACATTCTATGACTCAGAAAGCACACTACAAATTATACCTAATTGAAAGAAATTCTCCCCCAGGACTATGAAGGGATGAGAACAAGGATGTTCGTCATAGCATTTGTCATGGCAGTGGGAGTTGGAAGGAAATTCAGTATCCATCCTTGGAGGAATGGATGAGTCAAATGGACTGAATGTACACCATGAAGCACCAAGAAACACGCTGTATTTGTTGGGTTCTCCAGGAAGCCGACACTGAGATGCTGAAATGGAGTTAGATTTATTGTGGAGCTAACACCTGGGAAAGAAAAGGAAAAGGGGCCAGAACCAGGATGGCATGAGGAAGGACTCCTGTAGGGGGCAGAGATGGTCCCGCCCTTGAACTGTCACTCGGCTCAGTCACTGACTCGGGACCACCCAGAGAAGAGCAGAGCCTCACTCAAAAGCTGAGATAGACCCTGAAGAATCTAACAGCTTGAGCCATCAGCTGAGCATACACACACACACACACACACACGCACACAAGCACGCACACACACACGCGCACACACACACACAAGCACGCACACACATGCACACAACACACATGCACACGCGTGCACACGTGCACACACATGCACACACACGTGCAGACGCACACACACACTCATGCACACACATGCACACACACACAGTCATTGGGGAAATCCAAATTAAAGCCACGTTGAGATGTCTCTACACACCAATTAGAAAAGTTAAATTTAAAAATGCTGGTGAGGTTGCAGAGAAACTGATTCACTTACACATTACTGATGTAAATGAAAACATACTTTGGTAGCTTCCTATAAAACTAAACACTCACCATATCACCCTGCAATGATATTTCTGGGCATTTATCCCAGAGAGATGAAAACTTACATTCAGACAAAAGCTTGTATGCTAATGTTCATAGTAGCTTTACTCATAACAGCATATGAAACAGCCCAGATGTCCCTCAGTGTATAAATAGTTTAACAAACTCTGACACAATAAAATACTATTCAGTCATGAAAAGGAATAAACAACTGATACATGCAACAACCAGCACAGACGTCACTAAGCGTATGCTTAGTGGGGGAGAAAGCCAAACTCCAAATGTCATGTGCAATATGATTTCACTCAGATAGCATTCCCAAAATAAGAAAACAACAGAGATGGAGAAAACGTTAGGGATTTCCAGGGGGTGGGGATGGAGTGGGGTGGTGGCATGGATGTTAATAAAAAGAGGTAGCAAGAGGGAGTTCTTTTGTGGTGTTGGAGCAGTTCTGCATCTTGACCGAAGTGCTGCTTACACAAATCCACACCTGACAAAAACACCTGACATAAACTTGCATAGAACTGTATGCACACACAAACACACACACACACACAGAGAAAGAGAGATGAGTGCAGGTTTAAAAGCAGTGAACACCAAATAACTTCTGTAGTCTAGTTAACAGTAGTGTGTACTTATGTCGATATTCTGGTTTTGACATTGTACTCCAGTTATCTGTATCTTAGTCCATTCAGGGTGTTATAACCAAACACGTAGCTAAGTGGCCTATAAACAACGTAAGTTAATTTCTCACAGTTCTGGAGGCTGGAAGTCCAAGACCAAGGCCCTGGCAGCTTCAGTGTCTGGGTAGGGCCTGCCTCCTGATGCAAGGACTGGCCATCTTCCCGCTGTGTCCTCACATGGTAAAAGGGACAAGAGAGCTTTCTGGAGTCTTTTTTTTCATAAGGGCACTAATCTCATCCGTGAGGGCTCTGCCCTCATGACCTAATCACCTTCCAAAGGCCCCATCTCCTAATGCTATCACCATGGAGATTAAGATTTCAACACATGAATTTGGGGGAGACACACTCAGTCCATTGCAAGATGTCACCATTGGACAAATCCAGTTGAAGGTTCACAGAATTCTGTACTCTTTTTGCTACCTCTTGTGAGTTTATAATTATGCTAAAACTAAAAAGCTTTCTTAAAAATACATTACAGATTCTCAAGTAAAAGATGGTAAACTTGTTACTTTTTCAGTTATTTGATGCCTTTATCTGCAAACTCTTTCAAAGGAAATATGGCATGAACAAATATTGACAGGGATGTTTCACCAGCTCTCAACTTCCCTTACTCAAGGGTTGGATCATAATAGCAACATCTAAGTAATCCAGAAATTATCATTTTACTGAAAACAACGAAGACCATAGGGATGGAGAGAGATGAAAGAAGTACTATTTTTAAATAAGCAGCTTTATATCAATATACATAAATACATGCCAGATAACCATATTTTATAAGAATACATATCTATTCAAGAGTATATGTCAAATTTTAAAAAGAAAGGGGATTTGGCGTGGTCCTATCATTATGAAAGGGGATTTGGCGTGTTCCTCTCCTTATTTTACTCATCATGTCATCCCCTCTCGTCTACTAGGCGTCCAGGCGCTGAGGACCAACCTTCCCTTCCTCCTCTGGAGAAGAAAACAATGAGCTTTCCCAGAGCCACCGCTGGCTGGACGCTAGATGGCGCCGCTGAGCTCCCCCCACCCCGCCACTCCGCCACCCCGCCACCTGCGGTTCCTGCAGAGTGGATGCTCAGGTGACCAGGCCGTTTGGACCACTTGGTTCAAATTCAGGATCCAGGTAGATGCAGCTGGGGAAAGCAGGGAGGAATAGGAGGCTACAGACAGAATGGCCACATGCCTGCCTTCCTGCAGGGCTTGTCTTTTCCAAAGCCCCTGGTCAGTCACATGCTTAACTTGGCTCCCTTCCTTCTCCCTCGCCTTCTCCAGCCCCTCTAAGCATGTGTCTTTGTCTCTTCCCAAACCTCCTGAGTCGCCTGAGGCCCTCTGGTGGTTCAATTCTTTATTGGAAGAACAAGCAACATGTTTACCCCAAGGATTTCCACGGAGAAATATAAACACGTCTCCTATTGGCAAGAAAAGCAGCACTGATTTGTTGAACTAGGGAATTGTTTTAATTCTGCAGATTAGTCTTCTCTTGTCTTTGGTTAAAGTAACACAACCATCTCCATAGAGGTTCCTAAGCATAGATGAAGATTGTATTGTAACAATACAAGGCTGCCATAACTATGTAATTGGCCACAATTGAAGACAGGAATGCTGGGAAGTATGGGTTTGCAATTAATTCCTGTCCTAACCCATTCCAGGAGATCTTGCTGCAAAGTGCATGTTACCCATGTAACAGACCCTGGGAGTATACCCAGGAGCAGTGATAGGGATCACAGAAGGGGCTTTAAGACGCCCCTGGTGTTCTATGGCCATTAGCTACCAAGAGGAGCAGCTGCACCCCTGGCTGACCACAGATGTGGCTGTCAAACACAGTGAGTTACCAAAGGACAGTGAAATATGGGGACGTGCAAGTCAGAGGAGACGCCTGCTTCCTCCTAGATCCCCACCATTTCCCTGGCTTTCTACTCTATTCCCAAAAAGAAAAGACACTGGGGTAGAGGGCTGAGAGGAATAATTCAGTCCACAGATGCAGTTTTCTCTCTTTTTTCTACCGTGGCTCTGAATGAAGAGCTAATGTTATACTATTCCCACCTGTGATGAGCCCCAGTCCTTTTGATTCTTTTTCTTCTTCATCATGCATCCACATCTCCCCAAGTGGTAAACAGGCCAGCAAACCTGTTATCCTCTCTTTTGTCCCTTCCACACATGTTTTAACTTTAGTGGAAGCTCGCAGAATAACCCTCAATCTGCTGTGGTCTGTGGCATTACCTCCTTAAAGGAAAGCTGGTGGGTTCTTTCAACAGGTTTGGGATCCACTCCCAGCTAACAGTTAGTATGACCTTAGCCGGGCGCGGTGGCTCACGCCTGTTATCCCAGCACTTTGGGATGCTGAGGCGGGTGGATCACGAGGTTGGAGATTGAGACCATCCTGGCTAACACAGTGAAACCCCATCTCCACTAAAAAGACAAAAAAAAATTAGCCACACGTGGTGGTGGGTACCTGTAATCTCAGCTACTCAGGAGGCTGAGGCAGAATAATGGCATGAATCCGGGAGGTGGAGCTTGCAGGGAGCCGAGATTGTGCCACTGCTCTCTAGCCTGGGCGACAGAGCAAGACTGTGTCTCAAAAAAAAAAAATTAGTGTGACCTTGTTTTCCTTTACCATTGTTTCTAGTTGCCCAGGAATCTAGTAGGAAGATGTGGCTGTGGTCTGGGGAAGGATATTTTGGCAAAATATCCTGGGATATTAGGCAAACAAACTTTTGCATTGCACTTAATATTTCAGAAACCCAGCTGAATAGCTCTTATTTTTACGGCACTAAGAAAGTAAATCTTAAATCTTTGCTCTTAACACAATGAAGACAAAATTATTATGAAAATTGGACAAAGTGCCTTATAGCAGCTAATATATTTAAAACATCAATCATTTTATCCTTAGCATTGTTTTATTTTTACTTTTTAAAATTGTCTGAACATTGTTTCAAAGCTTGTAAAACTACTAAAAGACAAAGGAATATAAATGTCCGTGAAAGGAAAGGTAAAATAGCAAGTATTTTAGCATGGGGGGGGCAATCAAGTCATAAAGAAAAAGGGTTAGTAGCTCACTAGACAATAAATTCTTATAAAGAAGAGCCAAGAAAAGTATTGCTTTGAAACTTTTTACTTTTAACCTTCAGTCTTACTGAAGAATTTGTTCACTATACTTTAAAAATTTATTATTCTGATCATATTTTCCTTGGTAAGAGTAGTGTCTTCAACATCAGCTGGTATACCTACTAACAGCATCCCACATCCTACCATCATTCCTTACATCTGACATCTTCTGCTGTTGATTCATAGGTTAACAAAACAAAACAAAAACTACACACAGAAAGAAAGAAAAAGAAAGGGAAGAAAGAAAAAAGAAGAAAGGAAAAAAGCAGAGACCACTTCCAGAATGATAGTATGAGGAGCTCTGCAGACCAGCTCCCCAGCAAAACACTCATATCTAGTTAAATGATTTTTTAAGCATTTAAAGTCTCTGGAAATTGTTCCCAATAAGAACAATGAGAATCTATGACACTTGAGCCATGACTCACTTCCTCCCTCCTCCATCCCCCCAACTCACTTAACAGAAGCTCCACTCTGGATGGATGTAGCCAGGAAAACACGGCTCCCTGTCCACCCAGCTCCCAGTCAAGGAATACAACGGCTCCCCAGAAGGGGCAGGCCACCAGCATTCCTGAGCCCCCATTTCGCACAGGCTAAATTGTAGATGAGTGCAGCTGAGAGAATGGAAGCTTCTCTCCTCCACCCAGTCCCCACTCATAGGTGGAGACTACCCCAGGTGATGCAGGTTGAAATTACTGAGGCCCCAACTGCCTTTGGATCAGAAGTTCCATGCTAGAGCAGCAACCTGAGAAGACAAGAGGCTACTGCCACCGCCCAGAGCCCTGGTGTGTAAAGCAGGAGGGCTCTGAGAGAAGCCAGCCACAGCCCCTACCCCTAGGTCTGGAGCAGTGACTCAAAGATTTTGCCCAAAGGAAGAGGTACAGAAGAACAGAGAGTACTGAAGCTCTCCCCCGACCCCCAAAAAACTAACTTGATTTAAAACAGGATGTGGGGAAGTTCAAGCATAAGGGAACTCTCAAAAACAATGAGATTTTGGTGGTAAACAATAAAGATAATGTGATAATGCTGGTATTTCCATGAGAACAATAAGCTAAACTGCAGGCCCGCTAGTTTACCAAAGAAAGCAAAACAAAACAAAACAAGTAGCTAAGAAGAGTCCTTCCACTGTCAGAACAAACCCCAAAGACTGGACTCAAAACAATCCCACAAAGGGACCCAAATTTATCTGTATCATACTGTGAAGCATTATATACTCCAGGTATTATAGAAAAACAATAGAAAAGCAGCCAGTAGTTAGTGTACCCTGACAGCTGGGTGAGATACCACCAGAGACTGATGGCCCAGCAAAAAGATCAGGAAATGTGAAAATTAAAGAGAGGCCTGTTAAAACTTCTGTCACCCCAGGTGACTGACTGTACACGTACCTAAGGCTGTGCCCTCCGAGGAGTGAAATCAGAGGCTTCACACTATGGGGAAATACACTTCACAAAATAGTCCAGCAACATCACTAAACAAGCCAAAAACAACAAGAAGCCTTGGCCAGTAGTAAGGAGTAGAGGGAGAGGAAGGCAGGATCAGTATCCCAAGTTGCTCCAATATATTATCTAAAATATATTATCTAAAATGATCAGATTTTAACAGCAAAGCGTTATGAGACATGCAAAGAAACAGAAAAGTATAACCCACAGAATAAAAAAAAACAGGCCACAAAAACTCTGTGAGAGGGCCCAGATAGGGAAATTAACAGAGACATCAAAGCAGCTGTTATAAATATGGTCAAAGTACTAAAGGAAACTATGCTTAAAGAAGTGAATGAGGTTATGACAATGTCCACTCAAATAGAGAATATTAATATAGAGACAGAAATTATTTTGTAAAAGAACCAAATGGAAATTCTGGAGTTGAGAAATATAATAACTAAAATGAAGAATTTACTAGAAGAGCTCAGTAGTAGATTTGAACAGGCAAAAGAAAGAATCAGCAAACTTGAAGATAGAGCGATAAAGATTATGCAATTTGAAAAGCAGAGAGAAAAAAAGCAGAAAGAAAAATGAACAGAGCCTCAGAGAAATGTGTGACATTATTAAGCATACCAAATATGCATAATAGGAGTAACTAAAGGAGAAGAAAGAGAGAGAAGAAAACAGAAAAAAAAATCTAAGAAATAATGCCTGAAAACTTCCCAAATTTGATGGAAAACATTAATCCACATGTTCAAGACCCTCAACAAACTTCAATTAGGAGAAACAAAAACAGATTCAACCCAGACACATCGTCTTAAAAATGTTGAAGGCCAAAGACATAAAGAAAATATTGAAATCACCAAGAGAAAAATACTAGTCACATATAGGGAACCCCAGTGAGATTAACAACTGACTTTTCATCAGAAATAATGAAGGCAGAGGCAGTGAGATAACATATTTAAACTTCTGAAAGAAAAAAAAAACTGTCAGCAAGAATCTTATATCCAGCAATATTGTTTTTTTAAAAATGAAGGTAAAATAAAACCATTCCTAGATAAACAAAAACTAAGAGGATTCCTTGCTGGCATGCTACCTCACAAAAAATAGCAAAAGACATTCTTTAGGCTGAAAGCAAATGGCCTAGACAGTAACTCAAACCCACAAACAAAACATAAAGAGCACCAGTGTAGATAATTTTGTAATTATAAAAACAACAGTGTAAACGCATATTTCTTCTTCTTTCTTTTCTTAACTAATTTTAAAAGCAATTGTGGTGTGTGTGTGTGTGTGTGTGTGTGTGTGTGTGTTTAAATTGTATTGGTGGTGCTATACATATAGAAATGTATTTATTTTACAATAATAGCACAAAACCAGTAGGTGGGAGCAAAGCTGCACTGGAATAAGGAAGTATCAGCTGATGGTAACTTGAATCCATAGGTACAATAAAAACAGTCAAAAATGATAAATAAGAAGGTTAATATAACAAAATCTATAAATACATACTTGCTTTCCTTTCTTCTCTCAGCTTCTTTAAAAGGTATAGAATTCCATAAAGTAAAAATTATAACTATGTTCTTTTGGGTTTGTAACATATATAGATATAATATGTATAACAATAATAACACAAAATGAGAACAGAATATAGAGCTATATAAGAGTAGCATTTCTATAACTCATTGGAATTAAGTTAGTATAATCTGAAGCAGATTCTGATAAGTTAAAATGTGTATGGTAAGGCCTAGAGCAACCACTAAGAAAAAACTTTAAAAAAATACAGCTAAATGAGATTAACCAAGAAAAGAAAAGAGAATATCCAAATAAGCTCAATTAGAAATGAAACTGGAGATACTACAACCAATACCACAGAAATACAAAAATCATTCAAGGCTACTATGAATAGCTTTACACATACAAACTAGAGAATCTAGAGGAAATAGATAAATTCCTGGGAATATACAACCCTCCTAGAATAAATTAGGAAGAAATAGAAACCCTGAATGGACCAACAACAAGTAGTGAGATTTCAGCAGTAATAAAAAAAAAAAATTGCCAACAACAACAAAAGTTCAGGACTACTTGGATTCACAGCTGAATTCTATCAGACATTCAAAGAAGAATTGGTACCAATCCTACAGAAACTATTTCAAAAGATAGAGAAAGAGGGAATCCTCCCTAAATCATTCTATGAAGCCAGTATCGCCCAAATACCAAAACCAGGAAAGGACATAACAAAAAAAGAACACTACAGACCAATATCCCTGATGAACATAGATGCAAAAATCCTCAACAAAAATACTAGCTAACCAACTCCAACAGCATATCAAAAAGAT
>NW_012102765.1:2745102-2752007 GCF_000951045.1 Mandrillus leucophaeus | reverse complement strand
GTGTGTGTGTGTGTGTGTGTGTGTGTGTGTTTAAATTGTATTGGTGGTGCTATACATATAGAAATGTATTTATTTTACAATAATAGCACAAAACCAGTAGGTGGGAGCAAAGCTGCACTGGAATAAGGAAGTATCAGCTGATGGTAACTTGAATCCATAGGTACAATAAAAACAGTCAAAAATGATAAATAAGAAGGTTAATATAACAAAATCTATAAATACATACTTGCTTTCCTTTCTTCTCTCAGCTTCTTTAAAAGGTATAGAATTCCATAAAGTAAAAATTATAACTATGTTCTTTTGGGTTTGTAACATATATAGATATAATATGTATAACAATAATAACACAAAATGAGAACAGAATATAGAGCTATATAAGAGTAGCATTTCTATAACTCATTGGAATTAAGTTAGTATAATCTGAAGCAGATTCTGATAAGTTAAAATGTGTATGGTAAGGCCTAGAGCAACCACTAAGAAAAAACTTTAAAAAAATACAGCTAAATGAGATTAACCAAGAAAAGAAAAGAGAATATCCAAATAAGCTCAATTAGAAATGAAACTGGAGATACTACAACCAATACCACAGAAATACAAAAATCATTCAAGGCTACTATGAATAGCTTTACACATACAAACTAGAGAATCTAGAGGAAATAGATAAATTCCTGGGAATATACAACCCTCCTAGAATAAATTAGGAAGAAATAGAAACCCTGAATGGACCAACAACAAGTAGTGAGATTTCAGCAGTAATAAAAAAAAAAAATTGCCAACAACAACAAAAGTTCAGGACTACTTGGATTCACAGCTGAATTCTATCAGACATTCAAAGAAGAATTGGTACCAATCCTACAGAAACTATTTCAAAAGATAGAGAAAGAGGGAATCCTCCCTAAATCATTCTATGAAGCCAGTATCGCCCAAATACCAAAACCAGGAAAGGACATAACAAAAAAAGAACACTACAGACCAATATCCCTGATGAACATAGATGCAAAAATCCTCAACAAAAATACTAGCTAACCAACTCCAACAGCATATCAAAAAGATAATCCACCATGATCAAATTGGTTTCATCCCAAGGATGCAGGGAATGTTTAGCATACTCAAGTCAACAAATGTGACCTATCACGTAAACAGAATTAAAAACAAAAACCATATGATCATCTCAATAGATGCAGAAAAATAATTTTATAAAATCCAGCATTGCTTTATGATAAAAAACCGTTAACAAAATAGGCATAAAAGGGACTTACCTCAAAGTATTAAAAGCAATATATGACAAACCCACAGTCAACACCATACTGAATGGAATGGGGAAAAGTTGAAAGCATTCCCCCTGATAAGTGGAATAAGACAAGTATGCCCACTTTCACCACTTCTATTTAACATAGTACTAAAAGTCCTTGCCAGAGCAATCAGACATGAAAAAGAAATAAAGGGGATCCAAATTGGAAAATAGGAAGCCAAACTGTCGCTGTTCACCAATGATATGATCATGTACCTAGAAAACCCTAAAGACTCATCCAAAAACCTCCTAGATCTGATAAACAAATTCAGTGAAGTCTCAAATTACAAAATCAATGTACACAAATCAGGAGCACTGCTATGCACCAGCAACAACCAAGCTGAAAATCAAATCAAGAACTCAATCCCTTTTACAACAGCTACAAAAATAAAATACTTAGGAATGTACTTACCCAAGGAAGTGAAAGATTTCTACAAGGAAAACTACAAAACACTGCTTAAAGAAATCATAGATGACACAAACAAATGGAAACACATCCCATACTCATGGATGGAAGGAATCAATATTGTGAAAATGCCCATACTGCATAAAGCAATCTACAGATTCAATGCAATTCCTATCAAAATTCCATCATCATTCTTCATGGAACTAGAAAAAACAATTCTAAAATTTATATGGAACCAAAAAAGAGCCCACATTGCCAAAGCAATAGTAAGCAACAACAACAAAAAAAATCAGGAGGCATTACATTACCCAACATCAAATTATACTACAAGGCTATAGTTACCAAAATAGCATGATACTTGTATTAAAATTGGCAGGTGTACCCATGTATACCAATGGAGCAGAATAGAGAACCCAGAAATAAAGCCAAATACTTAGAGCCAATTGATCTTCGGCAAAGCATACAAAAACATAAATTGGGAAAAAAACACCCTATTCAATAAATGGTGCTAGGAAAACTGGCAAGCTACGTGTAGAAGAATAAAACTGGATCCCCATCTCTCACCTTATTCAAAAATCAACTCAAGACGGATCAAAGACTTAAATCTAAGACCTAAAACAATAAAAATTCTAGAAGACAGCATTAGGAAAACTCTTCTAGACATTGGCTTAAGAAAAGAATTCATGACTAAGACCCCAAAAGCAAATGCAACAAAAACAAAAATAAATAAATGGGACTTAATTAAACTAAAAAGCTTCTGTACAGCAAAAATAATAGTAATAGTCAGCAGCAGAGTAAACAGACAACCCACAGAGTGGGAGAAAGTATTTGCAAACTATGCATCTGACAAAGGACTACTATTCAGAATCTACGAGGAACTCAAATTAGCAAGAAAAATTAAATAATCCCATCAAAAAGTGGGCAAAGGACATGAATAGACATTTCTCAAAATAAGATATACAAACAGCCAACAATCATGAAAATATGTTCAACATCACTAATCATCAGAGAAATGCAAATTAAAGCCTCAATGAGTTACCACCTTACTCCTGCAAGAATGGCCATAATTAAGTCAAAACACAATAGATGTCCACATGGATGTGGTGATAAAGGAACACTTTTACACTGCTGGTGAGAATGTAAATTAGTACAATCACTATGGAAAACAGTAAGGAGATTCCTTAAAGAACTAAAAGTAGAACTATCATTCGATTCAGCAATCCCACTCCTGGTTATCTACTCAAAGGAAAAAAAAAAGTCACTATATGAAAAAGACATATGCACATGCATGATTATAGCAACACAATTTGCAATTGCAAAGAAGTGGAACCATCCTAAGTGCCCATCGACCAACAAGTGGATAAAGAAAATGTGGTATATCTACACCATGGAATACTACTCAGCCATAAAAATGAATGAAACAATGTCTTTTGCAGCAACTTGGAAGGAGCTGGAGGCCGTTACTCTAAGTGAAGTAACTCAGGAATGGAAAACCAAATGCCATTTGTTCTCACCGATAAGTGGTAGCTAAGCTATGAGGATTCAAAGGAATAAGAATGATATAATGGACTTTGGGGACTTGGGAGAGAAGGTTGGGAGGAAGATGAGGGATAAAAGACTATCTGTACACTGCTCGAGTGATGGGCACACTAAAATCTCAGAAATCACTGCCAAACTTATTCATGTAACCAAAAACCACCTGTACCCCCCAAAACCACTGAAATTAAAAAATAAGAAAAAGAAAAATATACAGACAAAAAAAATTAATGGAATTAAAGTGTTACATTAGAAAATGTTCACTTTATCCAAAAGAAAGCAATAAAGGAGAAATACAGGAAGCAAAAGACATACAGAAAACAAATAGCAAAATGGCAGATGTAAATCCAACTATATTAATAACAATGTTCAATGTTAAGGCATGGAACAATTTAATCAAAAGGCAGAGATTATCAGACTGGATACAAAAGCAAGATCTAACTATTTTTTGTCTATACAAGATGAATCTTAGATTCAAAATTATAAATAGACCAAAAAGCAAAGGATGGGAAAAGATATATCATACAACAGTTACCATAAGAAAGCTGGAGTAGCTATACTAATATTAGACAAAATAGACATTAAAATAAAAATGTTACTTGAGATAAAGAACATTTTACAATAACAAAAGGAGTTAATCCATCAGGGAAATATGATAATCATAAACATAAATGCACCTAATAACAGAGCTCTAAAATACATAAAACTAAACTAAAATAAATTGAAAAGAGAAATAGACAATGTAACAATAATAGTTAGAGACTTCAATTCCCTATTTTCGGTAAAGAATAGAACAACTAGGAAGATCAACAAGAATATAGAAGACTGTTTATAAGCCAACTAGACCTAACAAATGTCTACAGAATACCCGACCCAATGAAAGCAAATTTTTCTCAAGTGCACATGGAACATTCTCTGGATAAACCATTTTCAGTTTTGTTGGTGTGTGTTTGTTTGTTGTTTGTTTGTTTGTTTAGATGGAGTCTCACTCTGTCACCAGGCTGGAGTGCAGTGGTGTGATCTCAGCTCACTGCAATCTCTGCTTCCTGAGTTCAAGCGATTCCCCTGCCTCAGCCTCCCGAGTAGCTGGGACTACAGGCAAGCACCACCATGCCCAGCTAATTTTTTGTATTTTAGTAGAGACGGGGTTTCACCATGTTGGCCAGGATGGTCTCAATCTCCTGACCTCATGATCCACCCACCTCGGCCTCCTAAAGTGCTGGGATTACAGGCATGAGCCACTGCACCTGGTTGGATAAACCATTTTCTAGGCCACAAAAGAAGCCTCAATAAATTGCTGAAGATTAAAACCATATAACATATGTTCTCTCACCACATGAAATAAAAGAAATCAATACAGAAAAAATCTGAGAAATTCACAATAAATTGAAATTAAACAACATACTTCCTAAATAACAATGGGTCAAAGAAGAAATTCCAAGAGAAATTAGAAAATCTTTGAGACGAATGAAAATGAAGACACAATATATGACACAGTACAGGACGCAACTAAAGCAGTGCTTAGAAGAAAATTTTATCTATAAATAACTATACTAAAAAAGAAGAAAGATTTTCTATCAGTAAACTAACCTTCCACCTTAAAACACTAGAGAGCCAACTAAGGGTAAAGCAAGCAGAAGAAAAGAAATAATAAAGATTAAAACACAGATAAAGAGAACAGAAAAAAATAAAGAGCATCAATAATACCAAAAGTTAGTTCTTTGGGAAAAAATCAACAAAATGGACAAACTTTTAGCTAGATTGATAAAAGCGAGAGAGAGAGACTCAAACTGTCAAAATCAGAAATGAAAAAGGGGACATTATTACATTACTACTGTTATGTGATGAAATGTGTCTCCCCCGATAAAAACAAAACTTATATATTGAAGTCCTAACCCCTAGTTCTTCAGAATATTACTGTATTGGACACAGGGCCTTGGAAGAGGTAATTAAGGTAAGCGAGATCATTTGGGAGGACCTAATCCAAAATAATTGGTGTCCTTATTAAAAAAAAAAAAAAAAAAAGATTAAGACACAGACAAAGCACAGAGAAAAGACCATATGAAGTTCACAGAGAGGAGATGGTCATCTACAAGCCAAGGAGACAGGCCTGAGAAGAAATTAATTGCCAAGGTCTTAATCTTAGACTTCTAGCCTCCAGAATCATGAGAAAATACATTTCTTTCTCTTTTTTTTAATTTTTTTAATTGAGACAGAGTCTTGCTCTGTCACCCAGGTTGGAGTACAGTGGCTTGATCTCAGCTCCCTGCAACCTCCGCCTCCCAGGTTCAAGCGATTCTCCTGCCTCAGCCTCCCAAGTAGCTGGGATTACAGGCACGTGCCACCACACCCAGCTAATTTTTGTATTTTTTTTTAGTAGAGATGGGGTTTCACCATGTTGGCCAGGCTGGTCTCAAACTCCTGACCTCAAGTGATCTGCCCACCTCAGCCTCCCAAAGTGCTGGGATTACAGGCATGAACCACTGCACCCGGCCAGAAAATAAATTTCTGTTGTTTAAGCCACTCAATCTGTGATACTTTGTTATGGAGGTCCTAGCAACTAATGCACCAACTTTTCAGAAATAAAAATGATTATAAAACAATACTGTATGCCAGCTAATTAGACAACTTAGAAGAAATGAACAAATTTCTAGAAAGACACAACTACCGAAGATGACTCAAGAAGAAACAGAAAATCTGAATTGACCTATAACGAGTAAAGAGAATGAATCAGTCGTGTTAAATTTCCCACAAAGAAAGACCCGGGTCCAGATGGCTTCAACTGGTGAATTCTACCAAACTCTAAAGTAGAATTAAGATCAATCCTTTACAAACACTTCCAAAAAATAAAAGAGAACAGAGTATTTTCCAACTTATTCTATGGGGCCAGTATTACCCTACACCAAAACCAGACAAAGATATCACAAGAAATGAAAACTACACATCAATATCTCTTACAAGGCCAGTCGCAATGGCTCATGCCTATATCCTCGCACTTTGAAAGGAGGCCGAGTAGGATCACTTGAGGAAGATCACTTGAGGCCAGGAGTTTGAAGCTGCAGTGAGCTATGACTGCACCACTGCACTCCACCCTGGGTGACAGAGTGAGATCCTGTCTCTATAAAATATATGTATTATATTTTATAATAGATATAAATATTATATAGAGAGAGAGACCTTATTAATATAGGCACAAAAATCCTCAGCAAAATACCAGCGAACAAAATTCAGCAGTATAGAAAAAGGATTATACACCCTGACCAGCTGGGATTTATCCTAGGAATACAAGGTTGGTTTAACATCCAAAGTTCAAATAATTTAATACAGCATATCAGTAGAATAAAGGACAAAACCCACATGATCATTTCAATGGATGCAGTAAAACATTAACTAAATTCAATACCCTTTCATGGTGAAAACACTGAACAAACTAGAAATGGAAGGAACCTTCATCAACCAAAAAAAAAAAACAAAAACAAAAAACACACACACAGCTGAGATCATACTTAATGATGAAAGACTGAATGCTTTCCTGCTAAGATCAGAAACAAGATAAAAATTTCTACTTTTACCACTTCTATTTAACATTGTCCCAGAGGTTCTATTCAGGGAAATTAGGGAAGAAAATCAAATAAGGTCTTTCAGATTGGAAAGGAAGAAGTAAACTATCTC
>NW_012102765.1:2686917-2743342 GCF_000951045.1 Mandrillus leucophaeus | reverse complement strand
GCCAGACCTGCCCCTCCCCAGGGTAGGAGCCTTGGACCTGGGGTCCAGCAGACCTGGGAGGAGAGGAAAAACTGAACTGGATGTCGGATGTTGGTTGAACTTGACCCTGTTTCACACACAAACACAATTGAAAAACTATGGTGGGATCTGCGCCAGTGTGATTAAGGAAGATCTAGCAAGACATAGGTGTTGGGAATCAGAGACTGCTGGGTGACTTAGCACAGAGACACTAGACTTCAGGGAACTGGAATCTGGGAATATGGGTGAACTAAGAGATAAACAGGGTGGGTACTCCAGAGACAGCAATGCCCAGAGAGGCAGGGGCAGAGGGAGGGTGTGGTGTTCCCAGACCCTGCAGCCAGGTCACCAGTGGAAGCTGGGAGCCCTGGGGGCCTGTCTGTCGCAGCTGGAGAGAAAGGGAGAGAAGGTCCTGCCCACTCTGTCTCACGCTCAGGCCTCCCATGGGTGTGAGCGTGGCAGTGTGGAAGACACCACTTGGTGGGGTCTGTCCCACAAGACAGGGCAGAGGAGGGACAGGACGAGCATAGGGTCTCGGGACAAACAGACCCAGGACCAACACAGCATGTGGAAAGGCAGTGAAAGGAAAGGGGGAGACTCCACTTCGGCCCTGCCCCCTCCCTTTCTAGCTCCAATTGGTCAGCAAACTGGTTCCCAGCCATGCAGCCCCAGGAAATGGCATTGATGGTGCTTGGACCCAAAGTCATGTCTGTGGGGTTCATCTCCTGAAGGAGGATCTCTGGTCACACCTCTTGGGGTGGACAGATCGCTCTCCCTGGAAATTGCCCTTTGGGATGGGCAGATCCCTCCACCTAGCAATTTGCAGTTCACAGACCCCAGAATGCAGGGCCAGAGACGGGGACACTTCTAGAGTTACCTGGGACATCCCTGTGTGTGTTTGGTTGTGGACCAGAGGGTACACCGAGGAGGGAGAGGTTTGTTAAACACACGGCCACCTGCCCCTCACGAGAGACCGAGACCCTGGGGCTGGGGAGGGATCCAGTCCATTCGCTCCAGCACAGAAGTGCTGGGGGCACCCCCACACCCACCCTCGGCTCAGGAGCAGTGCAGAGGAGAGGCAGGGGCTGGCTCCGAGTGAGAGAGACACCCGCCATTCCCAAACCCTCTTTGCAGAGGACCACGAAGAACCCACTAAGCAGAGTGAGGAAAGAAGAAAACAAACAAGGACTTACGACCTGGGCCCACCTCTCACTCCAGCCCCAATCACTTCCTCTTCATGTAAAGCAGGTGCTATTTTGTTTGCGGCTCTTCAGCTGCCAGGTGGGGATGCAAATGAAAAAAGCTGAGAGAGACTCAATTGTTTCACAGAAAGAAGAGGAAACCAGAAGATGTCTGCAGAGCCTGTTGCTTTTCGAGGCCTTTTAGGATAGGGTAGCAAATGAAGGTGGCCTCAGAAAAGGATGATTGGGAAAGGGGGAGGTTACTGAGGTTCCCTCACCTAGTCTGGGGCCCCTTTCTCTTCACCAACACCTACTAACCCTTGGCCTCAAAACCCAGGCAGTGTTCCGGCCACCTCATGTAGCAAAGGGAGCCCGAGAGAGAGGACGGCCCCGGGTCACACACAGAGTGGCCAAACTGGATGGAGACTTGCATATCCTGGCACCAGGAGTCTCGCCACGAGCCTCTGCAATTTCTCAAACTTCAATGAGATGAAGACTCATTTGTGCAGTTTGGTCTCTATTTTCTTCACTGTTGGCCATTTCAAGCTCGTATCCGCGGTCAGCAGAAGGAAGTATTAATAAGTTCGCCCATATAAACCCACTTTGCCCACTGCTCAAACCACCGCAAATCAATTTTTCCAGGTTGCAGCCAGGTGAGGCTCCCTTGGTGTTAATTTCCTGCTCAGTAAAGCAGTGAGTCATCTCCCTCCCTTCTCTTCAGCTCTCTCTATTGCTCTGAGACCAGAGGCTGCAGAAGAGGGTCACATGGAATCCTTTATTTAGTACAGAAGTTCGCGACCTGGGCGAGGAGGAGCAGGGACCACCAGCCGGCTACTTGGAAACTGCCCCCAGTTGATTCCGAAAACACACCTGAGCCGAGAAGCTCCATGCAATCTGAAATTCCTGGAGTTCTTGTCAGCGTCCACTGCCATGCAGGACTCTGGGGCACTTGGCTTGTCATTGGCTAAAAGATGGGTTGGGGTTGAGGTGCGGACTGCTGCATTTTAGCTGCTGGTGCTGTCTCGCTTGGAGGAATGCTGTCTGCCACGCGACCACCAGGTGGGGCACAACACCTCGCGGCGACTGGACCGGGCATGGCTGCCTCTTATTAATCCCGCGGAGAAAACAGAGGCTGGAATGGCCCCGGGATGAGGCTTGACCAAGAACTGCAAACTCACAGTGGTTTCCTGTGAACCTAGTTCAGCTGAATGGAACAGAAAAGTGTGTTCACAGCGGCTTCAACAAGAGACAGTCGTGTTTCTCTGTAAACACGGTCCTGAGTGGCATAGGGGCCCCATGAAGACCCAGGGCATGCAGCCTCCTTCCTCCTCACGGCCTCCACCTGGGATGTGGCCCCCAGCCTCCTAGTCCACGGTGACTGCCAGAGCTCCAGCCATCTCATCCAAGTCAGGCAGTAGGATGGAGTAGGGGACAGAGAAGGGTATGGCCACCTTCACTGTGCTTTGCCGGAATTCACAGACATCACTTCTTCTTACAACCCATTGGCCACGCCTTAGCCATGGAGGCTGGAAGCCGGGCTCTTTTGCTGGGCTTTGCTACCTCCACGTAATTTCAGGCTTTAGTTTGGAAGAAGCATGTAAGGATGGCTGTCTCACGGCGACATTGGCCACATGTTAATATGTGCCACTGGAGTTTCTCTGTGCCAACCCAGCATATTTTTCATTCCCTGGAAACCTCAATAACTGGGGTCTGCTTCCTGCCTGCCCCTTAACTGATTTGACTCCCAAATATATGTCCCATGTCCAGATTCTTCTCTTACACTCCAAGACCTGTGCCTCTACCTAAATGTCCTGTAAGAACCTCATACTCCACATCTCTAGGCCGGTTCATCACCTCCTCTACCCCACATGGGTCAGCCCTTCCTCCTGTGCTCCCCAGCTCAGGGTCTGTCATTGTATCCCTTGACCCAAGCCAAGAACCGAGAGCCTAGGCACCGCTTCCCTCCACACAACCTCTCTGCCATCTACTCCTGGGTCCCACCTTGCCAGCGTTTCCTGAATTTGTTCCTTCTTTCCTTTCCCCATGATGACTTACTGCTCATCACCCTGAGACCCCAGTCTCGCCTCCATCAGACCAACCTCAACGTGGCTTCCAGAAGGGTTGGTCTAAAAACCAAATCAAACCCTGTCACCCTTCTGATTGAAGCCTCCATGGCTCCCAAAATTTTCAACGTGATTTATCAAGACCTTGAGAATCTGACCCATCCCTACATCCTCCACGTATCAGTTAGCGTGGGGTAAGCTACATCCTCCATGTTTCAATTAGCATGGGGTAAGCTACATCCTCCACATATCAATCAGCATGGGGTAAGCGTTCACCGTGTGCACAAACCAGGCAGTGACTCCCTCCGTCCTCACAGCTCCTCTCTGAGGTGGCGGATGAGAGTCTGGGTTATTACTATTCAGCTAATACTCACACTTCTCCCGTACAGACTTCCCTGCTCACTGATGTTGGGCTTGACCACCTGACATGTTTTGGCCCTGGGGATGTTGGAGGATGGAACTAGCAGAAGTACTCCATGCGCTCTCATGGCTTGGGTCCTTGTTTGCACTCCTGAAGTCCAGGGTAAGAAGAGCTTCCTCCAGAGAGCCTCAGCTGTGCCCCAGGATGAACTCGGTGCAACCACCTGAACTCGCGTCAAACCCAGGCTACTACAGCCCAGGGCAGGGCCGTCCAGCCACATCTATTCTGGATCGGCCAAATTACAGTCATCTGAGATCTGTGAGTATGAAAGTAATTAACACTGGTTGTCATGATGCACTGAGTTTGAGAGCTGTTTGTTATTATGATTATTATTTTAGAGACAGAGTCTCTCTCTGTCTTCCAGGATGGAGTGCAGTGGTGCAATCACAGTTCACTCCTGCAGCCTTGAACTCCTGGGCTCAAGCAATCCTCCCACCTCAGCCTCCTAAATAGCTGGGACTACAGGTGTGCACCACTATGCCTGGCTAATTTTTTTTTTTTTTAGAGTATGGGTCTCACTATCTTGCCCAGGCTGGTCTCAAACTCCTGGGCTCAGTGATCCTCCTGCCTCGGCCTCCCAAGGCGCTGGGGTGACAGGTGTGAGCCACTGCACCTGGCCTGGGCAACATTACTTCGACAAAATTATGACATCCCCGTTTCCAGCCACACCAAAACTTGTTTCCACCTCAGGGCCTTGCATCTTCTGATTCCTCTGTGTCTGCCTCTCCTGGCCTTTTACCCAGCACATCCAGTTCAAATGTCACTTCCCAAAGAGACTTTCTCCACAGGGATCCGGCCCCCACAGCCCTGTCTTCTGCCCTCACTGTCACAGTCGGGAATCACCTTATGCCCTTATGCACTTGCACTTACTCTGTCTCTCTCTCCGGTCAGAACCCAGGCTCTGTGCCATGGAGCACTTGCGGGTACCTGGGGCCTCTTCCTTGTGCTTACCCAGCTGCTCTCACCCCTGGCCTCACTTGCCTCTCTGCTTCGCTGGGTTGAAACTCCCTGGCTCATTTTTACACCTCCAGAACCCGCACCTCTGGGATCTGGAACAGAGCAGGCCCTTGGTAAACCTGGATTTCCAGTCCACTCTGATGTTTCCAGTTGCTGGGGGGAGGGCACCTTCTTTCTGGATGGAGGGGACCCTAGCCTGCTCCTGGACTCTGGGTGGGATGGAGGAGTCTCCTAGTTTAGAGACACTTTTGTAGAGTCCACTCTGGCCTTACTCTGTGATAGTGCCCCTGCCCCCAGCTTCAGAGCAGGAAGAACTGGCCCAGGACAAGGTCTGTAACTCAGGGATCAAAGGGCTGCTGCTGCAGCCAAGCCTCTGCAGAGCAAACTTGAGCTCCTTCCCCAGCCACACTACACGTGCACTGCATACACCCTTACAGCCCCCGGCGCCCAGCCCAGGCAGCCTCGGACCAACCCCTTCTTGCTTCACGAGGCCTGAGTCCCTGTGTATTGAATATCTGGACTATACTACAAAGAGGTGAAATCAGAGGCCCCACGCCCTCAAGGCCCCTGCTGCTTAGTGGGAAGCACTGATTCCTGAGAAAGTAACTAGAAATCGTGGTGTCAATGCAGAGGTTACCTATCTGGGGTATGGCAAGGGGAGGGTCTGGCAGAGGTCCAATGCATCAGAGTGAGCCAGGCTTGGGGAGCTGTGGAGGGGGCGTTCCGACCAAGGGTGACAGCTTGATCAAGGCACACAGTTGAGAAGCATCACTGCATTCTGTGCCGGGAGCTGTAATAGTCCAGGGTGCCTAGAGTAAAATGTGGCAGGTGGGCAGCTGCCCGGCTGAGCCTGGAGAGGGCCCAACCTTGGGGTTTACTGCACAGCTGGTGGGGCCTTGGCAGGGCTCTCTGCATGGCAATGGCACGAAGAGATCCGTGAGCTTGCCATGATGACAGCAGGGTTCGGGGGGTGGATTAGGGAGGAATAAGAACAGAGAAATCATGCAGGAGACAGAAAATCTTCATACAAGAGATGATAGGAGTCTAAATTAGGGCCAAGGTAGGAGGCTTTGAAAGAAGAGGCACATCCAGGAAGGACCCCAGAGGTTAAAGCACCAGAGCTCAGAGAATCCAGGGCACACCTAAGGAAGGAGGGGGCTTCAAGCTTGGGCACAGATATACTGCCACCCTCCAAATTGGGACCCAGGTGGGACAGCTGGACTGCGGGGTGGGGCTGGGAAACGTTACCGAGGGAGTAGGAGTCAAGGGCATGTGTCAAAGCCCAGCTTGTTCCTGAGCCTGCAGGAGTGGTCGTGGATGGACAGGAACAGGTGGGCTGCAGGGTGGGGAGGCTGCCGGAGCAGAGCATATTAGCAGCGGGTCACCAGCAGACAGTGAAGGAGACAGGGCAAAATAGGGAGCTTGGGAAAGGGGGCCAGCGTCTCCACTCAGCTGAGAAAATGAGACAGAGACAAAAACTCAGAGCGAGAGACACAGAGACTCAGAGAGAGACAGAGAGACAGAGCATGTGCACACCCAGCACCAGCAGCTGGGGCCCCACCCACCACCCACCCCCACCCCCAGGAGCCACACCTTTACAATATCTTTCCCAGGCCACCCTCTCATGGAGCCTCTCCTTCAGGCCCCCCTTTCCCACTGATACCAGTGATTTTGTGTTACTCAGGACCTTTACCGGTGATTTTGCGTTACTCAGGACCTTTTTGGTTGCGAGTGATAAAACTTCAACTTGAACAAGATCAAGAAAAAGGAGATGATTTTGCCAAGATGCCTGGGAGTCGAGCCCAGTGAAGGAATGTTCAACAACCAGACCCTGGAGAAGGGCAGACACCTGCCTCTGGGAGGAGCTGGCCGGGCACTCACGCCTGAACTGTTTGATTTCATTCTCACCTTTTTCCACTTGGAGGGCCATGGCCTTTGAGGACACTGCAGGCCCTGCAGCCTGAGAGAGAGTCTCTATTCCCAGGCCAGTCTGCAGACTCCCCAGAAAGCTATCTCAGGGCCCAGGACCATGGACCATGGGGCAATGGACGGACCTGTAGGAACACTGTGGCGGAGCAGAGAGGGCAGTGCCCAGAACATGCTGGGGCCAGGCACAGGGAAAGCAATAGATGGGCCCTGAGGTCAGACGGCCACAGCAGAAGCCCCTCCTCACACTGGGACTCCCTCCTCCTCCTCCTCCTTCTCCTTCACCTCCTCCTCTCTCTCCATCTCTCTCTCCATCTCTCTCTCCATCTCTCTCTCTCTCTCTTTTTCTCTGTCTGTCTCTGTCCCTCTTTCTTCTAGCCTCTCTCTGCCACCCCCCTTCCCCTACCAGGCAGGGGGCTCCCTGCTTCTTCCCATCCCACATCACCCCTCCTGGCTTTCTCAGCCCTCTTGTCCTGTAGATTTTGTGGCCTTCGCACACTCGCCACATTCTTGTTCCACCGTGGCACTCAGGGTCTCCATGGCTACCTATGCCCAGAGCTAAACAAACTGCTGGTGTAGCTAGGCTGCAGCCAGGGCCCAGGGCGGCAGGCCCAGGACCTCCAGGTGCGGGCGCTGTTTCCATTGAAGCGGCTGGGCTGCAGCCAGCTCTCTTGGCAGCCTTGGCACTGCTGAGTCACACTGGGCTTTCTGTTTCCATAAAACATGTTTCAGAGATTTATGAGGTAATCATGTGCTCACTATAGAAAAATTTGAAAACACATAAAAATATAAAGGAGACTGTTAAAAATCACCTACCATCCCCCATTTCAATCTATTTCTCCTCAGTCTTTTACTTATGCAAACTTTAAAACAAATGTCGACTTAGTCTATATATAGCTTTTGCTTAACTTCTTATCAAGAGTATTTACCCTGCTTGTAATGTGTTAATGATATTCGTTTATGGATTACTAATACGATAGCGGACAGTTACTACTCTGCTAAATACTTTTCACTGGCTATTTTATTTAACAAACTACCACGTGGCTTCGCCAAGGACAGTTAGATTCCCCATTTTACAAATGTGGAAGCTGAGGTTTAGAGTGGTTGAATAAATTGTTCACAGTCACACAGCTAGTACGTGGCAGGTCCCAACTTTGAGGCCAAGTCACCTTGTTTCACAGCCAATGTCGTTTCTCTCAGTGACCCCTCCCGCCTGTGTACCACAGGTCATAGGTGGACATGGGGTGTCTGAGTGTCACAGGAGGGTGTCACCACTCTCCTCCACCTGGGCAGAGCTATCTCCCTCCAGGACAGTGGTGGAGGACGCTTCCCGGGAGGAGTGACATCCTATTTGTAAGCCACCAGCCTGTAAGTCACGGAGGTGCATGTGCTGGCCTGGCGGAAGCCTGACTGTGCTCTGCGGGCCAAGGGCATGGGCGACAGGCAGCCCTTCATGGCAAACAGCCAAAGAGTAATTCAGAAAACTGGAATTTGAATAGAATCACCTCAACTTTTAAAGACCACATACCAAAACCCCCAGCAAATATCACATCCAATGGAGAAACCTTAGAAACATCCCCATTTAGATTGTCAAGAAGATAAGGTGCCTGTTAGCATTGCTACTATGTAACGAAGAGCCAGAGTCAGGGCCAATGTTATAAAACAAGAAAAAGAAATGAGAGGTGTAGAAGTTGGAAGGAGGAAAAAGATTAAAATGTTATTTGTGAACTACATGAAAATTTACATAGAAATTTCAACTAATTATTAAAACTAATAACAGGGCTGCTAGATGGATGTAAGGTCAACTTACAAAGATCAATAACACTTTCTCTGCACCACAATAACCACCTATAATATATAGGAGAAAATAAGACATATATACATATAAGAAAACAGGATACCTTTCACAATAGCAACACAAGCTATAAAATGCCTGAAAAAAAAATACACTAGTCCTCTGTAAAGGACATTTTTACCCTCTAATAAAGGAGATAAAAGAGGATCAAAATAAACAGAATAATCTATGTTGTTGGATTGGACAACTTAATATAAAAGTATCAATTCTACCCAACTATTACCACAATTGTTGTCCTAATCAAATTCCAACTGTCCTTTTTTAGGAATGCAATAAATTTAAAAGGGAGAATAAAAGTTCTGAAATTACTATCGTAATTTTTTAAAAGATGTTACAGGATATCTGGGGTGTCGATTTTTCTGACTGAAAACCTCTGTGGCCACGGCACCTTTGCCCGAGTTCTTGTCCTGTGTCCAGGAAGAATGAGGTACACAGACAAGTGGTGGGTAAAGAAGAAGAGTTTTATTTAGTGTTAGAACAGCTCAGAGGAGTGGGTAGCTCCTTTCTATAGGCAGGTCCTCCGTTGAGTGTTCAGCTGTCAGCAGAGGAGGCCTGGAGAGGATGGCCCCTGTCTGCAGGCAAGTCATTCAGAGGTCTCTGCAGGTCTCTGAAGCTCTTAGCAGACAGGGTAGCTCCTGTCTGCACACCGGTCATCTCTGCAGCTCTCAGCGGACAGGGCATTCCTCTCTGCCCCTTGGTCATCTCTGCAGCTGTCAGCGGAGAGGGTACTCCTCTCTGCAGCTGGTCGTCCTGTCCCATCATGTCTCTGCCCTCTTCATCTTCTGGCCATCCTCCGTGTCTTAAGTCCAGCAGCCGCGTTAGTCTCTTTTAACTGGCTGTCAGAGGCCCAGTATTTTTCTTTCATTTTGACTACTGTGGAGCTTAGGGACTCCGAAGAAAAGGACAGAAAGATTTGCTTTTACTCACCCTTCCACAGATCCCAGATGAGCCAAGAAGAATGTATCTCACCAGAAGGAAGATAACCCAAAAATCATAGTAATAAGAAGGTAAAGTGCTGGCATCATAAACCAAAATAGAGAACTTGGATATAGACCCACATGTGTACAAAAACTTGGTTTATGGCAGAGAAGTCACCACAAGTCAGTGTAGAAAGAAGAACATGTGTAGCAAATGATTGTTGAGAAAACTAACTTCTTAAAAGGGGGTGGACGGTGTTGGATTCCCACCACACCCATATGCAGAGGTGGGTTCCTGGTGAATTAAAGATCTTACTCCGAAAGATATAATTATAAAGCCTATAGAAAAAATTACAATCATATATTTAATACCTGGGGTTAGATTCAGGGAAGCTTTCATAAGAAAGACCTAAAAGGCACAAACTATAAGGCAAAACTTGATGTTTTCACTATATAAAAATTAAGAATTTATATTCAAAACTGGATTTCCAAATGCAAATGAATGAAACTAGACCCTTATCTTACACCATACACAAAATTCAACTCAAAATGGATAAAAGATCTTAAGCGTAAGATCTGAAACCATAAAACTCCCAGAAGAAAACAAACGGGAAAAAGTTTTTGACGTTGGCCCTGGCGATGACTTTTTGGATACCACACCAAAAACTCAGGCTACAAAAGCAAAAATAAATCAATGGGACTACATCAAACTAAAAAGCTTCTGCGCAGCAAAGCAAACAATCAACAACAACAACAACAACAAAAGGCAACCAACAAATCAGGGAAAAATATTCGTAAGCCACATATCTAATAAGGAGTTAATATCCAAAATGCCTTTTAAAAACACATACAACTCAATAGCAAAAACAACAAACAATCCAATTTAAAAATGGGCAAAGAACCTGAATAGACCTTTCTCCAAAGAAGACATAAAAATGGTCAACAGATGTATGAAAAGATGCCCAACATCACTAATGATCAGGGAAATGCAAATCAAAACCACTATGAGATACCACCTCACATCTGTTAAGGTGACCATTACCAAAAAGACAAGAGATTACAAGTGTTGCTGTTGGTGTGGAGAAAAGGGAACCTTGCTTGTACACTATTGGTGAGAATATAAGCTCATTTAGCCATTATAATAAACAATATAGAAGTTCCTCAAAAAATTTAAAATAAAATTACCTTATAATCCAGCAATCCCATTACTGGCCATATACCCAAAGAAAATGAAATCATCACCTCATAAAGATATCTGCACTCCCAAGTTCATTGCAGCATCATTCACAATAGCCAAGATACAGAAACAGCCTAGATGTCTGTCAATGGACAAATGGATAAAGAAACTGTGGTATGTATACACAGTGGAATATTAATTAGGCTTTATAAAGGAGATCCTGCCATTTGACACAACGTAGACAGAGCTGGAGGACATTATGCTAACTGAAATAAGCCAGATACAGAAAGACAAATATCGTATGATCTCACTTATATGTGGAATCTTAAAAAAGAAAAAAAGAAAGAAAGGCAAATATACAGAGATAGAGAATAAAACAGTGGTTACCAGGAGTAAGGTGGGAGGAAAAAATGGGGAGATGTGAATCAAAGGACACAAAATAGCAGATATGTAGGATGGACAAATCTAAAGATCCAGACATGAGGACTTTGGTTACTAATAGTGTATCATATTGAGAATATTTGCTAAATGAGTATATTGTAACTACTCTTGCCAAAAAAAATGAGTGCTGATATAAGATGATGGATATGTTACTCTGCTTCACTACAGTAATTATTTTACCATCTACATAGCTCTCATAACATCTTGTTGTATGCCTTAAATATACACAATAAAATTTATTTTTTAAAAAAATCTAATTAATACAACTCAGCACTCCAAAGGACCTACCGTAGGTAAAAAATTAACTTATTATGGCCATTCAGGGGCAAAAAGAATTTCTATTTAAGGGATACTGTAGACAAGGCCAGGTCAGTGGTTCACACCTGTAACTCCAGCACTTTGTGGGGCCAAGGTGGTTGGATTGTTTGAGCTATTTTATATGAGTGGGTCAGGAAGTCTTCCACAAGGTGCCCTTGGAGCAGAGACCAGAAGGGATGAGGAGAGAGTCATGGGGACGCCTGGAGAAAGAGCATTTCTGCAGAAAAAGGGGCAGAGGTGAGAGAAGGCTCGCCTTGTTTTTGGACCCGTGAGGAGGCCAGTATAGCTGGAACAGAGAGAAAGTTACATCACTCCCACTCATCGGAAAATTCAACACACACACACACATGCACACACACATCCTGCTATGTGCACACACATATGCACATGCATACACAGAGACACATGCACAGCCTGCCACACACACGGGCCTGGGAGCTATCCTCCCACAGATGTCTTAGGAAGTTGTGCACGTGCCTGAGCTCTTCAAACTAGATGTAGACAGGAACGAGCTCAAGGCACAGAGGAAACCTTGGGGGCCATCAGCCCTTTACAGGAGGAGAAACAAGAAGCCAACAAAGGCGACCGGGAAGAATGGTCGGAGCAGAGAAGAGGAAGGGAATGGAAGTCGTCTTGCAAGTCAGGCGGGCACTGACTGCACTCAGGGAGCTGGAGGAGGGGGCAATGGAAGATGTCAAAGGCTGGAGAGAACACAGATTCCAGGTCGAGGGGGGCGGTCAGTGGTGTGTTTTCAAGACAGTGCAGGAGCTGAGCTAGGCTGCTCATGAAAGAGCACACATGTGAGAAGCAGAGAGGGTTGTGTGTCAGGAAATTACTGTCAGGAAATCTGGTGAGAATCGGGAGGGAGCCCAGGGCAAGCTTCTCACGGTAAAGGGGACACTCATGGAGGGAGCTTCTTCGTTACTCAGAGAAACTGAATAATTAACATATTTGAAGGGACAAAGTGCCAGGAACCAGAGATTTAGAATCTAATCTCCCTTTCCTCTTATCCAGGAGGAAAGGAAGAAAGGGTTGACCTGCCAGGGACACTTGAACCACCCTGCAGAAGTGGCAGGCTGGGGGATGGCCCCTGCCTATTTGCTAATTACAACACTTCCTCCACCTGTGCATGTGCTGATTTTGAAAACCATCGCTGCTAAATAGACTGGTACTCCAAGGCCTAGGATAGCCTGATGGCATGATATACTTAGTGCATTTTATTAATATAACAAGTGAATACAATGGGCACAGAATGTTCTTCAGCCTCATGTCTTACATTGTTTCATTAGAAAAGGTTGCGTGCTGGCTACTGTACAATATTTCTGTTACAAGACAGAGGGAGCCAGCTTGCAATTCCCCTAATGAGGACAAGGACACTGAGATCCATTGTGATCACTGTCAATCAACTTGGGCAAAAAGAAGGGGTGCAGCTCACCTTGGAGGAGGAAAGCGGGACTGGGTTACAGCCACAGAGTCCCTGTGGATGACCAACTTTCCCCTGAGTTGGGAGGAGGAGGATGTGGAGAGCTGGATACAGACGAGCTCACTGTACAGAGAGCACCCTGCAAAAAGGGAGGCTGAACGCACTGGAGGCGGTGTCTCGTCACCCACTCGGTACCCCTTCTATTGGAAAATAAAAGGATTTTGTAAAGAAAATTCATTCTGACTAGTGCTTTTCTTAGAAAGCTAAACCTTTTGCAGAGTGCCTTATACACTGAGCTCAAATTTAGCCTAATTTAGATCTTCAAAGAAGGAAATCTTCCTGAGATTGGTTCCAGAAAGGTAGGACTGGGGGCTTAAGAAGTGGGATGGGAATTGGAATAGCTGTCACGGGGCATGTGTCAGGGCAATGGCAGTGATTAAACTACTGCTGAGCTGTCTCAGGGTCCTTTTGAACCAGAGAGTGCAGACATATAGAAGAAGTCAGCAAAGCCGGGACCATCTCCAGAAACATCCCACAATGCAGGAGCAGGGACCTCACAGCGGGAAGCAGCGCAGGCCAGGGAGTGAGAGACCCTCATGCCTGCAGCCCTCTGAGCCAGCAAACCCACTCCTGGAGATGGTCCCCGAGAGGCGATCAGGAAGTTCTCAAGGACATTCTCTCAAGACCCTGCACAGCAGCTCTACACGTAATACCAGAAATTCAGTACCCACTGAGAATCGATCAGCTAAATTATAGTATAATAGATTAAATAATAGTATTTAAGTATGAAAAGAGCTAACATTAATAATAGAGATATTTTTTCAATCAGACAACATTCAGAATGGATTTTCTTATCAAAATCACGAGAAAGAGGTTCACAATACACTGTTGAGTGAATAGCAAGTTTCAAAATGCAATCCTATGTATGTTTTTTAAAATGCATTATCTATATAGACTAGACCTACAGATATCTCTGAGGACATTCACTACTGTGTAAACAATGGTTATCTCTGGGTGGTAGGCTTAAGGAAATTTGTTTCTTTATTCTTTAAAATTCACTATTTCATTTGAATTTTCACTAAGTATGTGAATTATATTTATGATCAGAAAAATACTAAGAAGTATCCGAGGGGAAAACCCCCAAGGACCTCGCAGACACGTCACCTTGTGCACTAACTACATTATAGGATCTTGTCTCAGCTTTGCTAGCCCAGAAACTCTGCTTGGTACCTGCATCAGTGAAGACCACCACCAACTCTGGCTTAAACAGACAGGGGCTTATTTTCTACAATGTCCACAGCAAGGCAAGTCAGGGCTGGGGCAGCTTCTCATGGATGTCACCAAGGAGCCAGAGCCCCTCTCTCTCTTCTTTCTCTGACATCCTTGAGTGTGGCTTTTGTCTTCATTGTCACAAAATCGCTGCTGCACTTCCAGGCCTCACAATCATATTCTAGGTAGAAAGAAATGGGAAGGGCAAAAATGTTTTTTCCAGTAAGGCTCTACCTTTGTTATCCTGAAAAAGGACACACTCTCTATAAACTTCCGCCTACGTGGCATTGGCCAGAACTCCGGCAGACAGCTCTCCCCTGAGCTTCAGGAGGGTCTGCAGGGTGAGTATTTTAGCTGGCACATGGATTCTACTAACAGGGAAGAATGGAAAATAGATAACAGTGGTAACTGTCAGTGGTGCAAAGCCCCCGCGCGGAATCATTCTAGCAGAGAATGGTTCCTGCCTGCAATATAGACTGATAGATGAAGCAGGGCCCAGTGGATTTGTTCCCACTCCAACCACCGGAATGACCTTCCCACCAGAACACTCTCCTTCTCAGGATCAGGGAACTAGGATGTAAAATTGTTAAACTAAACATTGCCTGTGAACATGGAATCAGGTTCATGGCAGGTGCTAACATTGGAGGGCATCTCCCCCATGCTATGACGCAGCCTGACAACAGTCCCTGCCCGAGAGGTCAGCGCTCCAGCATCCTGGATGCTCATGACACTCAAATTCCACATCCCCCAGACAGTGCTGGGCAGACACTGTCAACACTCATCTCTCGAACTCCCCATTTTGTGGGGTGTCTATCCCCAAGTCACCCTTCCTCTGCTAGCCTTATTTATTTAGCTTTATTAAAGACACCTCTGATTTACCTTTGCCTTAGAAGGCACTCTGTCTCCTGCCATTTGCTTTAATGCTAGTAACCAAGCTCTCCTGGGGGCCTTTCTTTTGTCCCCACAGGGGCAGCCAAGGGTTAAGCTCTGCAGACTCATGAAGCCAGCGATGTTGGGCCAGTGAGGGCTGTCTTGCTGTGTCTTGCCAGCATCTCAAAATTCTATCCTCCCAGGAGTGGCTGCAGTGTTAAGGGTTGTTTTGCCCAGATAAGAAAAGGTTGAGGGGACCCCAGCATTTGCCTAACATATCTGAGTCATTGTCAGGGGCTGGGCTTATGGAGCAGCTGGAAGGAGAAGCAGGACCAACAGATGGAAGGCACTAGAAGACAGATTTTGCCTACAACAGGCACTGTCCAATGAAGTCAAGCATGCTCTGTTCCTGGACAGGGGTCCATCCATCTGGGCTGTGGTACAGGGGATTTTCATTTTGCATGGATTCAAAGGAACATTCCTGCAGGAAGGAAAGTGCATTCACCACCAGTCCAGGTTCATTCCCCCAGAGTTTTAAATTTCTCCCATCTTTTTTTGGTTTCCTTTCTCCTTCTGACAAATTTAGACATCTTTTTTAAAAATGTCCTTACTGCCGGCCTCACCATCACATTCCTTGTCCCAGTCTGGGCCTGAGCGTGAAAGTGTGAACCCCTTTTTCTAATAGGACATCTGAAGCCACCGTGGGATTAGATAAAGGAATTGTTATGGGGTTCTCATTCAAAGGAAAATGGCAAAATGCTGTCATGTTTGTAGAGTAAAGAACTAAGATACGTGAGTCAGCCCATCAGCCGCCCTCGTGTTTCCTGGCCTCCCGTGCATTTCAGTGGGGCCATGAAACTGGCTCCAAGCAAAGCTCCAAGCTGGTGTGTCTCTTCTGTCTCCACATGGCAGCCATTCTCCACGTGGCAGCCACTACAGAGGCGGCCTGCTGAGAGGACAGAGCCACAGGATGTAAGCCACTCGACCCCTGTCACAGCATGGAGGAGCGCTGCCTGGGACCTTGCCCTAATGCGAAATAAACCATGGTTAAGCCTCTGAGGTTTTGGAGTTGGCTTACTACAGCAATGAGCATGGCTTAACCTAACTAAACACTTGCCAAGCTTTTCACATATCCTTTATATTGCATAACCACACATGGGGAGATCCTGTGATTACCACTTTACAGGTGCAATAAATGAGGTCCTTTAAGCAATGGCTCTAAAGTCACACAACCAGCACATGTTGGAACTCACATTTGAACCCAGGTCAGTCCAACTCCAAGGCAAATGTTTCCCCCTCTCTATGCTAACTCCCTTTCTTCAAAGAGGACAGTCCCAAATTGATTCTGTTGGCTGAGGATTCTTTTTCCTCCCCTAAACCCTGTCTAGAGAACTCAACTCAAAAGAACTTCTTTATATGTTCAAAGCTCTCCTCTATACCTCACTCCTGTCCACTCTGCAATCCCATCAGCCAAGAGAGAGCTGAAGGAGCATCCTCCAGCCAGAGAAAACATGACCTCGCACCCAGGCCCAGGCCATGCACGCCCGGGCCCCTTGCTCACCACACAGAAAGCTGGAGGCTGTTTCCCACAAATACAAGTTGACCTAGAGGACATGTAAGTCCCATTTTAAAGTCCAAGTGCTAGAATTTCATGAAGTAGCTGAAAAGTTATGAGGGCTCAAGTGTAGCAACACCAGGGGGATGAACTGGGTCAATCAGGGAGGGAAGGTCACCTGAACCTGAGAACGCTGATCAGGGAGGTGAGGGACAGGATCAAGATGCAGGAAGTGCTGACCAGTGGGGAAATGCGAAGTCTGGGGTCTCAGAAGCCTCATGCAGCTAAGGTCAAGACAGGATGGAGTTCAGGTATGTCTACAGCGAGGTGGAGATGGAGGGAGCCTGCAAGTTATGCTCACCATGATGTGTGTGCCCCAAGAATGGAGTGACGAGAAGTCAGGATCATCCAGGAGAGGGGGCAAGTCCCAGAGGGCACCAGCCACATGGATTTTTGGGACTGTGCATTGCAAGGATGGTGTGCCTTTGAAGTGGAGTGGCAGAGGGTGGGGTGCAGGAGAGAGCACAGGTCACAGTGCCTCCTGTCCTCCTAGAGAGGAGAGAAGGTGATTCTCCAAGAAGGGGAGAGAGCAGTTTGGATCCTATGGTGTGAGATGGCTTTTGGAAATTGCCCTGGACCCTTACCTTCTTGGAAATTGCCCTGGACCATGGAGCAGAAAGGAAAACCAAAACACAGTGGCCATACTTGACGAAGCTAGGAGACAGATAAGTCTCTGAACAATATCCTCTCTAAATGGAGTGAAGACTGCGCATGCAAGATGAGAGGAGAGAGGTCTTGGCAGTGGTGGCTCAGGAGAATGAGGGTACAACCTGCAGAGAAAACCTGGGACTCCTCACTTCCAACAGTGGAGGCAGACCCCAGGGGGCCTCCTGAAACCAAATCGGATTCTGAGAAGCAGAGGCAGGTGAAGGTGCAGTCACACTGATGAGCCCTCTTTGTAGGAAGCAGTCTGTCCCAGGGAAGGGGACCCACGGAGATGCGCCACTCAAACCCCGCTTTGAGAAAGGACCTGTCCCACCTTCTGCAAGTGCCGTCAGGGACAGCCTTGAGCTGTCAGCCTTGCCAGGGCTTCTTCAGATGAGGACCACTGTTCATCCAGGTCACACCAGCCTGTGTTCAACCCATATCCAAAGACTGATGGAAGCAGAAGTATCAAAGTCCACCACATCTGCCCAACCCAGGACAACTCTCTTGTTCCTTTCGGTCCCGGACCTCCTCATGGGTGAGCAGAGGCTGTCAGGCTGCATCCCAGCCTAACAACTGCCTCAGCCCATTCCTGCTTCCCCTCCTCCCTTCCTCAGGCATTGACCCAAGGACACATATAATAAGCATCCTAATCCAGACTGGGACCCCTGAGGTAGCAGAAGAGTGCCCCTGCCAAGATGTCCTCATTATAACCCCCAAAACCTGTGAACACACGACTTTACTTGCCAAAAGGGACTTCGCAGGTATGATTAAATGAAGGATCTTGAGATGCTGAGATTAGCCTGGATTTTCCAGGTGGGCCCAATGTAATCACAGGGGTTCTTATGAGAGGCAGGAATGTCCAAGACAGAGAGACCTGGAGATGCTGTGTTTATGCCTTTGAAGATGGAGGGCCAGGCCATAAGCTAAGGGATGCAGGTGACCTCTAGACACTGAAAAAGACAAGGAAGTGGATTCTCCCCTAGAGCCACCAGAAGGAACAGAGCCCTGTAAACATCCTGACACCATTTTATATCTTACAGTTCTGGAGCTCCAAAAGGGGTCATAACCCATTTTGCCCACTATAACCCCTTTTGGATCTACAGAACTGTAAGATATAAAATTGTGTTATTTTAAGCCAAATGTGCATTGTTTTAAGTTTGCAGTGTTTGTTACTACAAATATGAAAGTAACACACACCTTATGGCAACAGCAGAGGAAAGACTTTGCATTACAGACAGCTCCTCGCCTTCCTAGCCCTGCCGAGTGGAGAAAAGAATAAGTTAAATTCTGTTTTTTAAAATAAATATATAATTCACAAGTTCATTTGTGCCAGCCTAGAATGGCTCCGGCCCCTACCTCTTACGAACCTCCTGCAAATATCTGGTCCAAGAAAAACTTGTCTGCCTCAAAGAAGGATAATATTTAGATCTATACACAATCTATACAAAAATATTATAGCCTAAAAATGAGAGGAAAATGGCAGATAAAAAACACTTGTCAAAAATGTGTTGCAATGAACAGATGAAAAGCATATCCAAATATTTTGCCATGAATTTTTTAAACTTAATGAAGCAACAGCTCAAGAAAGAGATGGTGAGAAAACAGAAGGATATGAAAAGAAAGCTGGCAAAACCCAGGAAAGAGTAGAATCAAAATTTAAATCATCACAAAAATGAAGACAAAACTGGAAGCAGCACGAGAAAGTACTTCGGAACCCAGAAGGGGGAAACGGATTAGACGGGCAAGAGAAACGAAAGGCAAACAGAGAGAAAGTGACAGCTATGAAGGAAGGCAGAGGAGCTCCAACTCCCACAAAATTGGAATGCGCGAAGAAGAAATGCAGCCACAAAACAAATATTTTTAAAAATAACTCACGCACAGTTCCCTAATGAGACAAGGCACTTTTTCATGTTTCTTGGCCATTTGGCTTTCCTATTCTGCTTGTTCTGTTCTTTTACTCATTTTTCTATTGATTCCAGTGCCTTTTTCATATTGATTTGTAAGGACTCTGTACATCCTGAATAGGAGTCTTTTGTAGGTTATGTGCACTGCACATATCTTCTTCCCCTCTGTGACTCAGCTTTTTTCTCTTACAGATGTTTTGTTTTGTTTTGTTTTGTTTTGTTTTGTTTTGTTTTAGGCAGAGTCTCACTTTGTCGCCCAGGCTAGAGTGCAGCCGTGTGATCTCGGCTCACTGCGACCTCCGCCTCCCGGGTTTAAGTGATTCTCCTGTCTCAGCCTCCGGAGCAGCTGGGATTACAGGCATGCGCCACCTCACCCAGCTAATTTTTGTATTTTTAGTAGAGATGGCGTTTCCCCATGTTGGCCAGGCTGGTCTCAAACTCCTGATCTCAAGTGATCTGCCTGTCTCAGCCTGCAAAGTGCTGGGATTACAGACATGAGCCACCGCGCCTGGTCAGACAGATGTGTTTTTAATAAACTTCTATTTTGGAATAATTTTAGATTTACAGAAAATTTGCAAAGATAATGCAGAGAGTTCCATATAGCCTTCACCCAACTTCCCTAATGTTAACATCTTAAGTTACCACAGTACCTTTGTCAACATTGAGGAATTAACAGTGGTGCAATACTGTTAATTAAACGAAACACCCTTCACTCTACACGACTCTTTCCATTCACGTCCTTTTTCTGTTTCGGAATCCAATCCCGGACACCACATTTCACTTCATTGTCATGTCTCCTTCAATTTCCTCCTCCCAAGTGTGACAGTTTCTTAGTCCTTTTTTAGGATCTTGACACTTGAAGAGTAAGTATTTTGTAGAATGTCCCTCATTTTGGGCTTGTCTGGTGTCTTTGGACGATTAGACGGGGCATATGTGTTTAGAGGTGAACCACAGAGGAGAGGCACCCTTCTCCTCAGTTCATATCTAGGGCACGTGATCTCAGCATGGCTCATCATGAGGAATATTAGCTTTGAGCATTTGGTTAAGGCTTTCCCACTGTAATGTGACTCTTCTCGCCTTTCCACATTCCATTCTTTGGAAGCAAGTCCCTAAGTCTAGCTCATGCTGAAACTCATATTTCTGGAGGGAGGAGTGTCTACCTACTTCAGAATTCTTCTGTATGGAAGACTTATCCCTTCTTCCCATTTTATTTACATACTCAATCATGCATTTATATCGGTTTGTACTCATTTATTTTATTCTTTAGTTTGTAATTCAGTACTGTTGTTATTTACTTTGCTGCTCAAATTGTTCCAGCTTTGGCCACTGGAAGCTCGTTCGGGCTGGCTCCTGTATCCTTGTGACATGTCCTCGTCACTGTGGTAATTCGTTTGGGTACTCCCTAAAGATGTCTCTTGATAAACAGTAATTCTTCATTTTAGTGTAGTCATATGAACTAATGTTTTCCTTTAGATTTAGTGCTTCTAGTTTCCTGCTATTACTTTCTAAAGGTATTTTTGTTTTGTCTTTCACAGACAGATTATGATCAGGAAGCATCACACAGGAGCTTCTAGGGGGCAGGTGAGTTCGATTTCTCAACCTAGATGGTGGTTGTCTGAGTGAATCAAGTATGAAAATATGGGTACACTCACCAGCAAGAAATAGGACATGAGCAGCTAGAAGTGCAGGTTCAGGCTAAAGGAAGAAGAGGAAACGCACTTGTGGCATAAATGGCAGGGGCAGGAAACGCAGAATCACAGTGGGCTCTGCTATGCTTCAGCGGCCCAGCTCTCTTTCCTTTTGGAAATTGCCCCTCACACAGCTTCGCATGGTTCCACTACCCCACAAAGGAAGAATCACATGGCACATCCTAGATTAATTCAAGAAGGATGGGCACATGACCCAGTCAGGGCCAATTTTCCATTTGATGATGCTGATTTAATTTTATTTCTTTTTCTTTAGAGACAGGGTCTCAGTCTGTCACCCAGGCTAGAGTACAGTGGCACTATCATAGCTCACTGCAGCCTCAAAAACTCCTGGGCTCAAGTGATCCTCTTAACTCAGCCTCCTGAGTAGCTGGGACTATAGGCATATGCCACCACACCCAGCTAATTCTTCTTTTGGGGGGAGTGGGGGTTAAGATGGGGTCTCTTTATGTTGCCTAGGCTGGTCTCAAATGCCTAGGCTCAAGCAATGCTCCCACCTCGGCCTTCCAAAATGTTGGGATTAAAGGTGTGAGCCTCAGCATCCAGTCTGGTTATTTCTATTTAAGAGAGATAGGGCTTTCCTCATGAGAGCTGCATTTGTAAAGATCACAACCTGGAGCTGCTAGTCGCTTTCTTAAAGCCACAGAAAGATACTGCCAGAGAATGAACCCAACAAGAGTAAAGCAGAGCCAAAGTTGGAGACAGACTGAGCTCTAAGGGCATCAGTTGAGCATGTAAATCCAGCCAAACCTAAAACTAGTAAGGTCCTGCCCTTTTCTGTTATAGCAGCCAACAGATTCCCTTTTAGCATAAGCTAGTTGGAGTTGGGTTTCTGCAACTTCCAACATAAAGTGTGTTGTCTAATAAAAATGTGTTCAGAAGACAGAGAGCAAGGCTTCAGTTAATGCGGAGGTAGAGTGAGGGGAAGAAATGAGTTGACCTTGAACTTTATCACCAGAAGAATAATGGTTCATAGGACACACTGGAGAGTGAAAATTTTAGGGAGCTGGGAAAACAACAAAGGAGAGCGACAGCCTGGGCCTTGTGACATGAGCAGGCCCGTGCCCGGAATGCGTCTCCAACAGTCCATTCCCTCCATCAGGCCAGCACTTCAGGTGATCTGAGGACATTGCCAGACAGTGGAATCCTGCAAATGTCCCTCCAGTGTCTCACTCATGGTCAAGAAGACACTTATTAAGAAGCTGAGGCCAGGTGCAGTGGCTCACGCCTGTAATCCCAGCACTTTGGGAGGCCAAGGTGGGCAGATCACCTGAGGTCAGGAGTTCGAGACCAGCCTGGCCAACATGGTGAAAATCTGTCTCTACTAAAAATACAAAATTAGCCGGGCATAATGGTGCACGCCTGTAGTCCCAGCTACTCGGGAGGCTGAGGCAGGAGAATTGCTTAGAACCCAGGAGGCTGAGGTTGCAGTGAGCCAAGATGATGCCACGGCACTCCCGCCTGGGCAACAGAGGGACACTCCATCTCAAAAAAAAAAAAAAGAAGAAGCTGAGCACTTAGTGCTAGCAGGATGCAGATTCGACGTGGTGAGGGAAAATCCACAGCATTGAGCCCAAATCTGGGCCTCTGTCTCTGCTGCCACAGGCATTTTGTACATGGGCCCATTGAGAGATCACTGGGATGGCTGGGGGAAGTGGAGGGGAGGGGGAAGCAGAGGAGACTGACCAATGTCCAGAGTGGGTTGCGTTTACTGAGAGCCTCTTCTGAAGTGAGTATTCACATGGGACACAAATATCCTCACATGTTCAGGGTCCACCCACCTCCCTCTTCCTCAGGTTGTTCTATCACCAGTCATCCATCTGTGTCCCTGCCAAGCCTCTGAGTCTCTGGCCAAATATTTTCCATTGCCCATGAATTACTGTTGAGCTTCACTCCAGCCCATCCATTCTTCCAGGTAAAGTGTGCATGCCCATAGACTAGATCTCAAAAACCGAGTTAAGTAGGAAAAGAGGCAGCAGTATGGTAGGCGTCCATTTTCCACCAACAATTGTGACAACATTTTTGCCTGCAGATTGCAATGAATGGTATTGTGTTTGGGGAGGAACAGGCATAGCCATGGCTTCCTGATCCTGGATTGCAGCTAGTGGGTGATTCTGGTGCCCACTTCCTGGTTGATGGGAAAGGGAGCAGTTCCCTTGCCAGTTCCTTGGTGGTGTTCTGAGAGTGGGTCTAGAAACAGTCTTCCAATTTGGCAACAATTTTATAGGCACTTAATTCTCTGTATTAAATCCTTTTCTGACTTAAACAGCTAGAGTTGGTTCTATTGTCTGCAAGTCAAGTCTGCTTGATACCCCTGTTAGAGAAAGGAATAGAAGGATAGTAGACTAGACAGATCTCATTACCAGAGGAAAAGGAGAATTAAAGAGAAGGCCAGCAGGAGAGAAGGACGTATGAAAAGATATGCAGAAATAGAAAGATGCATGCAGGGATAGATGCAAGTGCAAAAATGATTCAAATCGCTATTCATTAAGTCCCAAGAGGATGCTCCACATAAAGGTAAAAGGCCTTGCTGAGGACAATGGCCCTCGGTTGAGACATGACCAGTTGGTAACACGAAATTGGGAGGCTGACTCGCGAGGCTGGTGAGAAGTTGGTATGACATTAGTGGAGAATGAATAGAAAGTTGTTGAGAATGGTGGAGGACAGTGTGCAACAGACTGGATAACTGTGATCTTTGGGGAATAAACAGCTAACTCTATCCTACCTTGGGTGTCAATATCACTACCTCAGTGTGTGTCCAGTAGAATTAAAGTTCCTGGAGAAGCTCCTCAAATCTTTTAAAAATGATACAAAAAGACAAAGAGCATATTAATCATGCATAGGACCATGCCAGCTAGCTAAGAGACTGTTCCATATTCACTGTGAAGCAGCTAGTAATGTTCTAAAGACGTTAAACACTGTCCAGATATGGTGAGTTGGAATAGGGTTGCTGCTGTTGTTCATTGTCATTGCCGTTGTTGTTGTTGTTGTTAAAATACACTGATGAGATGTAGGCTTGGAGGTAGAACAAGGGTGGCATGTGTAATTATAACAATTCTATTTATAAGTCAGAAAAGTTCCCTTGGGATATTTCTAGACTGCCAAGAATTTGGCAGGCGCGCATCAAGAGCTAGGACCCTGAACCATGTACATCCAATTAATTAAATAACCGATGCATCCACCTGGACTGGTGAATGTGACTGATTTGCTTTGAGCTGCCAAGTATGTGCCTGTAGGCAATGGAATAATGACCCCAGACAGAGAAAATGTATAGCTCTTGGCACCTATTCTGACTCGTTTCCTTCTCAGCCTACAGGGGGGTTTCAGGCTTCTAAAAAGAAACTCATTAATAGGATTCAGTGGTCATCTTGCTGATGCCAGAGGTTGGAAGAGCTGGGTCTAGGTCTCCTGAGTCTTTTTCTGGAACATATTTGTTTCTCTTTATCTAGGAAGTCCCCCTACTGTATAATTACCTAACCTAAGACTCCTGTACTGAGTTAAATCATGTCTCCCAAAATCCATGTCCACCTGGTCCCTGTGGACGTGGCTTCTTCTCTAGAAATAAGGCCTTTGCAGATGTCATCAAGATGCCAAGAATTGCTGGCAACCACCAGAAGCTGGGAGAGGCGAGAAGACTCCTCCCTGGACCCTTCAGAGGGAGCACAGCCTGCCAACACTTCCAACTCCTGTCTTCCAGAGCTGCCAGAAGGTCCATTTCTGCCAATTAAAACTACCAGGTTTGCGGCGGTTTGTTATAGCAGCCCTAGAAAACTTAATGCAACCCTGAAATCCTTATTATGTTTGCTCAGTCGGTGCCCTTTGGACACATTGCCGTAAATACAACATTTCCAGCACATAAGGTACAGTAGTTAACGAGCATTTCATTAACATCACCATGTATATATTACACGTAAAATGTCTTAATAATTTCAATTAATAAACAGGACCAGATATGGATATTAATGGCCCACAGCTGCTTATTTGTCTAATATCCTCAAATCAATGCTGGGCATGGTGGCTCACACCTATAGTCCCAGCTACTTTGGAGGCTGAAGCAGGAAGATTGTCTGAGCCCAGGAGTTGGAGGCTGCAGTGAGCTACGATGGCACCAGTGCACTCCAGCCTGGGCAACAGAGTGAGACCCTGTCTCTAAAAAGAAAAAGAAAAAAAAGTGTGTGTATATATATCCCCACATCGCCACATAAAAGAGAACAGAGCCAGAAGAGCAAAAACCAAAACCCTTCCTGAAAACTTTTCCTGTTGTAGATCTGTGGAGAATATCCACAACAAATCTGGGTGACAAGGTGTCCCCACAAACTCACAAACCCAAAATATGAATGTGCCCAGGCAAACTGCTGATAGCTTCAAGAGCAGCGTGACGTAAACAGTTGTGCAGGAAGGAGGAAGAGCAGGAAAAACAGCTGGGCCTCTGCTGGGCCCAGGGATCATCACAGCACAGCCCATCTGGTGCGTGTCCAGGGACTCCCTGCAGGCCCCGCCAACACCGGGTGGGGGGTGTGTAGGTGCCGAGTCAGAGGTGAGAACAAGGGGACTCAGTAAGATGGAACGGTGCTGGAGTGACCTGGACCCTGGGAAACCGGCACATGGACACACCACAGCTCCCTTCTGAGTCCAAATCCCACACTGGGGAAAAACTGCCCAGAAAAGAATGTGAATTGATTGGGTTGGGGCCAGTGGGGACAAAGAGAAGACAACGTCCAGTTTAAAGTGAAGGAGGAGATCAGAGGAGAGAGAGTGCTCAGAATGTGGGGTTTGTATCTTCTAACCCCGAGTGAAAGAACAGAAGCCAGACTCTAGAGTCATAAAGTCCAAAAACAGTTATCCTAGCCCAACCTTCTCCCCTAAAAGTACAGAAAATTCATTTTCTTAAGCATGAGCAGTGGGAAATAATTTCACATAAATATCATTCTAAGCTAATTTGAGAAAAAAGGGATGAGGAGCCGAATAATGTCCTACAGACAATGAAGGCTCACCAACCAGAATGACTCGGCCAAAGCACAAAGAAAGACTGGCCCTTCATATTTCAAAATGAACAAAAATACACAAAGTGATGGATGCTATGAAGACCATCATGAGTCAGAAGTAGAAAAGCTCCAAAATAAGGAAATAAAACAATAGTATGAAAAGAGAAAAGAAACTCAGATGTGAAATAAAAATTATTTTAGAAATGAAGTCTAAATTAGAAGAACTGTCGGTGCAAATAGACATAGTGGATAATGTCTTAAATGAAATAAAGGATGAAAAAGAAAAACGTTTTAGTTAAAGCGTATGAATAAGGCAATGAAAAGAATACAAGAGAAAGTAACAGGAGGTGGACTAAGAAGATGAAGTATTCATATAATAAAAATCCCCAAGAAGAAAACAAAAGCCACAGAACAGAATAATATGGAAAACTAAACTTAGAATTTTCCTGAAATAAAGATACTTAAAACTGCATACTGTATTGGATATGGAAGCATACTGTACAATTAGGAAAGTCGTCACAGGACCGCCAACTGAGACATATGCTAGTGGGACTATCACACTTTGAAAAGAGAAAAATCTTTGGATGTCCAGTTTAACAGACCAAGTTACTTATGGAAGGAAGTGGAGGAAAGAATAGATTGCATTTAGATTTTTCAATGGCCATGCTTTATATCAGAAGACAGTGGAGTAAAATATTTTAGGTACTCAAGGAAAGACAATGTGAGCCAAGACAACCTTTAAGTGGAAAGGCTATAGACAGATCTTAGTTATGTCTGCAAATGTTCGAGAACTCAGGGAGTGTCACTCTCATGCACTTTTACTGAAAAATCCACTGAAGAACAAGCTTCAGACAACACAAATGACTGGAAAGTCATTCATACAAAGACTGGCTGCAAGTTCAGTGCCAAGATGAAACGATAATTATAAGGGCAGTCATGTAGAAGGTGATAGCTGTGTTCTGACATTGTAGATAGATTACAGCAGTCAAAAATCTGGGAGGGAGTCCAGCATGGTGGTGGCACCTGTGGCCCCAGCTACTCAGGAGGCTGAGGCAGGAGGATCACATAAACCCAAGAGTTCGAGGCCACAGTGAGTTTGATCACACAACTGCACTCCAGCCTGGATGACAGAGACCTCATCCCTTGAGAAAAAGAAAACAGGGGAGAGAGTGGGGAAAGTAGATAAAAAGTAAAACAAGCTTGCTGGTTGCCTTATAGGTAGAAACAGAAAGTCAAAGAGTATTGCTTCAGAATATATGCTGGAGGAGACAAGGGAGGGAGAAGATGTTACTAACCAATTTTAATATTGCTCGAAGTAGGGAACTAATAGAAAATAACAAAAACTAGGAAGCTAAAAGTGTCATATAAAGGTATTCGAATAAAGGTATTCTTTAGAACAAAAATTCAAACCTTCTAAACACCAAAAGAAAGCTAATAAAATTGATCACATTGATATATCAATATAGATACAGATATGTGTATACAATGATATATATAATAAAACAATGTGACAACTGAGGTCAAACACACAGATCAGATCAATCAATATAATGGGGCTTAACTCAGCTGTTAGAAGAAAAAGGTTTCCATATTGGCTAAAAAGAAAAATCCAATATTATACTATGTATCAGAGGCAATACTAATACAAAGAGATTGCAAAAGTTTAAAAATGAAAAGTTCTCAAAATGTTCAATATAATCAAAAGATATAATAGGCAAATAAAAATTAAAAGAAATTATGAGTCACCATCTTGATATTCAACAAGGTAGGATTCAGACGAGACAGCATTAAACGAGACACAGAAGGAGGCTACAGAATCCCCAAGTCTGCAATCATGCTGGAGATCTGACAGTAAGTACCACTTACTGTCTCATGGCAGTGGCTTAGCAACAACTGTCATGAAGCAGAAAATATAAGAGATGACAGGAGAAATATACAGAAACATGTTGTTTTTAAAAAAAAAACAAGAATATTTAACACACCTGTCTCAATCCAAGACAAATCAACTAGATAGATAGATATAGATAGATAGATAGATAGATAGATAGATAGATAGATAGATAGATAGATAGATGAGATGACATAGATAGATGAGAGAGATGACAGAGATAGATGGATGATTGATTGATTGATATGTACAAAGATAATTGATAGATGATAGATGGATGATTGCTAGATGATAGATAGATAGATACATAGATACATAGATAGATAATAGAGATAGATAGGTGATTGATAGATGATAGGTAGATAATTGATAGATGATAGATAGATACATAGATACATAGATAGATTAAATAGATAGATGATAAATAAATAGATAGATAGATAGCCTGTAGAAAACAAAATCATTAAAGAAGATATTATAGATAAACTAAGCAATGAGGGTGGATGCTGTGATGTGCCCCCCAGATTGTCCTTCTGAAATGAATGTCATAATCCCTGTCTATGGAAAGTGCCACCAGAGGATGGCCCTCTGCTGTCAGCCCTCCCACGGATTTGCCTTGGCAGGAAAAAAACTGCCTCACCAAAGGTCACACCCCCTTCCAGAGCAGCCCACACTCAGTGATGGATTAACACAGGGATAGAACAGCCAGGCCCGTCATTCCTACGCAGCATCTCTGAAGGGCCCTGCCAGTCCTAGAGGTCACTGTGGGCTCAGCTGGGCTCTCTGCTGAGGTTGAGTCACAGACCGACTTGTCCCTCTACCCAGTCCTCCCTCTTCTCCCTCCTTCCAGTCTCTGTCTCAGAGTCTGCTCCCAGGGAATTCAACCTGTGATGGAAACATACAAATTAAAAAGACACAGATACCATTTCTCATCTATCAAACTGGGCAAAGATCCAAAAGTGTGACAGCATAGTCTGTTGGCGAGGTTAAAGAAAGAAGTAGTCCCACATTGCTGGTGGGAACGTTAGCAATATCTTACAAAATTACATATGCATTAACCTTTGACTCAGCAAATTTTGGAATTCCTCCCAAAGATATACTAGCAAAAATATGAAAAGATGTATGCACAAGGCTATGTATTGTAGCGAATTTTGTAATAACAACAAAGAACTGGAAACAAATGGCAACCACCAGGGGACCGTTTGAGTCAGCAATATCCGAATGATGACACACTACACAGCTGTGAGGGAATGAGACGCATCTCTTCTTACTGATGTGACTCCTCTCCAGATACTAAGTGGATCAAGCAAGAAAGAAAAAAGTACGTATGGACACTTTCATTCATCTAAAAAACCCAAGTAGGGAAACTAGAGGCATACATACATACACTTGCTTATTTCTAAAAATGCTGAAAGGACAAACAAAAATACCTTAACGGTTATCTATGGGAGAGGAGTGGAGTAGACAGGCATAGAAACGAGACTTCTTTGAATATACTTTGCTTTGTAGATTCAACTTTAGAATTAAACTTAAAAAGCAAGTCCTAAAAATGAAAAGGGAAATTACACAAATGAACCATAATTACAGAACATAACCATGCAAGAAGGAATTATTCCAACCAACTTAAACACAGTAATTTCACTATACATCCCTAGTGGGATATATTAAGGACAAAAAGCACTTCAAAAACATCACAGAGAGATTTCCAGTCACCATGGTCTTAGTTGTGGTGGTTGGTATTACTGTTCTGAGACTATTGCAAGTGTGTTTGTTGTGAGATAAAGCCAATGAGTAATGATATTGGTGCCATTAAGTGTCAGGATTTTCAGTGTGGGAAAAAGGGGATAAAGATGTAAGATCAATGAGGTTAAATTAAAACTCTGTCATTGTGAATTAGAATTAGTGATAACAGCATGAACACATATATAATGTCTTAAAAGGAATGCTTATTTCCTAGCTACAGCCATTGAAAGCACCTAGACCAGTCTAGTAGTAATGAGAACTCCTAGCTATAAATATAGTTCCTATTAAAAAGAACTAAGACTCATAGGAGAAATGGCTATTCCCAAGATCAGGACAGGAAATGTACAAAATGATTTGGTTTGGAACATCTTGTAATATCATAAAACAAGGAAGCTATCAAGATCGCATGCTAAGTATTCTTAACACACCCAAGGGCCCACAAGGAAACTCTGGGAGGTTTTGGATCTTTCACCCTGATTGTGGACATGGTATCAGGGGCATTTGCATATGTCCGAACTCATTAGATTATACACATTAAATATGTGCAATCCTTTGATTGTCAATTACACCTCAATAAAGCTGTGTTTGGAGAAAAAGAAAAACCTACTAGGGTCATGTCAAAATAACTCAGGAAGCAACCTGAATATAAGTTCCCTCTGGCCAAAGATGGAAACATGTGAGATCAATAAGGATAATAACTACGAAGGATTGAAATACATTGTGTTCTTTTTCCAGCCTATGAGTTTATAATGCCGCTAGAGGAAACTCATTCTTCACTTTGGGGAGATGTCAGGGAACTACATCTTGAAAGGTAGCAAATAAAGGGAATGAACTGCTTGTTTATGTTGTCTTTACTCTATGAACTTTACTTCTGGGTAACCAAAGAATTGCTGAGAGTTCATTTCTCACTATAAGAGAATTCCAGCTAATAAATGAAAAAGGAAGATAGAATTAGAACATCACTATTTTGCAACCTGTAATGAATTAATAGATTTTAAGCAACCATCGTTTATAGCTGCTAAAATCACAAAAAGAGAGGCAGCCAGCTATTTCTGTGTCCCTTGTTGGAATAACACACCACTAACTAGGGTTATCTTGCCAAAAATTGAAGCCTGGATGTGATAAAGGCTCTAGGTTTAAGTACCAACTTACGAGAAATACAGGTGACAGAGAAAAATGCAGAGTGACCAACCATTCCGGTTTGCTCAGGACTTGCTTGGTTTTAGCAGCGGGTAAAACCAAGACCTGTTGGTCCCCTGTAACGTTGAGCCACATCATGAGGATACAATCAGCAAAATTCAGATTGTAGAAAACTCTAAGGCATGAACAACCTAGATTCTTCAATCAAAACAAAACACAAAGAAAAATATGCAGGAAGGACCCCATAGATTAAAAGGTACTTAAGAGTCATATCTACTCGTTACAATGTATGGATCTTATTTGGTTTCTGGTTCAAATAAAGAAAACTATTTCAAAAATATATGAAACTGGATGCAGTGGTGCATGCCTGTATTCTCAGCTACTTGGGAGGATGAGGCAGGAGGATCACTTGAGCCCACAAGTTCAAGTCCAACCTGGGCAACATAGCAAGGCCCTGTCTCTATAAAATATATGTATATGTGTATATATACATATACAGAGATATAGATACATGAAACAACTGAAGTTTGATTGCTAACGGGATATTTGATGATATCAGGGAATTACTCTACCTTAGATGTGGTAAGCTATTGTGGCTATATATTTTTTGAGTCCTCATCTTTTAGAAAAACTGAAATATTTACAGATGAAATTATATGGTGCTTGGGATTTGCATCAAAATAATCTGGTGTTGGCGAGTGGAGGGTGTGAGGAAACAAGATTGGATATGAATTGATCATTGTTAAAGTTATGTGATAGATACCTAAAGGATTATTAGACTGCTCTTAGTGCTTTTGCATATATTTTAAATTTTCCTCAGTAAAAACACATTTTAATTCAAAAATGAAAAAATGCAAGGGGTGAGGCTCACCTGGAAAGCTGAGCACTTTCCTCCATGAGCCAATTATTGGCCTTTAGCCCTGACACCCGCACTCCTTTCCATACTTCCCTCTGAATTGTAAAAATTACATTTCAGACTCCCTCACCAACTGGCTCTGGCTGAGTTTCACCAATGAGAACCAATGACAGGAGAGGAGAGGAAAGGGGGGAGAGAGAGAGAGAGAGAGAGAGAGAGAGAGGGAAGGAGGGAGGGAGGGAGGAGAGGAGAGAAGAGGAGAGGAGAGGAGAGAGACAGAGAGAGAGAGAGAAAGGGAGGGAGGGAGGAGAGGAGAGAAGAGGAGAGGAGAGGAAAGGAGAGGAGAGGAAAGGAGAGGAGAGGAGAGGAGAGAAACAGAGAGAGACAGAGGGGGAGAGAGAGAGAGGGAGGGAGGAGGAGAGGAGAGGAGAGAAGAGGAGAGGAGAGGAGCCACTAAGCTTCTGCCACAACTGCAGCAGGCTACTGCGGCTCTTAGCAGCGCTGGTGGTTTCGTGGGGACCACGAGAGCGGTCGCATTCGGCAGCTTCTCCAGCAGCGGCAGTGAGTGTGTGTCGTGCGCTCTCTCCGAGGGGCAGTGGCAGCTTCCTGACCTATTGGCATCACCTTTTCCTCCTGTTCACTGTGACAGCTCTTCTTCCACATGTGTAGCCCATGTTTCCAATAGTCCCTGCACTAAATTCTCTTTGAAATATCTGGAGTGATGTCTGCTTTTATGACTGCACACTGGCTGATACATCATGACACCAGATGACCAGCAGCTGTAACAGGTGTAGAGCTGATAAGAAGCTTATGCAAAGAAAGATTGGTATGGGATTGCCAGAAGCTGAGGGAAGAGGGGCTAATGGCCATGAATTCAGGGCAGAACAGCCATGAATAAGCTCTGGAATTAGTCCCAAGCATCCTATGAATGCCAGTGGCTTGTGATTAATCCCCAGACCCAGAAAGAGTCCCTTTTGCCTTCCTCTGCTCAGGGCAGAGAAAAGAGTGCTGGAGAAGGGAGGCAGTGTGGCTGGTCCCATACACCCCTCTTCCTACCTCTCTTGACTGCCTCAGGCCAGCGGGCAGCAGCTGGGCGGTCAGCACAGTATGGAAGCTCTTCCATTGTTAAAGACCTGGGAGCTTTTCTCCATGTGGCTCATCCGTCTTGAGAGAGACACCTCACGCTTCAGTCAGCAGGGAGGAGGAGGAGAGGTGAAGGAGAAACTCTCCTCCCTTAAAGAGCACTTCCCAAAAGTTACATATGGCACTTTCACTCCCATTCTGCTGGCCCAAGCTTAATCATAGGGCAACACCAAGCTGCAAAGGGGGCTGGTGAACGTTCTTTATTCTGGGAAGCCATGGGATGAGCTCGACACTGGAGGTTCCACTACTGAAGAGGAAAAGAATAATGGATATTGGGGCAGGCAACGAGCAGCTGTGGTCACAAAGGGTTGTGATGATATACGTAACCCATGTGTCTCCTGTGGAGAGGGCCCAGACATACGATATGGAGATTGGCCTGCCTGCCCCACTCCCCGCAGCAAACCCCTTAAAAAGTCACCTTCTGGCCAGGTACCGTGGCTCACGTTTGTAATCCCAGCACCTTCAGAGACTGAGGCAGGTGGATCACCTGAGGTCAGCAGTTCGAGACCAGCCTAACCAAAATGGTGAAACCCCATCTCTACTAAAAATACAAAAGTTGCCCGGGCATGGTGGCGGGCACCTGTAATCCCAGCTACTCAGCAGGCTGAGGCAGGAGAATCGCTTGAACCCGAGAGGCGGAGGTTGCAGTGAGCCGAGATCCTGCCATTGCACTCCAGCTGGGTGACACAGCAAAACTCTGTCTCGGAAAAAAAAAAAAAAAGTCACCTTCCATGGGAGGAGGGTGCAAACCAAAAACTACCTCTCAGGCATTATGCTTATTACCTGGGTAACAAAATAACCTGTACAGCAAACCCCCGTGACATGCAATTTACCCACATAACCAACCTGTACATGTACCCTTGAACCTAAAATAAGTTTTAAAAAATTAAAATTTAAAAATTTTTGGAGTGGGACTGGGCACAGTGGCTCACATCTATAATCCCAGCACTTTGGGAAGCCAAGGCAGGTGGATTACTTGAGGTCAGACGTTCGGGACCAGCTTGGCCAACATGGTGAAACCCCATCTCTACTAAAAACACAAAAATTAGCTGGGCGTGGTGGCACACACTTATAATCCTGGCTACTCGGGAGGCTGAGGCAGGAGAATCGCTTGAACCCAGGAGGCAGAGGTTGCAATGAGTAAAGATCACGCCACTGCACTCCAGCCTGGGTAACAGAGCAAGACTCCGTCTCAGAAATAAATAATTAAATAAAAAATTTTTAAAGTCACCTTCACTAGCATATTTGGGGGCCAAGGGAATGTCCTAGCATCACCCATGCTGGGAGCAGACTGCAGCCATGTGGGGGTACGGCCAGCTCCTGCCCACCTCCCTCTATCCTGCCTCTGCTCAGTGTGTAGCTGTGTCCTCCAGGAAATGTCCCCTCCTCTACTGCCCCAAGCACCACTAACACACAACAGTGTGTGTGACAAGCGTTTACTGAGGACTAGGAGGGTAACAGAACCACTGGGGGGAGGTAACCTAACACTAAATATCGAACATCAATTTTCCTAAATATTCACTGGCCATTTCCCACCAAAAAATAATTCCTTGCTGTCTGCACGTCTTCATAGGCCATGGACGTCTCTGGATCCTTCTCCCTCTCACCACTGGGCCTCATCTCTCCCAGGATACCCTTAAAGACTCAAAAGTGTGCCAGGTGGGGTGGCTCATGCCTGTAATCCTAGCACTTTGGGAGGCCGAGGAGAGTGGATCACGTAAGGCCAAGAGTTCAAGACCAGACTGGCCAACATCACCCCTGACTGAAAACCGTGGACTGGAAGACAGACATGCCCACCTGGACATAAGAGCAGGACAAGATAGCCTGGCCCCGTTCCTTCTGATCTGAGACTGTCCGTGCCCTCCCTTGAGGTTCCGGCCTATGACTGGGAGCCAGAGAAGTGGAGAGATGGGTAGGGCGAGGGCCTGGGAGCTCCAGCCAGATGCTGATTATCCAAATAAATATTGATTGAAGCAGATTCCACTGTTTCCCTCTTCTCAAAGGCATAACACCTTCTGGGGAAATGGATGGGAGCAGCTGAAGGGCTCCGCACCATCCCCCTCCAACCCTGGAGAAAGAACCCCACGCACAGGCCGCCCAGCGCATCAGATACCTTTGCACCCAAGAACAGGCCAGGCCAGGCACAGTGGCTCACGCCTGTAATCCCAGTACTTTGGGAGGCTGAGGCAGGTGGATTACTTGAGCCCAGGAGTTCAAGACCAGCCTAGGCAATATGGTGAATCCCTGACTCTACAAAATACAAAAAAAAAAAAAAAAATTAACCGGGTATGGTGGTGCTCACCTGTAGTTCCAGCAACTCAGGAGGCTGAGTTGCGAGGATCGCTTGAGCCAAGGAAGATTGAGGCTGCAGTGAGCTATGATCATGTCACTGCACTCCAGCCTGGCTGTCAGAGGGAGACCCTAGCTCAAAAAAAAAAGAAAAAGAAAAGAAAAATATGAGTTTTACAAAGCTATGTTCCAAGGGTTGGGAGCATCATAGTTCCGCATTTGTGGAATTGAGGGGCCACAACTGTGTCATAAACCTGGCCCTGCCTCTATTTCTACGGCCTTGGGCAAGCCACTTACTCCCTCTGGAGCTCCATCTCCTGCTCTGCGTGGTAAACAGACGGAGCCCTGTGCTCTCAAGAGCCTCCCAGTCTGCCGTTCTCAGCTCCCCAGCACCTGATCCTGTGCCCCTCCCAGCTTCCAGTGATCTATCGCTTGGTAAGTTTTCTCAAGATATTTTCAATTAGCCAGTCAGCTTTCACTGAGCTCTGTGACAATGACAAAAATGGACAGAATTAAAACCCCAGGTTTCTATTTCCAATCCTCAGGGACAGGGATGTTCATGAAGACACCTTCGGGCAGTGCCACTCTGCTGCTGGTCCTTCGTGCACACCTCTGGAGACAGACTTCCTCAAACAGACCCTCACTTCATCACCGCAATCTCAGCCCTGGCTGCAAAGAATTTATAGTCGTGTTAGGTAGACAAGACTAACAGCACATTTCTAGTTTATTTCACCAAAGGTGAAACATTCCACCTTTTCCACAACAGCAACCAGGAAAATTTATCCCCAAAATAACTTGGTTTATATCAGGTCTGTTTCATAATTTTAACCCTTAACCTGTGCTTTTAAATTTCACTTTAAAATACAAAAAGATCTGGCAGGGCATGGTGGCTCATGCCTATAATCCCAACACTTTGGGAGGCAGAGGCAGGAGGATTGCTTGAGGTCAGGAGTTCTAGAGCAGCCTGGCCAACATGGTGAAACCCCATTTCTACTAAAAAATACAAAAATTAGCCGGGCATGGTGGCGGATGCCTATAATCCCAGCTACTCAGGAGGGCTGAAGCAGAGAATCACTTGAACCCAGGAGACGGAGGTTACAATGAGCTGAGATCGCCCCACTGCACTCCAGGCTGGGCAACAGAGTGAGACTCTGTCTCAAAAAATAAAATAAAATAAATATAAAAAGAGCAAATCCATCATTTACATCTGGGCCACAGCACAGTGTCCCTCTGTCTCCCTCTGGCCCAGGAGCACATGGCTATCTGGTTGTGCTGGTTGTGCTGGGTATGGTGACTGGTCTATCCAGAGTCCATCCTGGCCCCTCACACTCCTCCAGGTGCTGGTGTCAAGAAACTGTTATTCCCTCCATATCATTCCCAGAAGCTCTCACGGCTGCATCTCCAAGAACCAAGTCTCTTCCCCATCCTCCAGAGCCAGTTTATAAGGAGCGACCTCCATTCACAACTGCACCATTGCTATCAGGCATCAATGAATGAATGAAGTTGAATTTTCATCAGCCTGGCCCTGAGAACTTAGCAGGCAACTGGGACCCTGCCAGTCTCAGAGTCTCGTTTGTGGATTTCTCCTCTATGTGGGTCAAATGTGTCCCTTCGTGATTTCTGAAAATGAAAACAACTCAATAACAGGTTTACTATGATATGAGACTACACTGGTAAGTTCCTTAGACCACAGAGAATACAATATCAAAGTCAGGCTGTGAGCAAAGAGTGGACATCCTTCCAGTCCAGAAAACCCTGCCCCTGCGGGCTTTGCAGTAAGAACTGAAAGTTCAGTCCTTTTGGTTTTTGTTGTTGTTGTTGTTGTTGTTTTGAGATGGAGTCTCCCTCTGTCACCCAGTCTAGAGTGCAGTGGTGTGATCTCAGCCCACTGCAACCTCCACCTCCCAGGTTCAAGCAATTCTCCTGCCTTAGCCTCCTGAGGAGCTGGGACTACCAGCGCCCGCCACCATGCCTGGCTAACTTTTGGATTTTTAGTAGAGATGGGGTTTCACCATGTTTGCCAGGTTGGTCTCGAACTCCTGATCTCGGGTGATCTACCCGCCTCAGCCTCCCAAAGTGCTAGGATTAAAGGCGTGACCTACTGCGCCCAGCCTGAAAGTTCAGTCCTTTGAGAGTCATCCTGGAGCCCACCATCTGGCCATGGGACATAGGTGAGGTCAGACTCTCAGGTAACCAGGTAGCCGCACATAGGTAGCTCTAAGAGGAAACTGCTTCTGTATTGAGTTTACCTAACTCCCAAGCTGTAGTTCACACGTGGCCCTGGTCTTACATGTGGCAGCTTCCAGCTTCCTTATGAGAAGAAAGGAGTACAAGAAGTGGCACCATCACAGAGAGGTGAGCCCTCCAAGAAAGCGAGCACCCCCAAATAACGAGCTCTCCTTGACTAACACAGGGTGGAGTGAGGAGCAGGACACTGAGTCTCCTCTCCACAAGTCAGGTGGCACCCCACAGCCAGGAAGGAAAGCAGGAATTCAGAAAACAAGCCAGGGACAGTGATTTGCTTCTGTCATCACAGCTACTTGGGCGAGGCAGGAGAATCACCTGAGCCCAGGAGTTCGAGGCTGCAGTGAGCTATGATCACGCCACTGCACTCCAGCCTAGATGACAGAGTAAGGCCCTGTCTCAAAAAAGAAAAAAAAGAAAAAGAAAGAAAACTGGGGAAGCTGAATAAGGGAAAACACAGGCAGTCAGCTCTTTCCCCCACCTTTTAGACAGCTGGCCTCCTAGCCACCTCCTTGGAAGCCCCATTGGGAACCCCTCTGTGGATAGGGCTGCAAAAACATGCCACTGCTCAGACAAGAAGTCAGGCAGTGGGCACATGTTATTATTAAGAAGAGCGTCTTCTCAGCACCATTATCCATATTCAGTATCAGTCCTACTAAAGAGGTGTTCCCAAATCCAGCTCTATTGACAACACATAGTTCTTACAACTAAGAATCATTACCAGGACCAGGCGCGGTGGCCCTTGCCTGTAATCCCAGCACTTTGGAAGGCAGAGGCGGAAGTTTGCTTGAGGGCGAGTTCGAGACCAGCCTGGGCAAGAGAGCAAAACCTGCATCTCTACCAATTTTTGTTTTTCAGTTATCCAGGTGTGGTGGCACACGCCTATGGTCTCAGCTGCTCAGGAAGCTACAGCAGGAGGATCACTTGAGCTCAGGAGGTTGAGGCTGCAGTGAGCCATAGTCGCACCACTGCACTCCAGCCTGGGCAACAGAGGGAGACCTTGTCTCTTAAAAAAAATAAATTAATTTTAAAAAATTGTTACAGGGCCGGGCGTGGTGGCTTACACCTGTAGTCCTAGCACTTTGGGAGGCCAAGGCGGGGGTGGATCACCCAAGGTCGGGAGTTTGTGACTAGCCTGGCCAACATGGTGAAACCCCGCCTCTCTATAAAAATACAAAATTATCTGGGCGTAGTCCCGTATGCCTGTAATCCCAGCTACTCAGGAGGCTGAGGCAGGAGAATCGCTTGAACCCAGGAGGCAGAGGTTGCAATGAGATCGTGCCATTGCACTCCAGTCTGGGTAAAAAGAGCAAAACTCCATCAAAAAAAAAAAAAAGTTACAGGACAGTGGCATTGCATGTCATGCAATGCCACAGAGGGTTGCTGTAGACTGACAAGGGTTCCTGGAGAGGCTTTATGGAGAGGGCTGCAGGGAGCCAGGTCTTAGAGAATGAGGAGGACTTGAATAGGAATAAAAGCAGCTCTGTTGGGCACTTCATAAAAGTGAAGCCATAGTCATTTTCTTTTATTTCTCTTATGTGGTCCCAGCTAAATTATGAGCTGCTGAAGGGTGCGGTTGCATCCCACGCAGCCTGCAGCAGGACAGGAAGTGAGGGGCCGTGCTGCTCTGGACACTCCTGCCTTGAGCAACTTTGAGCCTCATTCTCCTCCACTGAAAAACAACGAGGTGGACTGTGCTCTCTCAGGACTTTTGGTGACTTTCTGTGACTCTAGGTGGGGCTCAAGGAAAACATGTTAAGTGAAAGCTCTCCTGCCCTGGGTTGGGGTATAAAGTCTCCACAGGGGATCCCGGGCGTGGTGAGCACCCAAAGGCCCAGTTTGCTCTGCTAGAGTGAGGCCACCTGAACAGGAGTCTCACCAGCACCGGATACAGCTGCGGGGCTAACCCAAGGCCAAGGGCCAAGGAGACGCCACTCACCAGGGATGCTGAGGAGAGAGGCGTGTCTGTCCTGCTGCCTCAGTTACATCCAACCCACCAAGCACTTCAGCCAAAGGAGCTGCCTCTTCGCTAAAGTCACTTTCAGCTTTTCTGCACTTTTTCCACTTCTGAACCACAAATTTGGCAGTTACCCAGAACATTCAACGTTTACCAGTTGGTGAAAAGTTAGCAGGAAACTTCGAGGAGTTTGTCCTCAGCAAGCAACGCTGTGCCCCAACACCTCCTCAGTCATGTCCAGTGTGACTTGAGTCTCTAATAAGCAATGGCACTTGCTGTCCCCTCCAAACACTGATCCTTCACCTGATGCCTGAGGTTACAAGAGGATAGGCTGGGCTAGAGCTGCAGCAGCTGCCTGGGCAAGTGGGAAGCTAATTGGCTCAGGAAGGGATATTCCTAAGACCTCGGCTTTGCGAGCCCTGAACCGAACAGCTCAGCCTATGATCACGCACCACTTCCTGTGCCCCTCGGGACTGCCTTTGAGGGCACCATGACAGGAGCCGCTGAGTCGAGCCGAGCCCAACCCTCAGATCTGCACCATGCTCTGCTCTCCCAGGAGGTTCTGTGCCTCCCGTTCAGCACGGTTCCTTTGCAGCTTCCTCTCCTCCTCGCCAGCTCCCCATCTCTGCAACGTGATGCCTCATTATGATCGCTAATGATTATAATGGAAAAACTGCTTGCTAACCAAAACAGAAGTCATACTGCAGCCACTCCTCCCTTCCAGGGCCATGTTTTAATTCCTCCCTGGGGTTCATCAGATGCATCTGAATAGCATCCCAATGGCTGTGGGAGGACTAGGAAAAAGGTCACCAGTAAGGATGGCACTGACAGGGTGGCCAAGAACTTAGGGCTTGAAGGTCTGGGATCATCTTTTAAGTTGTTTTCTAGCCTGTATCGTGAGGTAACTTCCCCAGTGCTCACAACGGCCCTCCACTTTTTTTTCTTGTTGGAGACAGGGTATTTTGCTCTGTTGCCCAGGCTGGAGTGCAGTGGGGCAATCATGGCTCACTGCAGCCTCAACTTTCTAAGCTCAAGGAATCCTCCTGCCTTCGCCTCCCAAGTAGCTGGGATTACAGGCACATGCCACAATGCCCAGCTAATTTTTAAAATTTTTTTAAGAACCTGTTGCCCAGGCTAGTCTTGGAACTCCTGAGCTAAAGCAATCCTCCCAGGCACAGGAACCAGCTGCATGCTTAGGAGCCAGTGCCTGCTGACTCCAATGTCTCAGGTGCCTTAACTCAGAACATAAGCCTCGCCCCTGCCCCTCAGGCATCCCCAGAGGCATAGGGTGGCACTAGGCACATGGGCTCAACCCATTTCTCAGTATCTGAAAGAAAAAGCTCCCCCAGGGCCAGAGGATGGAGGACAGCTGAGTCCCTTCACTCATTGCCATGTTGCCTAATCCTCATTCCTCCTAGCTCCTTTCTCCAGCCCGAGAATAAGTCTTCCCTAAGGTCACTTAGAGCCCCACAGAAAGCCAAACTTCCCAGCGGAAGAGTCATAATCCCAGGGCACCCAAGGCAACTTGACATTAACTAAAGCCCCTCTGCTAAGACTACCATTCCACCTGGGCTGCTTAAGACCAGGAGACCACCCTGATTTGACCTTCCTGGTGTCCCTAATCAGCAAGTTCCAACTGATTATCTGGCTGCCATCACCTGGTAGAGCAGAAAGGGGAAGCCGAGCTGTCACATATGGTTGTGTTGCTGTGAGAGCCCTCTCCAGACTGTTTCCCTAATGACTGATTTTCTTGCCAGTTAGCATCTAAGTCTTTTGCAGCCAGACCTTATGCTATTGCTAATTTTAAAATAATGGTAAGAGGATCATGCTAAATTCTTCTGCTCTGGTTTCTTAGCAATGTCTCTTGCAGACTTCCAACTCACTTATAAGGTGTGATTATTAATATAAAATAATGAAGCTGATTATTTAAACAAATGCCTCAGAATGCATTCTCTTTTTTTTTTGGGGGGGGGAAGACAAAAGTTAACAACCACCAAAAAAAACTTGAATTGTACTTGGATGTTTAGTAATTCAAAGTGATTAAGAAGCACCTTCTTTAAAATGCTACTGTAATAAGAAGATCAAGATAAACTGAATTTTGGGGGTGGGAGGGTTGGGTGTTTTTGAGACAGGTTCTGGCTCTGTTGCCCAGTCTAGAGTGCAGTGGTGCGATCTCAGCTCACTGAAACCTCTGCCTCCGCCTCCCAGGCTCCCACTTCAGCCTCCGAGTAGCTGGGACTACAGGTGCGTGCCATCATGCTGGCTAAATTTTGTATGTTTTTGTAGAGACAGAGTTTTGCCATGTTGCCCAGGTTGGTCTCCAACTCCTAATCTCAAGCTGTGCACCTGCCTCGGGCCCCCAAAAGTGCTGGGATTACAGGCATGAGCCACCGCATCCAGCCTTAAATTGAGTTTTTATTGCTTAATACCATGTATATATGCAGCTTTAAGAAAATGGTTACTATTTAATCTTTTACTAAATCAATTTTCACACTAACCACTCTTTAATGATACACAATTATCCTAAAATATCTCAAAACAGTCACTTTGGAAGGCCCTGCATTTTCCATTTATTTCGACATCATTGAGCACTTGAGAGAAACTAACACACCACATGTGTCCTCTTATGGTCCTTGTGTTGTCAAGCTGCCAGGACTCCTACAAGGAAATACCTATTCCTACAGCAGTATAAGCTCTCACTGAAAAGCAAGTTCAACCAGGCTTCAGTTTCCAGAAGACTGTCCACCACCAGGGGAAAAGGTAGATCCCACAGACCTGAATCTGGAACTGCAAAGCCCTCAGTGTAACCTCCCTCAGCCTTGACCATCGAAGGACAAATGAACAGCCACCCAGAAGACGGTGAGCTGGAGCCCTCCACTCAGAGGCCACCTGGAAACTGGAAACTGAGAGCAAACCCCCCTGCAAAAAAAGTATCCCCAGCTCCACCTCGGAGGTATCCCAGAGCATGGGAACAGGAGGGGGCCCACAAGCCTCCAGACTGGGGCAGCCACGGACAGGCACCAACATTCATTCTACAAAATGAATGGTCTTGAGGCTGTTGGCCCAAGTCTCTGGTTTGTCCTCCCCACTGCTCCCATCATTCTCTTTCAAATATTTAATATTTACCTTGGTTGTACTAAAGTGAAAAAAAAAAAAAAAATACAAGCATCTGTAGCCACATTGCCAGTGAAGGAGTGGGGCTTATGCTCCCTGGGGAGGTGGGCAGGGGAGGCAGCCACAATCCGGAGGCCAAGCCTTTGGGAAGAAAACGACCTCCGAGGACAGAAGCAAATTTTGGCCCAGCCAACTCTGTCCAGAAGACATCTCCCTTTTCTGTGCAAAATCTCAAACATGGGGTCTTGTGGGCTTCCTAATGGCCACATCAGGTGCTGGGCACTATGCTAGATGCTGGGTGGGAAGAGACGAAAAGTGGACCAGCATTCAGCCCTTCCCTTTTACAGAGGACAGACAAGCAAGCAGGCAGGATGTGAGGAGCCCCTAACACAGGTGCCAGTGAGTGCCACAACTGGCTGAGAAGCCTGCAGAAGGCCTCAGGATCAGCAACGTCCACGCTAGGACTGGGAAGATAGAAGGGTCTCTCCACACCAAGGATGAAAGAGTCTGCACCACAAGAAGAGGGCAAGATGGACAGATGCAAGAACATGGTTAACAGGACAGAAGCTTGCATGGCTGCGGCACAGGGCACACGGCAGGGAGGGGAGAGGGCAGGTGAGTCTGGAAAGAAAGATGAGAACCTCTGTGCAAAACGGGCACGGAGGGCTTTGTCCTTCAGGCAAGGGGGAGAAGTCCATCTGTCCCTTCAGGACCAGCAGGCGTGTGACTCAGACCACCTGGGCTCACATTCCAGCTCCACTCTGAGGAGCGGGATATGCTTGGGCGAGTCACTCAGTCTCTGGGGCTTTGGTTTCAGGTGGCTGGAATAATGCTTGCTGCAAAGGGCATGCTCAGGAAATATCCATTGCTGTTATTTGTCAATGAAATGTGAGAGCTGCCACTGCCCGGCTGAGCGGGGATGAGATCTCAGGTAAGGACAGGTGCTGGAGACCAGCTTACACCTGGACAGGCAGGCTGGGCATCCCTCCACACCTGGAGCTCTGAGCACGGAGGTGGGGGCAAGAGAGGTGGCGCCACCCTCCCCCTTCCATTCCTGCTCCCAGCCCCTAACCAGACTCCAGCTTGGAACCCTATGCCAGGCTTCCACCAGGTGTTGACAACCGCATAGATCCCTTCCTCTCCTGCCACAGCCCCTCCAGCTCCCATCCCACCCTCTGGCTCTCTTGGTTTGGAAAAACCCTCAGCCCTGGATGACAGACCCTTAACAGCCAGGTGCCCAGCCCTGCAGGAGGGGAGGGACTGCACCACCACAGCTTGCCCTTGTCCTCACCACCAAACTTCCTGTCGCTCTGGGAGCCCAAGTGAGGGGAGGAGCCAGGGAGCAGGGCTGCCTGTGGCTGGACAGTGCAGGCCGGAGGATGGGTAGGGAGAATCTGAAGTCAGACGCACCTGCCACCAACTAGGGATGTGACCTCCAGCCAGTCACCGGACCAGCCAGAAACTGACTGTCCTCATGTGGATGCTAACATGCCCTCCGCTAGAGTAGGGATTCAGGACACAAGGGCAGAGCACCCAGCTGCAGACCGGACCCAGGGACCACCTGGCAAATGCAGCCACTGTGACTGCTCCTCACCCACTCTCCAGCCTTGGCAGGGGAGTCCTGGCAGGGACTTGGCAAGGAGCATCTGGGCAGCCTGGCCCATCCAGACTGAACAACTGACTCTGGGTCACCTATGTATTTCTATCAAGGACCAGCATGGACAGGTTGCCCTCTGCTGGGCCCAGACCCCATCCTGAGCGCAGGCACATGCACACTCCCACACATGCATTCACTCCTCAGGAGCACCAAAATCCACACCAGATGCCAACGCCCAGGCAGGGCCCTCACCTAGGGGAAGGCAGCTGACCACAGTGCTGGCATGGTGCCACAAAGAAATAACCAGTGGCACCTCTGCTACAAAGCCAGGAGGGGGGCAAAGGCCCTTTCTTCCTCTCCTCTCCGTGCCCCCCAACACCCAGTCCGGCTGCTGGACATGGAGTAGTGGGCGTCAGGCAGACTCCCAGGATGAAGGCACTCTAAGGACAAGGGCAGACCATGACAAGGATGAGACAGCACCAGGGAGCAAGGACTTGGCTCAGCTTACAGTCCAGCACGCGAAGAGCATTGAGTTTCGTGTGTACCTTCACTGCTCCCCATAAGCCGCTGCCTGGGTCTGTCTCCTGCCCTGGGCTCCAGAGTCCATAAGCAGAGCCACACCCCACTGACACCAAATCTAGGCCACCCCAGCTAGACCCCCACCTGCAGTGACAGTCACATCAACCAACCAGGAAGGCCTGTGTTAAACTTTCAAACCATGAGCAGAAGCAAGCTCACACTCACATGTGCATGTGTGTACATGTGTGGCACAGATCCTGATGCGCATGTGCATGTGTGTACATGTGTGGGACAGATCCTGATGTGCATGTGCATGTGTGTACATGTGTGGGACAGATCCTGATGTGCATGTGTATGTGTGTACATGCGTGGGACAGATGCTGATGCACAAACCTGTCTTTTCTGCCCGGCATGCCTGTCACCCCTCTTCCCCTCTGACCTGTGTGTGGATCTCTTCCTTCTCCCTATCTCTCCCAGGCCCTGGAAACAGGGAGATCCCTTCCTTCTCTCCTCCCTGCTCTGGGCACAGGGAACCTTCCAGGCTGCTCAGAGACCAACACCTGCCCCACCCAGGCATGGGCAGTGAGAATGGCACAGTTATCTTTAAAACAGTCAACAAATCCACCTCCAAGGGTCAGAGGTTTTGAGGACTCAGCGAGAAGCTGCTCTGAGGTCTCTAGAGGCCTTTGGCAGCTCCCCGCCTGCAAACCGGCCCAGCTGGGCTCAGCCTGCCCGCCGCCCATTGGCTCTCCACACCAGCCGCAGTCATTGCACCGCATTCCTCCAGGGGCTGCGTGTCCTCACGAGCCCAGCAGCACATGCACACACACACGTACACACACACAGGCACAAGCAGGCACTTGCGCACACACCCCTCACCGTCCCCAAGATGTCTGCCTTGCCTTGCTCCCCAGTCATGGGAATGAGCCACCCTGAAGGTTGTACCCTCTTCAGGAAGCTCCTCTTGAGATCCAGGATCACAGGGGACCAAGGTGATACAAGTGAGGTCCATCTGCAGCCAGACACCAGGTGAGCTCTGGTCAGGGCTGGGGTCACCCGTGTGGCCAGGGCCCAGTTGTATTGGACAAGATAAGGCTAAGTTGTGGGTGGGGGTGGGGCCAGGACTCAGACCAATTTCAGGTTAGGGTCAACGTGAGCTCAGGAACTGGGTGAGGGAGACAAGTGCGGGGCTGCTTCCACAGTCAGTGTGAAGCCCGCTGTGGGAGCCAGGGTGCCCTGCCCAGCAGAGGCACATGGCCCTCAAGGGCTAGATGCCAGGTTGGTGTCCCATCAGGACTGCCTCTAAATGCATGTGGTCCGGGGGTTGTTATCTTGAATCCAGGGCCCTACAGAGACAAGATTCTGTCTCCCTGGAGATGACCTGTGTCAGCCCCCAGGGAGCACCCCCACTGCACACACCCAGACCTAGATGTAGGGGCAGCCCTGTGGGCCTGGGCAATCAGACGGACCCAGATTCCTGTGCAGGCACACCTGTACATGTCCAGACATGAACACAGGATACAGCAAGTAACAGTTACACCCTCCCAGCACCACTGGAGTCTCCTCAGGATAATTATTTATTATTCATAGTCATCAGCATCTTCATTAATTATTCGTATGATCCTTAATTATTATCCTTAACAATAAGAGCAGTAAATAGCAGAAAAGTCCTTGAGGTGCCTAAGGCCCAGGGCCGGGTGCCTCCGGGCAGTTAGACCAGCTAATGCCCTCAGGGCAGTGGGGGGACCACAGGCCCCACCTACTGCCGGCCCTGCCCCTGCCCCTCACTGGGGCCCAGGGGACTGCAGGAGAAGATGGTCCCAAGGGCTAGGGGAGGAGCTGTGCCTTCGAGTTCCTCTCCCCTTCCACGGTCAGGGCCTCCTGAGCAGGGCCTCCAAGGGGAGCAGCCCAGCAGTGCCTTGATCCCTGGGTGAGCCATGTGTCCACACTGGGCAGCCCCACTAACTGCCCGGGTCCGAGCCGTGTCTGTGCAGGGGCTGGGAGGTGAGGGCCCCCAGCTGGCCCGGCAGGGAGAGGCGTCGCGTGGGGCCATCTTGGGGGAGCTCTGGGGCCCCCGGGGGCAGCTCCTCACACGCCATGAACTGGGAAACCTGCAATACACACAGCATGGGCAGGCGAAGAGGCCATGGAGAAGGAGGAATGGGAGGGAAAGGGGCAAGAGAAGCTGGGGACAGAGGATGGACAGAAGGATAGGAGGGCCGAGAGGAGAGTCAGGTGGGCAGAGAAGCTGGAGGGGACAAGGAGAAGAGCCAAGGTAGTGAGAGCAGGACAGGGGCCACCAAGGGAAGGCACCAAGGTGGGAAGTAGAGAAAGGCACTCTCCAAGAGCAGGAGCCAAACAAGAGAGCCGGGAGCAGGGAAAACCCTAGGCCCTTGTCTCTTCCTGAGGATAGGTGGCCGCTGAGCCCAGCCCAACCTGGAATAAGCAGTCTCTGTGTTGGGACAGAAGCTGGGACAGAAAAAGAGACAAGATTCTTTCCTGCAATCCAGAAAGAACTTGGAGACCTAGAAACAGAGGCAGGCTGGCGGCCAGGCATCTGAAGGCCAGGGAGAGGGCTGGGGCAGGCGGGAGGGGTTTGTGGGTGCTGAGCGTCTGCTGGTGAGAGCTCTGCGGGGGCGGCTGCGAAGCGAGACTGGCACATTTGCTGACGTGGGCCCTGGTGTCTGCAAACAGGAGCAGGCAGCATATGGGAGGGGGGAGCGGATGCCAAGGGAAGGGGGGAGGGAGCAGATCCCAGGCCGCCTCTGGCAACCAGAGGAGTCCCCATGGACACAGAGGGTGGCACAGACACCACCATCCTGCAGAGGCCAGGAACATGCAGCTCCACCCAGGAGAGGACAAGGGGCAACCTAGGCCCATCTGTAACAGAGGGGCAAAGCAGGCCCAGGAAGTCCTCCCCTGGAGGCTTGTCCTCTGCACCCTGGGAAATGCCAGGCACCCTCAAGATGACCCTGTGACAGCCAGTGCCAAAGGCAAAGATGGGCAGGACAGTGAGACCAGGGAGTGTCGCTCACAGAAGCAACCCGGGACCCTGTCCCTAGACATTCTGGCAGGCAGCCTCCACCTCCAGGCCTCAGGTTCAGTCAGTTCTCCTTGGAGAGCACCCATGGCCGTGACACAGGTGCTACAGTTGGAGCTGGCTCTTCAGGTGATGCTCAGGCGTCTAGCGGTGGAGGCTGTGGACACTAGGGGAATGAAGCTGCGGGCCACTGAGCCTACAGGTTCCCTGCACCCAGCTGTCTAGGGGCTTTGGACGGGGGACTCTCCTGCCCTACTCTGAGCCTGCAGCTCCTGAGGCAGCCTTCCTCCAGGAGAACAGGGATGGGAGGAGGGCAGGCCAAGGTTCAGGGAGGCTGGGCCACAGAGCCCAGTAGAAAGGCAGCAAAGCAGGTTTGGGCTGGAATCGGGGAACAAGTGGGTAGGGGTACATCGAGGAAGCAGGGCTGGAGCTTACCTGAGAAAGCGAGTCCAAGGTGAGGGTGGGGAGGGGGCTGACGGGCAACAGTGGGGATGTGGAAGTGGGGCCAGGCCCCGGGGTGGTCACAGCACTGTAGGCGGGCGGGACCAGCGTCATCTGCCTCTGTAGCAGCTGCAGGACAGTGGCCATGTCTGCACTTAGCCGGGTCTCCAGCCTGGGGCAGGAAGCAGGGGATGCTCAGGGAAGTGGGGACACCAGTGACAGCCTCTGCCAGGAGTGGGGAAGGGGAGAGGGGAGGGGCAGCTGGTCAACCCAGGCCCTCTGCGCTAGAGGTGTGGCAGCCCCCAGCTCGGCTGGGAATGGAAGAAGGGGATCCAGCTGCTGCACACACAGACAGGCCCTCTCCCTCTACCAGACAACACCGCCAGGACCTGGACCAGACTCCAGGGCATGCCCCCACAGCCCACCTGCACTCCCTCACCTGTTGAGCTGGCGCTGGAGGGCGTCCAGCCTGCTCTCCACGTCACCCCGGGGCCGCCGACCCGGGCTGGAGAGGGGGATGTTGAGGAGGCTGGGGGTGGGGGCGGGGCATCGAGGAAGCTCCTGGTACTGGCGGCCCCGACTGTCCCCCCAGAAGCTGAAAATGTTGGACACTCCCGAGAAAGCGCCTGCAGCCGGGAAGCAGAGCCGGGTGAGCGGGGTAGATGCCCCGCCGCTGCCCCACCCGGTCCTCCCTCACCCACCACCCAGGTCCTCCCTTGCCCGCGCCTGGAGTACCTGACAGGGGGTTGCAAGTGTCACTGCTCTTCTCGCAGTCGTCCATCAGGGGTTCCCCACCCGGCGGCTCTCCGGGGGGCCTGGGGCTGGAGAAGGGCACCAGGCGGAGGGGGCTGGAGCTGCGGCCTGGGCCCTCATCCTCACTGCTCTCAGGGCTGGAGGGGCCACTGGACGGGCTCTCCCCCCACGGCCCCCCCGGCCGGCCCCGGCTACTCGGCCCTGCCCCCGCCCGGCCCGGCCCCAAGGCCGACACCTCCCCTGGCTGCTCCGTGTCTGTGGGAAACAGAGAATGGGCCTCAGAGAGGGGAGGGGACCAGAGAGGAGGGGGCAAGGGTGGAGGAGGGAACAGGAGCCTGGGAGAGGACTAGGCAGGACGCCCTGGTTCCTCTCCACTTGCTGCTTCTGCTATCTTGCACCCACTGTCAAGCCGACCAAGAACTCCCAGGACCCCCTGACTGCCCAAGCACTGGCAATGGTGCTTTGGGGATTGGGGGATCTCTGGGACTGCGGGGCCTCAGCCCCATTGTTGACTCCCTGGCCCTCCTTTGTCCTATGTTCTTTCCTCCTCCTCGATTCAGGGCAGCGCTCAGAGACCACAGCCCTGTGAGGTCCAAAAACCCTAGGCTTGCCCTGGAGGGTGGAAGAGGGCTTCCTGGAGGAGGTGACAGCTGCAGGGGCCCTGAAAGATGGGCAGCACCTGGACAGCTGGGGTGTGGAGTGGGCACACTGCAGGAAGGGATGGGAAAGTCTGAGGCCTGGGTAAAGCAGACACGGCCCGCACCGCCTTCCAGCTCCCAGCCTCACCTTGGCCCCGCCCTCCCCTTTCCTCCCCTCCCCCGCCTCACCCTTGTCCGTGCGCCTGCGGAAGGACAGCTTGCGCTTGCGTTGCCTACTGAAGCCACCCTCTAACTCCGCGCTGCCGGGGGAGCCCGGGATCATGTTGGTCTGGAACCAAAATCAGTATCAGGGCTCTTTCGGTGCTCTCCTGCCCCACCAGGGTCAGGCCCCAAGCTCCCTCCTTAACATAGAAAAAGTAGGGCTGGGCGCCCCAGCTCTGGGGAAACCCTTCCCTGCCCCCAGTGTGACCTCTGCCCCAGGCAACGACTGAGTTTGGGGCTTTTATAGCCTGCTCCATGATACCATTTGACAAATAGGGAAACTGAGACAGAGAAGCATCACATTCAATGTCACACAGCAAAGGGGCAGCCACACAGCTGGAAGCAGGAGGATGGGGTCCAGCTCAGGGCAGCCAACTCACATCTCGCAGGTTGAAGGTGATCTCCAGGCTGGACCAGAAGTGGTCGGAGAACTCAGGGTACATGTCCAGCACCTCCAGCAGGTCATCCCGATGGATCTTGTGTAGGTCACAGTAGGTGAGGGCCCGCACGTCCCCGTTCGACTTGCCAGGCCTCGCATACAGGTTCAGAGGCTCCCCAAAGATGTCATTCTTCCCTGGAGGCCATAGAGAGAACAGGGAGCTCAGCCCCGGGGGGCGGCATCCAGGCAGCAGGCACCTTCTCCCGGCATCCCCACTCTGGGCAAAGCATGTCCCCTCAGCTGGGTCACCTGCCAGCTGGCCCCCAACCCACACGACCAGGGAAGCAATTTGCCAGCCCACCCTCCCTCAGCTCCCAGCAGGCAGGACAGTGCCAGAGGGGCCGGCAGAAGGGGCCAGGAGCCCAGGGTCTCCCAGCAAATGAGACCCAGCCAGCAGGACTACCACAAACCCCATGTCCCAAACACCCTCTTAGCCAATCACTGCACCTTTGTAAGCAATGTTCTTCAAACCAAAGATCAGAACACAGTGGTAAATCAAAACCAGCATTTTTTTTTTTTTTTTTTTTTTTACTGAAAGAACATACAGTAGTATAGCTTAGCACAGCACAGAACAGAAATGCTAGAATGTACCACATGTAATAAGGCCCAGTGTTATGTCGTGAAACTTTGATTTTAGTTGTGTGGGAGTGTGTATTTGTGTTTGTACAGAGCTGAGAAACAAAATCTAAAATGTCCTACCATAAACCATGGTCGAAAGAGTTTGCTCTATCTGCCCTGAGGCACGCAGGGCCCAGGGAAGGACAGGCAGAGGGGAGGAAGTCCTCAGTGTCCAGACACACCAACAACCCACCCACTGTGCACAGGCAGGGTAGAAAGGAAGTGGGGAGACGGGGCAGGACTCCCTTTGCTTTGGATATGTCATGGGGCCGGGCATGAGGCTGCAGGGAACCACATGGCCCTTAGTGAAACCAAATGCCCAGCTTCCAGGCTAGCATTTCTTCCTCTACTGCCCAGGCTGGAGGATCTAGATTTGATCCTACTTTAGGGAAGCAAAAAGTGTCTGTTTGTGGTGGATCCTGAAGGGAAGAATGTGGGAACCCCAGAGTTCAGCAGCCCCACCCCACGTGGGGCTGCTCTTCATGATCCCGCTTGGAGGGCCTGAGTTCAGATGAATTAAAGGAGCCCAGTGACCCTGCAGGCAGCCCCAGGTCCACAGCCCCGGTGACTGCATATTCAGCGGGCTCACACCTCTCGAGGCTGCAGATGGCATTTCCAGTCCAGTGCCCGCCCCCCACCCCATACCCAGGATGGCCACGACGACGTCGCCCCGCAGGATCTCGATGGAGCCCCGGGAGATGAAGTACAGGGCGGTGAGCAGGTCCCCAGCATGCACCAGTGTGTCCCCTGGCGGTGCATGTGTGGTCTTGAACTTCATGGCCAGGGCTCGAAGGCAGCCCTTGGTGGCCCCTCGGAAGGGTTTGCAGTGCTGCAGCAGTGAGCGGTTCAGGTGCAGGCAGATGTCAGCCTGCAGGCACTCAGGGAAGCCCTTCAGCACCTGGGGGCAGGGTGGGGGCAGCTCAGCACACCCTCCCTTGGGACCCCCCAATCCACACTCCACTCCACCATCCCACCCCTCTATGTCAGGGAAATCTCATTCTCCAGGCCTGGGAGATCTCAGAAGCATCAGGCGGCCCAGTGTCTTGGGAAGGACCTGAGACCCCACTCCAGCTTCACCACCCCTGGCTGAGCACCCTTGGGCTCCAGACCTCAATGCTCTTATTTATAAGGCATAGAGACCATTCCCGCCCTGGACTGTCGTAAGGATTTAACCCCATCGCCTGTGTGATATATAGCTCCTACCCCAAAAGGGGAGCTCTCCAGAGAAGGGGTTCCAAGGGCTTCCGTTTCCTCACGGACAAAAAGGGGCAGCATGCCTCCAGGGTCCTTCTTACTACTGACTGTGACCGCCTGAGACTTGCTTGCTGTGCCAAGAGGCTCCCCTCTGCCACCCTACTCTTCCCAGCCTGCCACCCACTGGCCACGCTCTGGTGGCCTCACCGCGTTCATGTCGATGCCGTTGGTGTAGGACCAGGCGTGCTGGAAGTACTCCTCGAGGCGCTGGCGCAGGGGGTTGGGGATCTGGTGGAAGCGGATGAACTCCCGCACCCGCAGCATCTGTGTGTGGTAGCGGGCTGTGCCCGAGTACAGCCGCTGGATGATGGCCGACACGTTGCCGAAGATGCTAGCGTACATGAGGGCTGGGGGCGTGGGCACGTGGGGCTGTCAGCCTCTGCGGGAACCCCACCCACCCACAGGGACCCTGCTCAGGCCCTGCACCAGGTCAGTGTCTCAGTCTCAGTATCGACATGCCCACGAGATGCCCTTGTACATCTGCGTTCCAGCACACCCCACCCTTCAGTAGTCCCCGCCCTGGTGACCCAGCCCCCAAACCATGTCACGATGGTGGCCCCTGGAGTCTCTAAGTCCCAGGGTCCTCACTCTGGCCCGGCTAGCAGCCTCAGTTTCCTCCATCTTGGGTTCCTCCACCGTGGGCTCTCCCCGCCACCCGCCCCTGGGCACACTCACAGCCAATGAGCATGACGCAGATGGAGAAGATCTTCTCTGAGTTGGTGTTGGGAGAGACGTTGCCAAAGCCCACGCTGGTGAGGCTGCTGAAGGTGAAGTAGAGCGCGGTCACATACTTGTCCTTGATGGAGGGGCCGCCCAGGCCGCTGCTGTTGTAGGGCTTGCCTATCTGGTCGCCCAGGTTGTGCAGCCAGCCAATGCGGGAGTCCATGTGCGGCTGCTCCATGTTGCCGATGGCGTACCAGATGCAGGCCAGCCAGTGCGCAATGAGCGCGAAGGTGCACATGAGCAAGAACAGCACGGCCGCGCCGTACTCTGAGTAGCGGTCCAGCTTCCGCGCCACGCGCACCAGCCGCAGCAGCCGCGCAGTCTTCAGCAGTCCGATCAGCTGAGGGACAGGGAAGGGGCACATTCCGTTGACGGGGCAAGGGAAGAGGGGAGGTGCTGTGGCCCTCAGAGCAGGCATCAGAGGTCAGATCCCCAAAGACATCCTAAGCCCTCCTCCTAAGAGTTGAAGCCCACGCTGGACCCAGCACATGTGTCTCATTAATCTTACTGCTAGCTTTGAGACCGAGGCAGCCCCCATAGTGCGGATGAGGAAACAGGGGCACTGAAAGGTGCAGTGATCACTCTTGGGTGCCTGCCCACTCCCACCAGCTTCTAGGGCACTTTGGTGTAGCTACAAAATAATGGCCCCTTAGGGTGGATGAATTAGAAAAAAGGTGTCTTGTGTGGCCCTCTGCAACCTTCGAGGAGCTTGTATGGAGAGGAGGAGCATAGATTTGCTGGGGTACCCACAATGCCTCTGCAGCTGCCTTGCCACCATGTCTCTCTACCACTGTCTTTCTCTCTTTCTCTCTCTCTCTTTTTATCTGTCCTCCTCACCACCCCCTCCACCCCACTACCTCCCACCACCTTCCTGGCCTCTCCTCTCCCCGCACCACCTGCCTCCTTGCTAACCCCACCTCCTCAGAGCCAGAGCCGAAGATGAGCAGGTCGAAGGGGATGGCGGCCACCATGTCGATGAGGAACCAGCCCTTGAAGTAGTGGACGGCGATGCGGCCGGGGTGGCTGACCACCTCCTCGTTGGCATTGACGTAGGTGGTGCGGAAGTTGATGAGAATGTCCACGATGAACATGATGTCCACAATGAGGTCCACCACGGCCAGCGGCTGGCAGGCATAGCCACACTCGGTAGCAGGTGGGCCTTCTTCTGTCTCCTTCAGCAGGAAGGCAGCCGAGTAGGGTGTGAAGACGGCCGTGTAGATGACCAGCAGCAGGATGAGCCAGTCCCACACCGCCTTGAAGGGGCTGTAGTGCAGGATGGTCCAGCGGTGGATGCGCGGTGCCTGCAGCTTGTACTCAGGCAGCACATCGGCGCCCAGGGACAGGACCTGCACGCGGGGAAGGTGGAAGCATGGGTGAGGCAGGCCATGGGACCTCGGGGGCAGGAGCAATGACATCTCTGCCGGGGCCAAGCAGAGTGAGCAGAAGGCCAAAAAAGTTTCCATCAGAATGCCCACCCCTCAGCCAAGTGACCACAGCAAATAGCCACCCCCAGGTTTGGGCATCATGGTTCCCAAAATGACACACAGCACAGGACTAGCTCCAAACAGTTCCAACAGTTCCCGGCAGACGTTGATTCAGGACACTCAGCAGGAACACCCAGTGCTGCTCCCCACCGGCAATGCAGATGCAGACCTGCCTCTGTGACTGTCCTGAGACACTGGCCCACACCCCCAACCACACACGCCATAGTCTCAGACCAGAACGGGTTCCAAGGACAACAGCTCCCAGCCTAGGCAGCGGCCCCAGGAGCCATAGTCCCAATCCATTGACTGGTAGTCACTGCAGTTCCTACCAGCCTGTCTTCATGCCACAGGCCCGAGGACACCAGGCAACCAGTCTTGGGTCCCTTGCCCTTCCAGGATGAGGAAAGACCAAGACACTCCCCTCCTTCACTCGTATACCTCGCTCCCTCAGACCCCTCTCCACACAGGTCAGGGACAGCCCACAGTCCTCATCCTCCCACCCTCTTACAAAGGGACAAAGAAGACCTAGCCCAGCTGGGAGGAGATGGCACCCAACTTATACAGAGAGACGTGCATACAGGGACTGCTCAGCAGTGACACACACAGCTCCTGTACCAGTTCACGCTCACACTCTGCCTCGTCCACACTCACACTCATCAGACAGAGGCAGGCTGGCCGTCCAGACCCGGTGACAGCACGCACATCCCTCTTGCTCCCAAGGCAAACTAAGAAGAGCTCCGGCCAGCTTCTCCACAATCCCAGACGCTTCTGGGTCTCCCTAGAATTCTCTCTCAGACATGCAGCTCAACCCAAAAGCCCCCTCCCCAAGCTCTCCCTGCCATCCCTGGGCAGCCAGCTGAACCCAAGGCCTTGCCCAGCCCCCATGAATTCCAGAGGTGCTGGCCCTGCTCCCAGAAGCACCAACTCCCAGGCCCCCACAGTCTCAGGCTTTTGGGTTGGGGAGGCCATAGTGGATGAGTCCCAAAGACTCCTTCATACTCAAGCTGGGCTTGCCCAAGACAGTCTCAGGCTTTTGGGTTGGGGAGGCCATAGTGGATGAGTCCCAAAGACTCCTTCATACTCAAGCTGGGCTTGCCCAAGACACCTTCACACATGGTGCTGCTTGGAGAACATCTCCTTAGAGGAAATAACTAGAAGTTAAGACGGGTCGTAGTTAAAGATCTGACCACCCTGGGGTGGACACAGGGCCTCCAGAGGTACCAGATGGGCCAGGCAGGGAGGGAACACATGGACAGGCTCCCAGGCTCCATTTCTGCTCTACCTGCTGAGTACCCAGCTCCTTAAGGCAGAGAGCAGTTGCCCGCACGGGTGGGCGGCCCTTCAGTGATCAAGTGGGGACTGGAAAAAAAAAAAACAACTGGCCAGGCCCCTGTTGACAAGGGGGCAGAAGAAGGTAGCTGCCCCTGGATAGGACTCTTCTCTGTGCCTGAGAGGTCAAGCCTCTAGTCAGAGGTATCAGGACCACCCCTAACAGCAGTGACCCTACCCTACCCCTGAGTCTGCACACAGCATGAGCAACATTGCCCCAGGGCACAAACTCACACGTGCACGGGGCACACCTCGTCCTGACAGGGGCCAGTCCCAGCTCTTCAGCCACCAGCTCACCTATGGCCTTGGGCCAGGTCTGTCCCCCCAGCCTGTTGTCCTATAGAATACTGAGCTGGCTTGCTTAAGCCAAACCCTGGCTCCTCAGCTGTGGGTGGGAAGACCTACCTGTACCTGTGCCCCAGCTGGAAAGAGCATATGAGCCAAGGCAGAATGCTCAGGTGTGGGGCGGTGGGGGCAGGGATGGGATTCCCAGACTCAGCCCTGAGCCACCTCCCATTCCTCCTCCACTGTTTGCCCAAGCCCACCCCAGGTTCTGACAAGAGAGCTGCTGGATGGCTCCCAGGAGGTAACAGAGTAGTGCATGGCCCAGCCACCACACCTCGGCCGCCCATGAAGAGATGAGCCAGGTGCCTCAGCCCCGCGCACCCTCACCACCCACACAGTGGCTTCCGCATATTCCAGCCTCCTCGACCCCCCAAAACAGCACAAGCCTCCCTTGCCCACTGGGTCCAACCCCAGCACATAGAGCAAGGGAGCCCCAGTGCCTCCATGCCAGGCCCAGCTGCTGCCTGCCGGCTTCTCACAGTCCTGCCCATGGGCTCCTTCTCCCCACTCTGCCTCCCCACCATCTCTCTGGGCATCTGTCTCATTCCTGTCATCTCCCCACTTTGCATTTTGAGCTCTAGGACTGTGGGCCATGGCAGCCACAGGGGAGGGGAAGTCCCGGCAAGGGAAACTATGTAAGCCCAGTCTGGGAGGGAATGAAAGCAGGAGCCAAGCGCGGGTGAGCAGGGCCAGGCCCCATGGCTCCCAAAGCCTCCTGCTTCCCAGCAGCCCTCTCCCCAGCCTAGAGCCAGAGCCCTCGGGCCAGCCACCTGCCTCAGTGCCCCAGCCCCAGAAAGAAGAGGAAGGACCGGGTGTCACCTACCTCCTGGGCTACGAGGCTGGAGATGCGCACTGCCCGCCTCACCCGGCCTTTCTGGGCCCTGGGCCGCAGAGCCCCTGTCCTGCTCGCCTTCCCAGCTGGGGCCGCCATGGACGACTTGGCGCCCTGCAGCCT
>NW_012102765.1:2684236-2686367 GCF_000951045.1 Mandrillus leucophaeus | reverse complement strand
CCCGCAGCCTGAGCCCCTCCCCCTCCGCCAGCAGCCGGGCCTGTCACCGCAGATTAATGGTCTCCCTGACACCCCCGCCCAGCCGGTCCAGTGCTGAGCCAGCCAGAGTCAGACAGAGACACCCAGAGATGGAGAGACTGCTGGTGACTGGCAGGAACACACACGCCTGCCGACACATACAGGCGCACATGCACAGACCCACCGCAACTCACGGGCACATGCAGCAGGCACAGGAGCAGGGCAGATGCCAGGGGCTCAGGTGGGAACCAAGAGAGAGGCAAGGGAGGAGGGAGAGAGGGGTAGGTGGCCAGATAAGGGCCTGGGGCAAGGGGGAATGTTCTGGAGTCAAGGCCAATGGGCTGGAGACCTGACGGGGACCCAGAGAGCCAGGCGATGGGAGCAGGGCCAGGAGGCTGCCAAGGTAGCAGGGCAGCTCCCTCACATGGGCCAACCCAGGCAGCTGCTGTGGAAGCGGCAGAAGGGGACAGCTTGGGACAGGAGTCCCCCACATTATCCCAGGCTTCTCACTCACTGCAGGTATCCACACTCCTAACCCACCCACCCCTAGCCCCCAAAGGCTAAGGTGTGGGGTGGATGAGGCCATGGAGGGGTCGCAGGTCCTCTTGCTGCCAGGAGGACCCCAAACCCAGGAGGGGACAGAAGACCAGGCTGGCTAATGCCCCCAAGGCTGAGGGGTCTTCTCTGGTCCAGGATTCAGGGACCTGACCCTTCCATATCTTTGTACCAACCACCATCCAATCCCCTCCCCATGAGAAGAAAACTTGCTTCTCCCATGCTTTGGGGACATAGTTGGGCCCTTCGAGGCCATCCTGGCCATCCCCACAGGACTAGGGCCCACCCTCTGCCTGGTGCATCACCTTGGCCTAGAAGAATCAAGACCCTCCTGTCCTTGACCTCTGTGACCCCTTCTCATTTGAAGCCTCCCAGTTGGCGTGGCCCCTAGTACTCCCTTCACACACCCTGCAGCCAGACGTTTCATGTCCCTCAGGCCGCCTTCCCCCTTTGCTACTGGCCCTCTCACGCCCCCAGCCTCAACTGCCCTGTCCTCACCCTGTGCCCTGAAGGCACGCACCCCATCCACCAATCCTCCCCATCAGCTGTCCCCAGCCCTTCCCCAGGCCCCCCCAGTCCCCTCTCCAGAACTCCTCAGACTGTCCCCTCTCCCACAACCCCAGCTCTGGAATAGATCGCCAACCCCAGCCCTCAGGTCTGCCTCCCTCCAAGAGGCCTTCACTGGCTAGCTCCCTCCACCTGGCTCTGGAGCACAGTCCACTCCCACCCCCTCTCCAAGCTCCTCCAAGGTGAGGGGAGAGCCCAGCCACTGGGCACTTACCTGGGTGACCTTCTCGGTGACATTGTGGGTTCGCTCCTTTATCTTGGGTGCTATGATCTCACGGTCACTGGTGGGAGAAGCCAAGAAGGGGTCACCCTTGAGGTCCACAAAGTTGAGGGTGATTTGGGGAATCTTGCTGATGGTGCGGTAGCGCACGAGGTCGGAGTCTGAGGTGGAGTTGAGTAAGCCACTGCGCAGGGGGTGCATGGCCCCTAGGTGGAGAGGCAACATGGTCAGGCCAGCAGGCCGGAGGCCCCAGGCCAGGCAGGTCACCCACAGACCAAGAGTGGAGACCAGGCCCTGCACAATCAGGAGTCCCTGGAAGTCCAGGGGAGTCACAAGAAACAACGGAGGTCAGACCCCCCGCACCACTCTAAAGAAGCAGCCAGGAGACAGCCTGTGACCAGGAAGAGGAAGAGGAAACGGTCTGCCCCAGGACACTGGCAGGCAGGGGGCCAGGTGGTGTTCGGAGGCCGGGCGCATCTCCTGCCCAGGGCATCCCTGCTCCAGGCCGTCCCGGGACAGCCAGCTCTAAGGGGCCCATCAGGGCTCTGGGAGTGGAAGAATGTAATGGGATGAATGGACATTTAATAGCGCAACAGGCCACTTAATGGAATTAAATAAGTGCTTAATGGGATTTCCATCTCCCAGGCACCCAGGACGTAGTGGAAAGGTCGGAAGCTGAGGGCCGAGAATGCAGCAAGCCTGGCAGCCGAGAAAGCGTGGACTGGGGCGGAACGGGTCCCGTGGCGCCCTCACCGGTGCTGGCGTGGCGCG
>NW_012102765.1:2664458-2683691 GCF_000951045.1 Mandrillus leucophaeus | reverse complement strand
CCGTGGGGACCGCGAGCAGCCCTGGAGTGGGCAAGGCCTGGGAAATAGAGCCCCAGCCGCTGGGTAAGGGAAAGAGGGGAACGGGCAACCCTTCATCCCCGCTCCCATGCACAATATTTTGACCTCGAGTCTCAAAAATCATTCTAGAATCCAGTCATCATAAAAAGCCGTATCTGAAGCGACACTTCAGGGCGGATTCCATAAATCATCCCTGTCTCTCACACCGGCTGCAGGGTGCCAGCGTCCCCATTTTAGACATGAGGAAGTGTGGACACAAAGGCGTCATGTCACTCTCTGGAGGTCACATAGCCAGTGGGTAGGGCCTGTGCCTAAGTGGGCGAAGCAACGCCAGGGGCCCTGCCGTTCGGGGTGGCATCCGATGAATAGGCAGGGCCAGTGTTACTGACACTGTCATTTTAGAGCGTGAGAAACCAAGAGGTGAGCACTTTCGTCATGATGCTGAGAGAAAGATTAAAATTAAGCCAAAGAGGGCGTCCTGACAGAGGAGGGGGCTCAGAGCCTTTGTTGTCAAGGGGATGGTCCAGCCCAGGTGGGCATTCCCTCAAAGCCTCTCCTCAGCTAGCCCAGACCCCCAGGAAACTTGGCCAGTCCATGAACAAGGACCAGATGGCAGAAACTACACAGAGCTGAGTCCATGGGACACAGCTTCCTACTGTGCAAAGGAGCTGCTCCCAGGTGGTCATGTTCCCCGCATGTTCCCCACTCCTGGGCTGCTCAAGTCAGACTAGAGAGGACCACTCCCAGGGAATGCTGGGATTGGAAGCCCAACAGGTGAGGCTAAGGAAACGGTGCTAGCCCATGCCAAGGACCTGTGATTCTGGGCCCTGCCACTCCACCCCCGTATGTCCATCCTGGGCCAGGGTACAGGGTTCACTTCCCACCTCCAAAGGGACCCCCCCACCCAACCACTACATCCTCCCTTCCTGCACAGTGTTGACCTTGGACAGCTCACAGCCCCAGAGAAGTGAGACCACGAACCCCTGAGCCTGCCCTAAAGCAAGTACACTTACCTGAGGCCAGCCAGCTGGTGGGGGGGCCCCGGTGATTGGTGTCATGAGCCGGGGACCCCACCATGTCCTTCTCCATCACCACCTCGAAATTGAGGATGAACATGATGACAGCCCCATCCTCGTTCTTCACGGGCACCACATCCACCAGACATAGGAAGCAGCTCCCTGTGGAGTGGGAGAACATAGTCCCCTTGGCACCCTCTCAGTGGGCAGAGCAGAAAGCCTGGAGCCCAAGCGGACCCTTCCACTTCTGCCTCCCCATATGGCCCTTCCTCTCCAGGATCTCCCATTCTGATCCCCCACCCGGCCATGTGCCTGCCACCCTTATGGCTCCCCTCAATCTGTCTGCCCCAGCTTGTTGCTACTGGACTCCCCTACCCCTCTCTCTGCCTGTGTGATTTATCTAGCTCTTTCCCAGGTGCACCTTCTCTCATGCTGGCTATGATCCTTCTTCCCCTCTTTGATCTCATTTCCTCCCTATCTCATTTCCTCATATCCTCCCAGCACCTCTGCCTTTCCCTCACGTGAGGCGCTGTAGCACAGTGCTTAAGTCCACAGACTTAAGGCCTACGATCTCTGGGTTCATAGCCCAGATCTGCTACTTAATCACTTATGCATTTTTTCCTAAATTATTTAACATCCCTGTGCCTCATTTTTTCTATCTATAAAATGGGAAGAATAATAATTTTTAAAAAAAAATTTTTTTAACTTTTTAATTGATACAATAATTGTACATATTTATGGGGTACACAATGATGTTGCGATACACATAGTGTATATAATTCTTTTCTCATGAGTTATAAAGATTAACCAAGTCAGCACATGCTGAGTGCTTAGGCAATGCCTGGCGTATGCTGCACACTACAGACGGTTAGCTGTTACTATCTGTCTCTGTCTCTGTTCTCTCTAGATTAGCACCAGCCGTTGTGTCAGCACACAAGATAAGGACAGACGTTGAAAGCAAGAGTTTCAAAAACTTTACAGCAATTTGGCATCGCCATAATATCCACGCATGTGCTCTTGTATTTCACAGATGTACCAGCCTATAACATATTAGCATTAAAGAAAACTGATCCTTCACCAAAGAGTCTAAGAAGCACTGCTTCTATATCTTTCATCTTCGCCTCGCCTCGCATTTCTCTTGATCTTTGATTTTTTCTTTTCTAGTCTCTCTCTGTCCACCAAAGGACCTGTACCAGATGAGGTCAGTCCCCGAGGCCAAGTGCACCTGGTCTCCCTCAGCTCCCTGTTGAGCACATGGGCCCCACGCCCTCCCGAGCCAATTTCTGAAGGAGCCCCTTTTAGGCCAAGCACTCAGTTCCACCTAAGGCCAAGCTCAGAACCTCCCGCTCGCAGGAAGTCCTTAATGAAACCAGAAGGCAGTTAACATCCCGCTCCAGCTCCTCTATGGCCCCCCAGGGACCCACCAGGCAGGCTCCTCATCTCCCACCCTCCCTAGGGAGCCTCTTCCTTCCTCTCGGCTCCCCCTCTGCTCAGCTGTCTTCTCTGCCTCCCAGTGTCTCCCGTCCCCACCGAAGTGCCTAATGCCTAGAGTCATAGGCCCTGGGGCCAGCACTGGCTGGTGGTGTCAGTGACAGGCCATGCTGACAGGGAGGCTGCAGGCATGGGGGAGAGGCGAGGGTGACGAACCATGCAGTCCCGCTCCATCTTAGCAACCCAGCCTCCCTTTTTTTTTTTTTTTTTTTTTTTTTTATGGCGTTTTTTTGAGATGGCGTTTCAGGCTGGCGCCCAGGGTGGAGTGCAGCGGCATGATCCTGGCTCACTGCAACCTCTGCCTCCCAGGTCCAAGCGATTCTCCTGCCTCAGCCTCCCAAGTAGCTGGGACTACAGCTGCAGGCTACCATGCCCAGTTGACTTTTGTATATTTTGATAGAGACGGGGTTTTCACTGTGTTGGTCTCGAACTCCTGGCCTCAAGTGATCTGCCCGCCTCAGCCTCCCAAACTGCGAGGATTACAGGTGTGAGCCACCATACCCAGCCTCTCCTCACCTTTCCACCTCCCAGAACCTCCCTGGCTCACCCCTACTCCTGATCTCAAACCCACAGCAGGGGCGATGGTCGTGGTGCTATGAGTCAAGGGAGAGGCCAGCAACAGAGGCCGGCAACCTGGAGGCGGCGCCACCCCTGGGACTTGGAGCTGGTGCTTGAAGCCTGTCAGTGAGGCCAAGGGGCTGTGTGCTGGGGAGGCAGGGAGCAGGCCAGGTGGGAAGGGCCTGATGCACAGCAGATGCTGGCCAGGCCCAGGGATTCTAACCAGCTGGGGATTCATCTCGGGAAACGAGGTCCTCTGAAACCAGCTTAAACAGCATGGCACTAGGTGAAGGGGCTCTCTGCCCCACCCCACAGCCCTTCCACTCACCACATCCCAGACCCTCACAGCTCTGCCCAAGGGCCCTGAGCTCCGGGGCTCTGTCTGGGTCTCCCTGCAGCAGCCACTCTTGTCCCCTGACCTCCGGCCTCTGACACACAGCTGTGGTGCTGGAAGCTGCAGGGGGCTGGGCCCAGCTGGAGACCATTTGGCACCCAGACAGCCTGCCTGGAGTTTATGCCCTAATATGGTGATGGCCGGCAGCGGCCTGAACAGGGATGCGCCTCACCAGGACTGAAGAGAGGCCGGAGACCAGGGAGCCTTAGCCCTGGAGACCCAGCACCCACCCCAGGGACCACAGCCAGCCAGGCCCTCGAACCTAAGTCCTCACCAGGGAGCTTGCCTCAGAGAAACCTAGAGTCTGGAGCCAAGATGAACCCAACCTTCAGAATAGGCTGGAGGCTCTGTCCCCAGCACAGGGCCCCGGAAATTCCAACCTTGAGACCTCAGCACCCCGTCCCCTCTTCAGCTCAAGCTGCTCAGCAAGAGAGCCCAGAATGGCATTCTGAAGCCCACCCGGTCCCGGACCCCACATCTCAAAACCCCTCGCCAGGGTCACAGAAACTCTAGGTATATACCACCTTGCAGCACAAGCCTGTGCCTCACACTTAAACACATGAGAGAGAGAGAGAGAGAGAGAGAGAGAGAGAGAGAGAGAGGAGTGTCTGTTGGTCCTCTTCCTTTGTCGAGATTCAAGAAATTTTTCCTTTCAAAATAACCCTGTCAAAGGCCTGGTTATTCCAAAAATGTGAATTGGAGCCCTGCCCGAAGGCAGGGGCCAAGGCGGGGGAGATCTAGCGATCGTGAAGGGGATGTGGAAGGAAGGAAAGTGGGGCCCCAGATAGGCCTGGGCTCTTGGAGGCATTGCCTCTGACCACCCTGCCGGGTCGGCTGGGGCTTCTGTGAACTGCCACATCACCTGCTCCCAGCTCTTCAGCCAGGCCTCCCAGCCAGACGCCATCCCACCACTGGCTGGGTTATGGGGGGGTGGGAGTGCCTTCACTTGCCCCGGTGCCCACCTACTCCAGACCCCTAGGCCCTCGCTCTGCTCCCTTCTCCCTCCTACTCGCCCTGGCTCCTGCCAGTGGCTCAGCTCCCCAGGACAGAGAGGAAGGACCCAGCTGCTGCAGGCTGCAGTTCCGCTGAGAGCCACTCCGTGGCAGGCATAGCCCACACTCCCGAGGCAGCCAGCACTGGAGCACTCAGGGGGCAGCCAGGACAGACAAGGAGGGTGGAGGGGGTGCAACAGGGGAGAGAGTTCCCAGTCTCAAAGGGAGGGGGCATGGGCTGTGGAGTCAGGTGGCCTCTGCACATTGCGTTAGAATGACTTTGGGCCAGTCACTTACCAGCCCAGAGCCCCCAGGCGCTCATCTGCAACACAGGGTGATCCTGCCCACCCCCCAGGGCTGTGGGGGTGAAACGGCCTAAGATATGTGAAGCTCAGAGCCTGACTTGAGGTCTCCATAAGCTTGAGACAGAAGAGAGGCAAACAAGGGTGGAAGAAGCTTAGCAATGAGAGGCCCCAGGGCCAGCCTGGCTCATGTGGCTGATGCCAGAATACTCTGCCCTGACCCCACTCCCACCCCAGCCCCAGCCCCAACCCCACTCCCACCCCAGCCTCAGCCCCAGAGCTGGCTGAAGACACCTCACTTTGGGTGAGAAGGTACCCCCTGCCTGGCCCAGACCTGTTTCCTGGGCCCTCTGAAAGGGGAGGCACCCATGGACGCAACCATCCCTGCATAGGCTCCATGGTTCCTTAGAACCCCCATGCCTTTGGGCCCAATGGCCCAGGTGAGGCAGGCAGGCCAACCACCCAGCAGGCCTCCAGAGGCCATGCAGCTCAGTGCAGAGCAGGAGAGCCAGGCCTGGACACATCCCGGAGCGGCAGGTACAGCGCCATCCTGCTGCCACAGAAGGTGACCATTATTTCTCAGAACACAACGCCGACTTGCTTTCATTTGGTGCCAATCCACACCCAGCAATCTACCTGGGGTGGGGGGCACTGTCCCTGCCCAGCATCCCAACCCATCTGAGGTCAGGGGCTCCACCCAATTCCCTACCTCTGGGCACCACTGGCCTAGACCAGGGCCCAGGCAGGAGCCACACTTGGCTGTGGCAGGGGACAGGCCTTATCTCCCATGTCAGCACCAGGTGGGGAAAAAGAGGCTGCAGATGGCCCTGAGTGGCCTTGGGCACCTTCTGGGGTCAGAGTCTCCATGCGCTCCTCTGTAAATGAGGTGTCATCACAGCTTCTTCCCAGGCAGCTTCTCCCAGCCCTCTGCAAATCACTGAGCACATCCATGCACGCGAAGTGTTGAGCCACCATGACCAACAAGACACGCCTGGCACCTGCCCCCAGTGAACTGTCCATCCAACAGGACCCCAGTTCGATGCATGGGGCAAGAGGGAAGAAGAGGGAACAAGCCAGACAGGTGGAGAAGCCCCGGGGAGCCAAGCCACTCTGCCCCAGCCATGGTGGCTCCTGGGCTCCCTCTATTTTGCTCTGGCTGTAGGCAGGTCAGCCACCTCCCTGAGCTTCAGGCTCCCTGCGGGTACTGTGGGGACAAGTGATTCCTGCACTGGGTGCCAGATGAGATGACAGATGGCTTTGTGGAAGCATCCAGAACTCTAACAAGGCGGGGTGCTGGGTCCCTGCAGGGAAGGTGACCTCAGGGAGGCAGCCATCCTCAACCTGGTCACCTCCCTGCCTCGCTCGGAGCAGGAGGAGCTGTGCCCAGGACAGGCCCAAAGTCACGCTGAGGGCAGGAGGCTGGGGCTCCAGTCGGCCTGTCCGCCCCCAGGCAGAGAAGCTGTCTCCGGAGCAGCCGCCCAGGGCTGTGCAGTGTCAGGTTATATTTAGCCTGGTGGCGGCGACAGGAAGATGCAGCAGGAGCCGCTCCTGGCAGGGGGCCACCGTGTCACTAACACAGCTCTCATGGGCAGCCAGGGGCCTAGGAAAGGCCAGGGACATTGCAGGCCCAGGGGACAGAGTTAGGGAGCCTGAAAGGCCAACCAGTGAATGAGAGAGAGAGGGAGAGAGAGAGAGAGAGGGAGAGAGAGGGAGTGTGTGTGCGTGTGCATGCGCGCGTGTGTGTGGTAAATGAGAGAGACCAGTCCTAAGCTCCTGCCTCCAGGATCTGGGAAATGCAGGGCAAGGCTGAGGGGCCCCAAGCTCAGACCCTGACCCCACAGAAGCAGCATCTCCAGACAGACTCCTCCACCACCCCTTCCAGCCTGAGACCCAGCCAGCAATCTATGGGATCATTTATAGGGTCTCGGGGGCCTCTGTAGTCTTCTAGACCCATCCAAATCCACTGCATGTGGCATGCCTGAGCCATCTCTGCCCCAGACCATGGCAATGGCCTCAGAAGATCTCTGTCCTCTAGCTTCTCTAAAGCTCTGGGGCCCGGCTCTGCCTCTCGGGTGGTGCACGAACTGGAAGTCCCACCCCCTGCCCTCCTGCTGAGAAGCCTGGGAAGGTGAAACAAGGGCACGCTGATGCCAGGAAGCAGCTCTCCACAGATCCCTGCACAGGCACGTGAGTCCTGGGCAGCTGCTCCCCAGCTTCACCCCTTCCCTCCTGCTTCCCATGGCCCCCACTCCTCTTCCCTCCAGCTCCTCCCCAGCCTTCTAGGACCCCCTCTAGAAAAGTTTCCTTGACTGCTCCGTCTGACCCACATGGACGCTGCTCTTGGAAAACTCTTCCAAACAATGCCCCTCATCCAGAAGGCCACTGTACACTGGCCAGGCTTCCCCGTCCACCTGGGTCAGAGCCCTGAGGCCAGGGCAGGACTGGCAGTTGCAGAAGAACTGAGGGTGGACTCAGGGGTGGTGATCTGCAGTCATGACAGGTGGGGACAGACCCTCTCAGCTCCTTTCCAGATCCAGGGGCACAGCCCACCCTGTCACAACAGAATTTGCCCATTTCAAGCCCGTGGTGCCCTCCAGCCTGAGTCTGGACAGCAGACGGAGCAACCATGGGAATTAAGGTGCCTTTTTGATGAAGCAAAATTCAACGTGGTCATCGGTTTTCATGGAACACAGAGGTCGACCACCCAGGAACCCAAGGGAAGGCGACAAAAGCAGGAACTGCACCAGGTGTGAGACTTCTGAGCCTCAGTCCCCTTCAGCCCCCCTTCACTGTGACCCCACACACAGCTTGCCACAGGGCAGTGAAGGTGCACACAGCTGCCAGTGTCCACCAGGGGACACTCTGGGGTCTCCTCTAGTGAGTGGTCTGTAGGCTTCTAGGTCTGTGCTCTGTCTCAGCTCCTAGCATACCCCAGAGAGCCTGGTAAGGCCTTGATAAAGCCCTGTCCCAATTCCAGCTCTGCCATGAGCCACAGCTTAAACCCAAGAGTTATCATTCCTCATTGACTTGCTGCCCCTGCCCCGCCCACACACAGACAGGACCCTGTGAAGCACCAACAAACAGATACAAGTGCCAATGAAAACCCCCCAAAAAGTCAGGTGGAACATTCGAGCATCAAAACACATGACGATGATCCAAACAAACAGCGAAAACTGGCATCATTTGCAGATGATGGGGTCACCTGCCTAGAGACCACCAAGAAATCAACAGATAAACAATTAGAACTAATTAGATCAGAGAGTTCAGTAAGGTTGTGAGAAACAAGATCAGCCTGCAAAAATATAAAGCATTTTTCTACACAGCAAGTAGGAAATATAGTCAAAAACAATACGTCTTTTACAATAGCAACAAAAACTCTTAAGTTTCTAGGAATTGACCGAGGCACAAGAACCCTGTTGGAATCAGGGTAAAGGGGAACAAAATTTCAAACTAGCAAAAAATACAGAACTGATCTGGTAAATGGAGAGACAATCCAGGCTCTTGAGTGGGACAAATACAAAGATGTCAGTTCTCCCCAAATTAATCTATAGAACCAAACTAATTCCAATCAAGAATCTAGTGGGCGTTTTCTTTCCAATAATTCAGTTAACTTTCTCTAAAGTTTATGAAGAAAAAGGGAGGCCGGGCACAGTGGCTTATGCCTGTAATCAAGCACTTTGGGAGGCCAAGGAGGGCGGATCACCTGAGGTCAGGAGTTCAAGACCATCCTGGCCAACATGGAGAAACCCTGTCTCTACTAAAAACACAAAAATTAGCCAGGTATGGTGGTGCACACCTGTAATCCCAGCTACTCGGGAGTCTGAGACAGGAGAATTGCTTGAACCCAAGAGGTAGAGGTTGCAGTGAGCCGAGATCATGCCACTGCACTCCAGCCTACGCAACAGAGTAAGATTCCGTCTCAAAAAATAAATAAATAAAGTTTATGCAGAACAAGGGAGATCCACAAATAGCTATGTCAACCTTTAAAAACAGAATGAAGAGAGAGGATCTGCCTCAGCAGACGCTAAGACATATGGAAGGCTATAGGTTTTTGTTAAGCTAGTATCAATGCAAGAGCCAGTAAATAAATATTTGGAACAGAACAGAGAGCACAGGGACAGACTCATGGCTATGTGGGAGATTAACCTGATAAAGGCTGCCCCACAATTCAGCGGAAAAGAACAGACTGTTTACTAGATGCGTTGGGAAAGTTGGCACATTACATGGAAAAAATAAAACTCGATCCCTACTTGACACCACATACGAGGTAGTCTCAGGATAGATTATAGACCTAACTGAGAACAGCAAAACAATTAAGAGAACAGAAGAAAATGGAGACCCTCTGCAGCCTGAGAAACTTCAAAAGTACAAACAAAGCTAAAAATCAATGACTTTGTTTGCATCAAAGTAAAGTACCTTTGTTGGATAAATTGAAGAGAGACTGAATGGGAGAAGATATTTGCAGTATCTCTTTCCAGTTCAATAAGGAATTAAAATCTGGAATACACTGAACGTTTCACGGTATGCATTTGTATCTCTAGAGTACACAAGCAACCCCTGCAAATCAACAAGGACAAAAGACGGCAACATCAAAATTAAAATGAGCAAAGGGCATAAGCAGGCAATTCACAGGAAAGTAAGCCCAAGAGGCTACCAGGCCTAAGAGATGCTCAGACTCAATAGAAATCAAAGGAATGCAAATTAAAGCAACAAGAAATCACTTCCACCTATTAGACTGGCAAAATTTAGAAAGGTAGATAATGTCACGAGTGGCAGAGATATGCGGGTATGGGAATCTCGAGCTCTGAGAAGGAGGGTGATGACAGGCATGGCAGTACTTAGTTAAGTGTCCACATGTCCCGCGATCCAGCAATTCCTCTCCCGGGCGTGTATCCCACAGACATCCTCACCCAAGTCCAGAAGAGACCATGTCCAAGGATATTCACTATAGCTTCATTTATGGTGGCTGGGAGTTGGAGACATTGTGGGGTCCCTCCCCGGGAGAGTGGGCAGGTGAAGCGCGGCAGCCACATGCCGCAGAATACGCAGCTACAGACAAGATGTCGAACAGCAACCCAGCTGGACTTAAAGTATATTCCCAAGTAAGAAAAGCGAACACCAAAATACAACATATAGCACAATATCATTTACATAAATTAAATCTATATGCATATATCCAGACAAAATACACATTTGCAAGGACATATGCAAGCAACACATTCACAGTAAGTACATTTGAACGGTTGCCTATGGGGAGGGTAATGAGACTGCAGAGTGAGATAAAAGGGAAAAGGAAAGAATACAATGAAAGAGAAAGGAAAAGCAGTAACACAAATTCCGTGGTTTCAATTATTTGAGGGAGAGGCAGGACCTGGGGCCAGCAGCAGCCTGCTGGGAGGGAGGGGTGAGGCAGGCAGGGTGCAGGGTGGGGCGGGGTGCACCGTAGGAGCAGGGGTGCTGAGGCCCTGGATCAGGCTCATTTCCCACAATTGCAACAGCACGGGCTAGCAGCTGCAGCCACTTAGGTGACACCCTGCTTCATGGGGAGGAGAATGAGCTCTGGCACTGCACGCTGCTTTGTGGGTGTCTGTCATCTCATTCCAGGAACACCCTCACACCCCAAAGTGCTTCAGGGACAGGTGCTATGATTCCACTTAGCAAACGAGGAATGGAGGCTTGCAGACCCCAGCTAAAATCCAAGTTTCCTGAGGCCCTGAGCCCATCATGCCCCAGAGAGGGCTCTCTGGAGGCAAGAGAGCTGGTGCAGTGGCATTCCACGCTGGGCAGGGAGGAGACAGCTAGGCTCGGGTTCCCACTCAGGCACCCGCCAGCTGGGTAAACTTGGGCAAGTGCCTCAGCCTTTCTAAGCAAGAACTTCCCTCCCGTAAAGTGATGGAGCGGAATCCTGCCTTTCACAGGGCCATGAGGACCACCTGAGGTAAAGCACGGCTCCCCAGTCTGCAAACTATAAAGTGCAGTCACAACAATAAAAAGTGCCTCGTGCTGCTGGTCGGGTGGCATCACCCCCACCTCAGCCGTGCTCTCTGTGGCAGCTCTAAGACTCTGTTCCCCTACCCCATCCTCCTCAGTCCACCTCTGAGGGTGAAGAAGCTGGGAGCCCCCAGACGCTCCTGTGCCCCACAATGTCCTCCACACGAAGCAAGGCTAGAGGACTCCCAGACACAGCAAGTCTGTAACCAAGCTGGAAACTGCTGCCAAGTCACCTGACTCCCAGGAAAGGCTCCTGCGACACAGCACACTGCCCACCCCATTCATTCATTCATTCAGCAAACATGTGCCGAGCTCCCGCTGTGCACTGAGCACACAGATACAACAGAACAAAGCAGATGGGCTGTTCTCCACCCGCGTAGAGTTCAAGGCCTGGTGGGGGGAGACAGACAGGGAAACTTCTCCAGCACTGCAAGAGGCGGAGGACCAAGGGGAAGACGCTGCCTGGCTCCTAAAGGTGTTTCTCATCCTGGACAAGCACCCAAAAAGGAGAGGGGTTTATCTGAGGCCAACCACAGGCCACAGCATAGAGATCTCCATGGGCAGGACTAAGGGGATGGAGGGGACTTTAGGGGAGCCCCCCACATTCATCACCCGTCCCAGCACCCCTCCCTCCTCTACTGACCCTGACTCCCATTGCCCTCCTGCCCACGACCGGAGGGAAGTTCTGTTAAACTCCCTCACACTAAAGGGCTAAATACTTTTTGTCTCTATATTGCGAGGGGGCAATGAGAGACAACGTGTTTTTAAAGAAAAAGGAGCATTCTAAACGCAGAAGTTCTCTAAGGGAGGAGTTTCAGGAACCCTTCAGGGAAATACCGACACGTGACGGGCTTTCTTGGAACCTCCAAAATCACCCCACCCAGGAAGGCACCTCTGGGCAGAAAAGAGGCCCAGTCTCCCCGCATCTCACACCCCCAAGCTGGCCCTTCTGCTGCCTCACGGCCCCCCTCCCCAGAGCCCAAGGCCACCATCAAACTCTGCTCCCATCCCAGACAGCTCTTCACAAATATTTACATAGCTCCTCTCCGGGGGCTGCAGAAGACACAACACGGAGAAGCCGCCCTCCCACCGCTCTCCAGACCCCAGGGTGGGTGGAGAAGTAGATAGCACCCTTCAACTGTGTCATGCTTGCCTCACCGCTGGAGCAGGCCTGGGATGGGAAGACTGCAGCCCCAGCAGACCAGGACAGACAGCCACAGCTCAGGAATGACCCCTGTGGAGCCCCTCCAACAGGCCTCTGATCCAGCTGGAGAAGGGAAATGTGGAGGGAAGGTGCTATAGGGCAAGAGGCAACTTGCTCAGAGGCAGGGCCCCCATGGACCCCCGGGCCCCTGTGCCCGCATCTGGCAGCCCTGCAGATTCTCCCACTTGGCCCTGTCTCCAGGCTGCACCAGGCCTTGGCCAAAAGGATAGGAACATCCCTGTCCCAGGATGAAGGACACTCCCCTGATAGCTTCAGTCCCACAGGAAAAATGCTCCTGTGTCTAAGCCCTGTCCTCTGGGATCGCTCTGGTCTACCTCCTATCTCAAGAAGACAAAACCCACTTACGCACCAATCCCTGTCCCACCTGCCTTCCCAGCCTCAAGGCTTCCCTTCGAGGAAAAGCTGCTTTCATCCCCAGCTCAGACCTAGGCGGCTGAAAAGGAGCAAAGAGTGGGTGTCTGAGCTGGGGAGGGGTCAGCCATGAGGGAGAAGGTGAGGCGTGGTGGTGACAGAGCACGGCATCTGATTTAAAGGAATGGGCACAGGAAGGGATAAGGAAGGCGAGGAAGAAGACAGGACAGATGGCCTTGGGGGATGGAGAAGGGCAGGAGGCCCAGAGGAGTGGGGCTGATCACAGGAGGTACTGAGGATTTCAAGGCAGTCTGAGGCTTGAGGCCTGCTGGAGCACCTGGGAGGCTGGGGTCCAAGGCCAGGGACAGAAGCCCACTGGGTATGGAGCCACCTCTGAGGCCCTGGGCACAGTGCACTGGGGAGCAGGCCTGGACAGCAGGTCCCCACCCCCTCCCAACGGCCACAGCATCAGCTGTTGCAGTGGGGGCCCTCTGACCCTGTTACCATGGCAACCGGCCTGCAGCTGGAGTGGAGAAGCCAATAGACTCTTCTCCAGAGACACCCCCGTCCCCACCCACGCACAAGCTCCCGGGGACACAGGGACATGGAGCCAGGCCAGGCCAGTCGGAGGTATGAGCAGTCAGACAGAGCCTTCCAGATAGAGGCTCCAAGGGGTGGGGGACAATGGGAGAGAGGGGGAGAGGCAAGGAGCAAGGCTCCGGGATGCTGAGGCGAGGGAAGAAGACAGGGGGAGGCACCAGAGAGGAGATAAAGACCAAGGGACAGAGAGTCAACCAGGCAGGCAGGAGACAAAGGCAGGGAGATGTGCGGAGCAGGAGAGGAGCCGAGAAGGTGGGCACAGTCAGGCTGGCTGAGCACAGTGGCAGGGAAGCAGGGAGCAGAGGCAGGAACAAAGAGCAGAGAGGATGCAGGGGACAGAGAGAAGGGACTCTGTGAGGACTGGCAGAGGAGGAGCCACAGCCCCCATGGCGATGTGGGAGCACAGGTGTGGACACAGCCAGCACCTGCTGCCTGGGGTGCCTCCCCAGGGCCTTGTGGGGATGTTACCACCAGCCAGCCTCACACCACTGGGCTCTGGCCCCAATTCCACCTTAATCCCAGGCCTGACTTCAAGGGGCACAGGGCTAGTGAGCCCCAGGCACCTCGTGTCTCTCCCTTCAGCCCACACTCCCCCAGTCTAGCCTCCCCACCTCCCAGCAGTCCCAGCAACTAAATAATGGGGCTGTCTGGCTCCAGGCCCTGACACTGCGCAGAGCAAGGCTAGAGGCACCAACACAGCACAGCTGTCCACGGCGGCGCCTGCCAGCAGAAGGCTCCACCTCCTGCCCAGCTCCCCCCTACCCGGGGCTGGCCCAGGCAGAGACCCTGAGAAAGGCCTGGACAGAAACAAGGGGTGGCACAGGCATTCCTCACCTCCACCTCCCTACTGCACCCATGTGTGAGTACACACACAGGCATGCACACATGCAGCCCAAGCCAGGCCCTGGGACCACAGGAGGGACGGAGTGTTTCAAGGCAGAAGAAGTGGAGGCTGAGGAAATCTGTCTGCATCACCCCAGGCCTAGAATGCCAGGATACATGGGGTCCTAGGTGGCTGAGCTCCAGGCCAGCCTGTTGGCCAACAGGAGACACCTGAGCCCCATGGAAACTAGGTGAGAGTGAAGAAGGGGACAGACAGAGATGGCTGGCATAGAGTTTTCTGGGTCACAGCCCCATGTTTTGGAGTTGTAACCTGGAGAGGGGACAAGTTTGAACTTGGGCCGGGGACCTGGGTTCTAATCCCACTCCTTCCACTGATTCACTGGTCATCAGACCTCTGCTTCTCTATCCTTCCACCTGCAACTCGAATGGGTTGGATTAGGTGATCCCACAATAACTCTTCTGCAGAAGGGGGCCCATGGTCATCCTCTCCAGAAGGGACCAGCCTAGACCAGGAGGGAGGTCCAGCTCCACCTAAGAGCACTCCACACATACCACAGCCAAAGGAAAGAGCCCTCGGCCTCTGCTGCCAAGAGGCCAAATCCCCAGCACAGCTACATCCGTAGTGGAACTGGCACCGTGTTTACAGAGGACGGCCCGTGGCAGGCACTCTCTATGAAAGCCCAGCACCCTCGTGAAGGTCCGAAGTGAGACACGTTATCCCAGAAGTAGAAACAGGCCCAGGGAAGTCAACCAACTTGTCCAACAGTGTATAATTTCCAGCACCGTCTTAGACACAAACCCAGGACTTACGGGTTCATAGTCCCTTCATTACACCTGTGGTTGGCAAACTTTTAAAATAAAATTTCACATGAGATAATGTACAGCGTACAGATAGACCTGTAACTATCTGGTATCGTTTTCAATATATAACAGAACACAGCGCACAGAACTCTGGCCAGACAGATGTGGGCTCCGTTCCCAACTGCTATTTTCTAGCTATGTGACTGTGTGAACTTCAGTTTCTTCATCCCCCAAGATGAAGACAATAGTAGTGTCTACCTCCCTGCGTTGTGAAGAGTGCATGAGATAAGAGAAGGAAAGCATTTGACCCAGTGTCTAGCCCCTAGAAACCACCCACTGCCTTCAGGGTTTAAGTCTAGCCTCATAGCCCCTGCCTCCTGCCAGTTGGAATCCTGATTTGCTGTGAGCAAACCTTCTTCCACAGGAGACAGGGACTGTGCCCGCTCTAGTGCTGTCCAGTGATGCCACAGACTGTGCACGCCTGCAAAAGCACAGCCCGGAGGATGCAAGGCTTTGCAGGGTCACCCCAGACAACCTTGAGCACACAGGGCTGGTACATGGGGCTGGCTGGCCTGGTCCCAAACAGAAAACAGAGTGTGCTCACTGTCTACAGCAGACAAGCTCCCTGAGGGCAGGAGCCTCGTCTGTCCTGCCCATCTCCAAGAGCCTAGCGCCTGCCAGGCTCACAGGCGTTGAGCAAATGCTTATGGGACACACACTAGGAAGCAGCAAGGTTTGCACACATTCTAGAGCTGCCTCTGTAGCAGGATTCTGCCCGCGGGACCCCAGTCCTCCTGCTCTGCCCACCCTGACCAGAGCCCACCCCAACAGGGCATTCACGGTGTGGGAGCAGCCCCACCCCGGGCTCTGTTTATCCGCTCTCCGGAAGCCCAGAGCAGCTGTGCTGGAAGGCGGTGGCTGAGTAAAGACACCTGGCGCAGGAGAGGGTGGCAGGGCAGGGCGCTCGACAGCTGAGACAAAGGGAACTGAGGTTGCAGGAGAGGCACTCACTTCCCCCAGGTGCTGTTGAAGCTCAGGGCAGGAGGGGGACAGCAGAGAAAGCCAGAGTCCTGCAGCCCTCCTGTCCCTCCGTGACATCTCCCAGACCTGTCACCTGGCACCAACTGCCCTAAGGCAGCTAGGGGCCTGTGGCCGGAGGTCAGCGCCCAACTGCCAGCCTGACCTTTAACCTCCATCCACGCCTGTACCTGCCATCCCAGCTCGGTCTAACTCTAGTCCAACTTGTTCTAGGTGCCCACACCTGCCCAGGGAAAAAAAGGACCAGAGGAGCCAGATCCACAGCCTAGCAACTCCTTTGTCCCCCTGAAAACCATCTCAGCAGAGTGAGGTGCAGGCCCCGGAACCGCGCCTCCCACAGGCACACCGCAGGACCCCAGCCCGCGTCACGCCCCCACAGAACCTTGCCCGGGCTCGCTGCGTTCTCCAGCCGCCCCCACACCCCCACGCACCCTGCCCCTCGCCGTGGTCCCACCCCTCTTGACCCCGCCCCTCGTCATTGCCCCGCCCCGGCCCGCGCCTACCATCTTTCCGGTAGAAGGCGATCTCCACTTTGCGCTCCTCGGCGCCCAGCAGTGCCTGCGCGATCTGCGCGGCAGCGCGGCGCTGCGTGCGCGGCCCGTGCAGGAAGTCGCAGGTGCAGGGTCGTTGCATCACCTCGGCCCGCGAGTAGCCGCACAGCTCGCAGAAGCCGTCGTTGCAGTAGATGACGGCGCAGTTCTCTACCCGAGCGTTGGCGATGATGAACTTACGGCCTGGGGGGCGGGGAGGAGAGTGCGCGTGAGCGGGGACCCCAGCATCGGGGACTCCCAGCCCTTCCCCACATTTTCCACTCACACACAGCCGCCCGGGGACTCCCCGCCACAGGAAGCATGGCTGGGACTGGGGTCCCCAGCAGGGGGTGAAGGCAGCTGTGCCTGAGCCCGGATACAGGTGCCTGGCCTGGTCCGGCCGCGCGGCGCGCCCCCTCCTCCGCCTGGACCACAGGCGGGCTGCGTGGCTTCCCCCGGGCAGGCCGCCAGCAGCCTGCTGCCTCCTCCGTGCCTGAGGCTGAGGCCAGCCTGGCGGGTGTCAGCAACGCGTGTCAGCAGCCGCAGCGGAGGGATAAACACTGGGCCTAGAGAGGGAGCCTGGGAAAGGCCAGAGATGGCGGCCAGGATTCCCTTTGCACCGGATTGCACTGGATTCTGCTTTTAATTTCCCTGCTCTCCAGACTGGGGGGCGCTCCCTGAGCCACTCCTTATCCTGAGGCTCCCTAGGAAATCACTCCCCAATTATCTGAGGATCCTACCAGGTCAGTAACCCCTGGAACTTCTGCACCCCACCCCACCCCCCCACCCCCACCCCGCAAGGACAGTCAGGAGCTGAGGGGTGGGTGTGCCAGAGAGGATGAGGGAAGTTACACGTTGAACACATAGGACGCTGCATCTCATTTGGTCCTCTGACAACCTCATAAGGTAGGTGTCATTATCCTCCTTTTATAGATGAAGAAACCAAGACTCCAGAGAAGTTCGGCACCATGCCCAAGTCTTGCAGCTTGTAAAGGACAGAGCCAGCTTTTGAACCTTGGTCTGGCAGAGGCAGAAGAATAAGCTGAGGGTCACAGGCAGAAACCCAAGGTCATAGGAAGCAAAGACAGGGACCTGCAGCTCCAAACCCTGGAAATACCTGGAGCCTGGGAGGGGCCTGAGACTTTGGCCCCACTTGTAGGAAAACAGACCCAAGATAGGGGACCTGCCCAGGGATGTGAGGCCCTCCTCAGTTTGGCCTCATCCAGGATGAGCACCCCCATGGTTCCATTTCGGCCAGACTTGGCTCGCCGACTACAGGCCTGCCCCAAGAGCCAGGCTGGCGAGTGAGCAGCAGGCAGGCAGCAGCCTCACTTGTGCCAGGCAAGATGCTCCTGGGATAAGAGCTTTTTCTAAACAGAAGTTTCTGGCCACTTTGGCCTTTAATGCTGGGGCTTTCAGTAGCAGTTGGAATTCTTCCCCTTCCCTCCCCAGCAGGCAAAGCCCTCAGGTTACAGCCCTAGGCAATCCTACGTGCAAGGATGGGCTGCAGCAGGGTACCCTGAGGTAGGCCCAGGCCATCGGGACTTGGCCTCCTCCCACCTTTCTCGGTTCTCCCTTCCCCTGGCCCCCAGGAAGATGCTTTTTGGAACTGGGTCATCTTTTGGCCAGTTCCCAAGCACCCCCAGACCTCCTAGATAGCCATCAGTTCCAGGAGTCAGGGCTTCCTGTCACCTGAAAAGACCGCCTAACTCAGCCTCCAGCTCTGCCACAGTCCAAGGCAGTCCGGAGGCCCAGCCACACACCTCAGCTTCATAGAAGAAAAATCACCCCTTGTCCTCTGTCCCAGGCCTCGGAGAGAAGAGGAAGTTTCTTCGAAGGCATGCCCCACCCCCACACACACCCTTCACTGAGATCCTGGAATACAGGGATGGGACAGAAAGCCTGCCCCTCCTCCACAGACCTGGAAACTGAGACCCAAAGAGGGGAGAGTCACTCAAGGTCACATGGCAGTCAGTGGCAAAGGCAGGGCTAGAAGCCAGCTCTCCCCCATACCCCTCGCAACCTCCCCATGGGCCCGCCCACAGCCTCCCCCTGGGCCCACCCCCACCTCTCAGGGAGGCCCTCAACCAGTGTCACTGTCTCCACCCCCTCAGGATCATCTTGTTCCTCAGCTTCACACAATACTGACCATTGGACTGACCCCTCCTTCCCGCCACCACGGTTACAAGCACGCGTTGTCCTGTGCTCACAGGGTCATGGGCAAGGAATGTCATCCTCTCCCAACTCCCAGGGCCCTTGGCAGTCACACCCACTGTGGCTCATGCAGCCTTAGGGACAGGCACATGAATGCTGCTTGGGTGCAAACCCACACCCAGGACATTTGCCTAATCTGGGACCCTTCTAGAAGCCTCCCTATCAGGCAGGCATTAGGGGTGCTGTAGTCCCGGTCCCCATAAGGGAATTAGGTGACAGTGCCCACGGCAAGAAAACCATAACTTGAGGGTACCACAGGGAGCTGGTTACCCTCAAAGCCCAGCTCTAGCACCAGGACACCCTGTCTCCACAGAGCCCACAAGCTCACAGCCTTGTCAAAGGCACCACCCCACCGCCCATACAGGGTCTAACTCATGGGTGACACATGGGCTCGGGGTCATACACACGGCACACACACAAGAGGAGATTATGGGCTGACCCTGCATCCACGGCTTTCTAGTCCCTCAGGCACAACACAGTCAAGATCTGGCAAGATCAGTGTGCCCGCTGGACTCTCGGGATCCCAGGGTTTGGGTCATACACACTCTTATGCCCTTGCACACAGCCCCATCCACGTCCAGGCACCCAGAGTTGGGGACACCTGCACAATCCATCCCACGTCCCTTCCCTGCACACTCGGCGTGTCACACACACTCTCTGATCCCAAAAGCCTGAGCTGAGCTTCCCGCCCCAAGCCCTTTGGCCCGGTGCCCACGGCCCCGGTGCACCAAGCCTTGCCCCAGCCGCCCCCCGCTAGAGCCTGGGGCCCACCAGGCTCCATTGACTCGCACTTGGCGATGGACTCGGCCCGGGCACGCCCCCCCATCCACACTCGGAAGAGCTCGGCCCGGCCCCAGAGCCCCCTCCCC
>NW_012102765.1:2655050-2663148 GCF_000951045.1 Mandrillus leucophaeus | reverse complement strand
AAGCCCTGGCCTAGCCGCAGGCCCCTCCCCGCGGCCAGCTGGCTCGCTCCAGCTGCGGCTCCCTTATTTAGGCAAGGAGGCCTGGGGATGCTCAAGGGCAGGCGGGGTGTCTGCCCGCCGCCTGCTCATCGCCTGCATGGGTCTGAGTGAGGGTCTCCGGGCGCAATGTCCTCGGACTTAGCAGTCAGGCAGGGGCCCGGGAAGGCCAGGGCGGGGAGGCGAGAGTTGACAGCTGAGTGGGCGGGCGGGGAGGGAGGAGTCGCAGCTGAACAGCCGAGGGTCCCCTCCCTGCAGCCGGATCAGAGATCTGTCTAGATGGATGGGGCCATGTGGGGGCTCCTGAGGGCTTGCAGCTGCCTCTGTCCTTGGAGCAGGGGCTGGGTCTTGTCACCAGCGAGAACCATCATGGGTTGTGGGGGAGGGGAAGAACAAAGGACAGGGAAGGAAGCAGAGTCCCAAAGGAGGAAGGCGCAGAAAGAACTGTCATAGTGAGACCACCCTACCCGGACTCTCACCTTCCACCCAGGAGCAAAAAGATGCAAACACTGGGGCCAAATGGGGCCACTGGCCAGCAGATGACACTCTTTTTTATTTGCTGGTGGGTGGGCAGTGACTCAGGGAGGCAGCCAGTGGGAGAGAAGGAGGTGGCTCCACCAGCTGATTCTAAAAAAGTCCAGAGGCTCTTGCCTGTGCAGTTATTCCTTAGGCCCTCTCCACTGCCAGCAGTTTCCTCATTCACCCCCCAGGGGGCCCAGGGCCTTCCACAGCACAGGCTACCCCTCCTTGGTGACTTGGCATCAGGTGCATCAACACATCTGGGTTCCAGGTAGAACCCAGTCCATGACTGGCCCAGCCCCCGCCCCACCCCACGGCCACCCCTGGCTGCTGGGTTGCCTGCTATGAATCCAGGATGATTCATGTATGAGTGAAGTGTCCTCTTGTCCAGGCCAGGGGATGGAGAGAAAGTGAGCAAAGGCCAGCAGCTGAGAATGGGCATGGGAGAGCGAGAAGGGAAAGGGGCATCTGTGGTCTCCCCCTCTCTCCAGACCAAAGGAGAGGGAGAGCCAGTCCCTGAAGGGAAGGAGCCACTCATCTGAGCTGGCCAGCTGTCCTCCACTCCTGCACCCACGTTGCTGGGGCAGGCCTCTGCTCTTATCCCAAAGGGAAGACAAAGGAGTCAGAGGAGCCCTTCATCCTCCCAAACAGAGAGGAGCCCAGGCACAGGGTAGCCCTCCTTCTGTGCACAGAGGCAAGAAGCGAGCTGCTCCCTCAAGCTGAGGAGAGCCAGATCTCTCCCTCTCTCCCCCCAACCCACTCCACATACTCAGAAGTCAAAGCCGAATGTAGATTTCTGACTTCCTTGGAGGCCTGAAGGCAGACCCACTTAGCCGCCCCCACACTCAAGAATTGAGCTGAGGAAGAGAAGCTGTGAGAAGGGGCAAGCTCTCCCCAAAGCAACGTTTCTGGGCCTTCAGATGAGCTGATGGAGAAGCCCCCACTGCCATCAACTTCCCACCTCTGCTACCCCCAGATCTGGGACAAAGAGAAAAGTGTCCAACCCTAATACCAAGAGCTGGGCTGTTAAGCCTCTAGAATCTGCCCCACCCCCATCTCAGCTCCAAGAGCCATTTCAGAGACCATTCCTGGGAAGAGCTCTCCCGCACCCTGCCTGTGACTGAGGGAAGAGAAAGGCTACAGTGAGATATCTAGGCTCCTCCCAGCTCCCAAAAAGAAACAATTTAGGGAGAAAAGTCTGCAGAAAGCATCTTGCCCACCCTGCTCTCTGCTCCTGCTCAGTCCAAAGGCGTGGAGCCAGGACATCTTGGAAGGAAAAAGAGAAATGGAAGCCTGCTCTGCCAGAGGTCCCCCAAGGAGCAGGCCAGGCAAGACACCACCAAAGTCAGGCCCAGGAGAGCCTGGGGTTACCCACAGGGGACTGGGAAGCTGTTCCAGTCAGCTGGGCACAGGAGAGACAGCTTACAGAGCAATGGTTCCTGGGAAACCCTGGAGGAGGAAGAACAGCATGAGCAGTCCCTTGATGCTTGAACATGGTGGAGCTTTTTGTTTTTCTGTGCAACTGGTCCCTAGAATAGAGATTTTTTTCAGATATGAACTGGAGTTGGAGGAGAAAAGAATCAAAGAAACAGCATGTTTCCCCTCCAGAAGTGGATGATCAGGGCTTATTGATAGAAAGAAGGGAAGTAGGAAGGAAAGAAAGAAGGAAGAAAGGACGGAAGGAAGGAACTCGCCTGAAACCCCTAGCTAGAAGCCAGGACTCTCTTCAGTCATCGCCTCTGCAGCTCCACATGTAGCAATCCCGCCAACCCCTGGCACATTCCAAGGTCTTCTCTGGACAACCTGATCCCCACGTTTGGTGTGACATTTTCCCTGCCTTTGTGATGTCAAAAGAAGCAAGTAAGGCCCTGGAGACTAGGATTCGGGGGATCTGACTTCTAATTCTGGTTCTGCTACTAGTTGCATCGACAAGTGTTTACTGGGGGCTTTCTAAGTACTGGGCTCTGTGCCAGACACTGCTGGGGGACAAGAGAGATAAGCCAGGATCCCTCCTCCAGGGATTCACAGTCTAGTGAGTTTTGAGGAGACGGTGGGCAGACAGAAACTGCAGTCTGCAGTCAGTGCTGTGGGATTACGAGGAGGTGTCAGTTAATTTCAACCGGAGGAGTCTTGGAGGGCCTTGCCAGGGAAGGAGATTTCAGAGCAGGTCCTTGAAGGTTGGAGATGGGGCAGGGCAGAAGCATTGCAGATAGAAGAGACAACATAAAGATATAAAGAAAGGAGAATGGAGATTGGGTCTGGGGACAAAATAGTTTGAAGTGGTGGCAGTGGAGCAGCAGGCTGGCACCATTTGCAGAGGGCTGAGGACTATGAATTTTATTCTGTCTGCAAAGGGGACACAGTAGTGGCAGGAAAGAGTAAGGAAACAGTAGTGGCAGCTGAATGCAGAATCCATGAATGTAGATATTGTGTCTGTCTTTGTACAGACCCTGGCAAAGAGTAGGTATCCAAAAAAGGTTTATTGATTGAATGACACATGTAAAATAGTTTGGAGAAAATGAGGTGGATATGAGGTTTTTCCATTACCTATTGCTGTGTAACAGCCATCCCAAGATCCAGTGGCTTAACTGGATATATTTTGCTCATGGATTTGCAATTGGGGTAGTTTCCACCAGGACCACTTTTCTCTGCTTTACTCCAAACTAGAGACTGGAAGGTTCATCTACTTACATTCGGTGGTTGGTGCTGGCTGTTGGCTGGGACCTGAGCTAGGACTGGGGCCAGACAGCTACATGAAGCCCTTCTGTGTGGCCACTTGGCTCCCTCACAGCATGGTGGCTGTGTTCCAAGGGCCAGTGTCCCAAGAGAAGTCCAGTCAGCAGCTGTATTACCTTGAGTAACTTAGCCTTAAAAAATCACATAAAGCAACTTCTGCTGTAATCGTGGCCCATCAGATGCAAGGAGAACCAACATAGACCCCCACCTCTCAGTGGAGGAGTGTTGCTGTCACACTGGAAGAAAAGCATATGTATTGGCACGACCACCTTGGGAAAATATCGTCTGCCACATAGAGCAATACAATAGTCCAAGGGAAAGACGCCCAACACTTGAACCAGGTCAGAGGTGATGGAAAAGGGCCCATTTGTTGTGTAACTTTAGGAGTACCACTAAATCTCACTTTCCTTACCTGTAAAATGAGGAGACCAAACAAGCTGATCTCTGAGATCCCTTCCAGCTCTAGCAGTGAGTGATTCCTTAATTCCACACAGCAACACACCCACCCATGAGTGGTTCCTCCATTTCTCCTCAATACCCATCTTCACCTCCACCTCCTGCCTCTGCTCTCTCATCCTAGGTGCGCTTGGAGCCAGTAGTCCAGCCCGCATATTTATGTCATACTAAAAATAAGTGATGCAGGAGACCCCTAAGGACAAGATAGAAGCCCCTGAGACTGATCAATCTCCCATTTTATCTGCTGTGTTTGCATCACAGTAGCATCTACTGGAAACCACAAACACAAGGAACTCATTATCTAACTGGGAAAAGAACCAATGGACATGAAAAAACTTGGATATGAAATGTCAGAAGAACAATCTGGTGACATTGAGGATACATGGAGGGGTTGTTCAGAAGAAGGAGGACTCTGGGTGGGCTGGGGTAGCTTGGAAAACTTCCTGGGGGGTTTTGGTCCTTCTGCATGGTAAGGGCTTTCTTGGGTACAAAGGAAGGTGGTGAACATCTTCATAAAGCAAGATCCAAAGAGGAGTCAGGTGTGGGTTTCCCCATCAATCTATACTTATACCCCAGATGAGAAAGAGAAGGGGCCAGTTTCAGTTTCCTCTGACTGAAAACTTAATAGTCATCTGTTCCTTTGATTTAAGGACTTGGATTTTTAGACACGAGAAGGGGCTTCAAGTGAGGCTCCAAAACTTAGCAAGTACTGGAAGCTCCAGAATTAGTATATAGGATGGGCTGATGGGGAGAAAGAATCTGATTATAAGGAGGCTGGGACATTTGTCTGGAGGTTGAATTTGCATGTATTCCTTTTTAAATGTATTTACTAAGCACCTAATGTGTACCTAACACTATTCTAGAAAATAGGTTGGTTTTGTTTTAAATAATGCCCTGACAGTTTGCAGAACTAGTACACTGTTTTGACATATATTAGGGGATTTATTTTTGAGTAGCTTTGAGGGATTAAAAAATATGAAGAACCAAGACATGCTTTGGGCTACCTTGCCAGGGAAGCTGGCCCTGGAGGAGATCCCAAGCTCTCTTAGCTACTCAATGCCTCCAGCCAGGTTGGGGCTTTGTCTCTGTCCAAGGTGCTGAAAACACTTTATGGCAGGCTCAGCAGAAAACCAGGGAGGGCAGCCCAGGTGACAAGACTGAGGCACTCTTCAGGACACAGTGCATTAGATGATCACCCCAAATCCTGAAAATGCCTCTGGAGCTGGACAGTAGCTCCTGGAGGCAGCACAGGGTGAAACAAGAGCTGGGTTTGGCAGTCAGTGCTGAGAACACCACGTCTCACGCACTTTCAGAGTGTGCCTTCCTCCCTCACTCCCCTGACAGCCATCAGAAAAACATGTGAATAAACCCCTGAACTTTACACTTGCAACTCTTAGGATTTACTTTGGGAGTTTATGTTGCTTTATAAAATATTAGAGCCAGGAACAAACACTTTCATATATTAGACAATAAAACAAAGATTCACAGTGACAAGGACTCTGCCTCAAGGTTGTGCCACAGATTAGAAATGGAGCTGGACATGAAAGAGTGTCTCCTGGTTCTTAGTTAAGTGATTTTTCCACCACACCAAGCCAGGTGGGGGATTACATACCACATATAACAAGAGCTAAAGAAATTTGAGATATGTGTGTGTGAGAGAGAGAGAGACCAGAGCACTCTAGATACAGAGGTGACTCTGTCAGCTCTCCAGAACTTTTCCTGTTCATTCTGCTAATATCAGGCAGAATTAAGAGCCTACCCCGGCTTGGAATGAAAATGCTAACCCAACAGTAGCTTCATATCCTAGCCCATCCCAAGGATCATCAGCTACTGAGCCAGCCAACACTGAGGACCTGAGAAGATAACTCAGGTTCAAATAGGTCTTACATGGCCAGGAACAGTGGCTCACACCTGTAATCCCAGCACTTTGGGAGGCTGAGGTAGGAGGATGGCTTGAGCCCAGGTGTTCAAGACCAGCCTAGGCAACATAGTGAGACCTCATCTCTGCAAAAAGAAAATATTAGTTGGGTGTGATGGCACACACCAGTAGTCCCAGCTATTCAGGAAGTTGAAGCAAGAGGATCGCTTGAGCCGGGTAAGTCAAGGCTGCAGCTAGCTGTTAACTTCTCTTTTTCTGAGACAGGGTGTCACTCTGTCTCCCAGGCTGGGGTGCAGTGACACAATCATGGCCCACTGTAGCCTTGACCTCTCGGGCTCAGGTGATCCTCTCACTTCAGCCTCCCAAGCAGCTGGGACTACAGGCGTGCGCCATTATGCCTGGCTAATTTTTGCATTTTTTTTTTTTTTTTTAGAGACAAGGTCTCACTATGTTGCCCAGTCTGGTTTTGACCTCCTGGACCCAAGTGATCCACCCTCCTCAGCCTCCTAAAGTACTGGGATTACAGGCATAAGCCACCGTGCCCAGCTACAGTGAGCCGTGATGTCACCACTGCACTCCAGCCTGGGCAACAGAGTGAGAACCTGTCTCAAAAAACAAAAACAGGCCGGGCGTGGTGGCTCAAGCCTGCAATCCCAGCGCTTTGGGAGGCCGAGACAGGCGGATCACTAGGTCAGGAGATCGAGACCATCCTGGCTAACATGGTGAAACCCCGTCTCTACTAAAAAATACAAAAAAAAAACTAGCCGGGCGAGGTGGTGGGCGCCTGTAGTCCCAGCTACTCAGGAGGCTGAGGCAGGAGAATGGCATGAACCCGGGAGGTGGAGCTTGCAGTGAGCAGAGATCACGCCACTGCACTCCAGCCTGGGCGACAGAGCGAGATTCCGTTTAAAAAAAAAAAAAAAAAAACAGGTCTCCCACTCCATCATCTCTCTGATATACCCACAAACAATTATCCATTGCTTTCTATGTACCCCCCACTGAGAAATGCTCCTAAGGAAATATATGATATACAGTACAGTCCCTGGCCTTACAAAATTTGCAATTGGTTGGAAAGACAAGATTTTCACCTATGATTAGACAATATTACAGGAGCCAAATACAAATAATGGCAGCTGACAAGAGAAGTTACATAGTCCTAGCTCCCAAGTCTAAGAAGTCGTGCGGACCATTAATGCTTTTTCTTTTTCTAAAAATGTTATTCATTTTTGTTAAACAGAGACAGGATCTCCCTATGTTCCCCAAGATGGTCTCAAACTCCTGGGCTCACGCGATCCTCCCACCTGGGCCTCCCAAAGTGCTGGGATTACAGGTGTGAGCCACGGCGCGCGGACAGACAATGAATGCTTTGGGTCTGAAGGAATCGTTTTAAAGCCAGAAGTGTAAGGGAAGGCTTCTCAAGGTTGGAAGGCTTAGGGAGAATTTGGCTGAGCTGAGAATTGTGGTCAGGACCTCATCTCTGTCCCTCTGGGGGACCAGCAGTCCAGTGCAGGGCCACATAGAGCCAGTGAGGGTGTGAAGGTGACGGCAGAGGCCGATCGCAATGCTGGGGCGCTGAATGTCCGGGAAGAGAGGATTCAATCTTTCCCCGCTGAAAAAGAACAGGCCCTGAGAGCTCCCCCTTCTGGATCCGCGCGGCAGAACACCATCTTCCTCTAGGAGGTAGGCTCAGCAGTGCCCAGCGCAGCAGCCGGGGCTGGTGTTTGGGAAACCAGACAACAGACTGGGAACCCCATTTCCTGGGAGCCCCAGGGAAGCTTCAGGTTATCATCAACAGCAAATATGTCAGGGACGCCTCTAGGAGGTCACTGGGAGTCAGGGGCATGTAATCTATTTGGGGAGAGCAGGAAAAAAAGACAAGTTACCAATGACTGAAGGTTCACCAGGGCTTGGAGTCAGGATTTCCACATCTCACAAATCAGCAGGGGGCTCTAAAGGCTGCTCCTCCCACCCTGGTCTGGAGAGAGGGCCCAGCCCCTACTGGGGGCACCTAAGAGGGTTCTGCCCAGACGATCCCAGTGACAGTTGCTATGGAATTTCCGTGCTGGGCACACTTGAGGCTCAAAGCCCCGATTCCCAAAAGACCTAGTGCCACAGCAACCTTGCCAGGAAACTGGGCCAGGCTGAGGGGTGGCAGCAGAGGGAGACACGAGGAGGCAGGAAGTGGGCAGGGCCTGTCAGATGGATCCCTGACAACCATCCATCTCAAGTCCGAGGTAACCTTATATCTTTGCCTCAGCAGATAGGATGACTTTGTATGTAGGGCCCTCAGAGCCCAAGACAGGGCACCTATTGTGAGCATTCGGGAGGCCTCAGCCTGCTCCTGAAACCCCTCGCTCTCACTCTGGATCCCCGGAATAAAGGGCAATTTTGGCCGGGCGCGGTGGCTCACGCCTGTTATCCCAGCACTTTGGGAGCCCGAGGCGGGCGGATCACGAGGTCAGGAGACAAAGC
>NW_012102765.1:2647732-2654795 GCF_000951045.1 Mandrillus leucophaeus | reverse complement strand
CCACCACGCCCGGCTAGTTTTTTGTATTTTTAGTAGAGACGGGGTTTCGCCGTCTTAGCCAGGATGGTCTCCATCTCCTGACCTCGCGATCCGCCCGTCTCGGCCTCCCAAAGTGCTGGGATTACAGGCGTGAGCCACCGCGCCCAGCCAAAAAAGGGAAATTTCAAGTTCCCACGGATGGGAAAGCCTTCATATCCACCCAGATGCTCTCGGCCCAAATTAGCTTTGGAGGGGCAGGGCCCAGATGAGGAGTCTGGTCAGTGAGGGAGCCCAGGATGCACGACCCATGGGCAACTACAGAACTGTGAGATGGGGAGCTCCCCAGCTGGGGAGCAGGGAGGGGGCACGGGGAGATGCCACCTCGCCCTCAGGTGGGATCCCTGGGGCAGAGCCTGGTGAACCTCTTCCAGAGACGCTTCTGCCGCCTGGCTGCCAGACTGAGTGACCTGGAAACCCAAGACCTTACCCTGGCAGTGGCAGGGGTCTGCCAGCCTCTGGGGGTTCCTGGGGGTCTGGACCAACTTTCACCTTCCCAAGGGAAATGTGAGCATCTCCAGGCCTTGATCAACCTTCAGGTTTAGATTCTTCCTTCCACACCACTGCCCTGAGAGTGTGTGTATGAGAGAGAGAGAGAGTGCATGCATGCATGGATGTATGTGTGTGTGTCTCAGTTTGTTCAGGCTGCTGTAAGAAAACACCATGGACCAGGTGACCTAAAGACAACATAAATTTATTTCTCATAGTTCTGGATGCTGCAGTCTAAGATCAAGGTGCTGGCACATTCCATGTCTGGTGAGGACCCACGGTTCATAGACAGCACCTTCTCACTGTGTCCTCACATGATGGAGAGGTGAGGGATCTCTCTGGGGTTTTTTTCTTAAGGGCACGCATCCTATTCAGGAAGGTTCCTCCCTCACGACCTCAACAACCCAAACACCTCTCCTCCTAACACCATCACCTTGGGGCTTAGGATCTCAACATATGAATTTGCGGGGAAGCCAAACGTTCCCCGAAACATTTGTGTGTGAGAGAGAGTATGCATGGATGTATGTGTGTGTGTGAGTGTGCATGCATGCATGTATGTATGTGCGTGTATATGTGTATGTGTGTGCATGCATGCATGGATATATGTATGTGTGAGAAAGTGTGCATGCATGCATGAATGTATGTGTGTGCGTGTATGTGTGTATGTGAAGTTACCTCCTGAACCTTCAGTTTGACACACCCCACGTGGTCTATGCAGGAAGCAGGGAGGGGAGAATTTGTCCCAATAAAGGCACCTGCTCCTCTGGGGGTGGGCCCAAATGAGCCATCTTGGGACCCCAGATGGCTGGTGTAGACCCACCACCCGATGTGGGCTCAGAGGCACACGCCGTGGGCTCCTCGCCAAACCCCTGGGTCTCCCCCTGCATCCCCTGGGTCTCCCCCTCCCTTCATGGTGTCTGATCCCAGGACTGTGCTGGAATCGCTCCTCCTCGGCTCTCTGCTGCCCTCATGTGGCTGTCTTAAGAAGGGCTGAGGTTGCCAGGGGGCGCCCAGGATCAACACAGGAGCCTCTTCAGGCAGGCAACCCCTTCCACAGGCCGGAACCTTTAGCACCCCAGAACCCACCCCAACGCCCTCACCAAATGTTCAGCACCAATTCTGCAATCTGGAAGCTGAGCAAATGTCTCCGCCCCCCAGAACTCAGCATGAGTTACATCCTCGGGAGGGGGAGGCCTGGCGGCAGTTGTTCCCCGCCCCTCTCCCGCTGCTCCCGCCTCCCTTCCCTCCTTTCCCCGCTCCCCACCCCGTCCTTGCCAGCAGGCAGGAAGGAAGCTGCTCATAGTGCAAGGGTGGGGTACTTCCAGCTCACACTGAACAGCCCCGGGCTGGGCTATAAAGAGTCAGGGACTTCCGCTCAGTCACCCCAGCCCTCACCCCCCAGGCCCCCATGCACACACCCCAGGCCCAAGGCCTTCCCTTCCCAACACAGCCCTCCAAGGTCAAGGCGTCCCCCGCCCAGCCCTACACAGCACTCTGGTCTGAGAGGGAAGGCAGGAGCAAGATTTGCTGCCTCTTCGGCGTTGTGGAGGGGGCAGGGGGCACAGGGCACAGCCCTCCCCCAGGGAGGGGTCCTTACCCACAGAAGGCTGTCACCTTATCCCTGGGGTCTGGGCCAACCCTCCCTGAGGCAGGAGCACAGCCACTGTCAGGGACAAGGGGGCTCAGTTCCCAACCAAATCATCTCCAAAGCCCGTTCAGCTTCAGATCTCATGATTTAAGATGGAAATTCTTTCAGCCAAACACAAAACCTCCAACCTTGAAAACTTTTTTCGGAAAGTACTCTTTAAAACATGGTTACCAACATGAGCAATCAGCCACTAAGATGCATCGGCATCATTCCTGGCAGGGCTGCAGGCATAGAGCAGGCCAGCACCAGGCAGAGCCCTGGGGAGGGCAGGCCTCCTCCGACAGGGCGGGGAATCAGCTGTTCTCATCAGAGCACCTTGGTGGAAAGCAGGACACTCAGGACAACACTGGCGATGGCCCAAGAAAGGGGAAGCAGGGAATCCCCTGTCCAGAGAGCATTCACCTCTGACTCTTCCTGTCTGTTTGACTTTTTCTTCCTCCTTTACTTAAGACCCTGCCATGGCATCCTCCACCCCAATTCAAACCCAATCCAGACCTACTCTGACCCTCAGCTTTCAGCGCTGACCGTACTGAACTGGACCCCATCCTCCCTGTGACCCTCAGCCTTCAGTGCTGGCTGTACTGAACTGTAAACCCATCCTCCCTGTGGCCACAGAGTGCTCCTTCTTGGACCCCTCCCCTTCACCTAGATTGACTTCTTTCTGCCCACCCAGACCCATCTAGCCTCAGCCAATTCCCTTCTCAGTGGCCCCTCTCCACTCAAAACAAGCCAATGTATGAAGCAATCCTGCTCAGTGTAGGAGCTCAACCCAGAGGATCCCACAGAGGGGAACTGGCCTGTGTCTTCCAGAGCACACAGGTTCATTTAAGTGAGAACCCGCACCCACAGACCAAGCTGCCCAGAAATCACAACCAGGAGAACCCAGAGAAAGAGCTGTCCCCAGGGCCTTGTGGACAGGGTGACAGCCACCCAGGGAGCATGGAGAAGGGGACATAAGGAAGGCCCCACAGAGGAGTCATCCTGCGGCTGTGTTGGTTGAGTCCTTCAGGAAGCAGAGTCCCAGGAGTTGGAAGCATAAGAGGAATACTGGGGGCAATGCCTGAGAAAGATAACAGCGACTGGGAGCAGGAGCGGGACGGGCAGGGGCAGGATCTGGCCCACAATGCTGGGCTCACATCTGCAAGGGAGGGAAGAAGAAGGGCCTCACATCAGCCCAGCAGGGGATGGTAAGCCCACAGACGCCCTGGGGCTCAGTTACTGTCTAAGTGTTAGAAAGAATTTTTCAGTGCCACAAAAGAAGTAGCACTCAGATATAAATTTTCTCAGCAAGGCAATTTTACTTTTAGAGAAGGGTGAATCTCACAGATGGAGAAATGGCGAGAGCACACCTGAACAAGGGAAGGGAAGGGGTTTTTATCCCTAATGCATGTAGCCCCTACTGCTGTGTCATTCCCCTGTTGGCTAGGGTTGGACCACACAATCTAAGCTAATTGCAATTGGCTATTTTAAAGAGAGCAGGGGTACGAACCGGATTGGCAGGGTGAGCAGTTTGGCAGCAACTATGGTTACAGGACAGGTGACTCAGGATAACTCAGGTCAGAGCAAGTGACCAGGGGTGACTCAGGTTGGGGCAGGTGATAGAGGCTAGGAGGGGGTTGTTTACTGAAACTAGGGGCAAGGAGATGAAGAGAACATGGAAGTTAAACTTTAAAATGAAGAACAAAGAACAGGGGAGCTGAACATACTGATGCATTGGTTCTTTGGAGAGAATCTCAGGACTCATTGTACTTAACAATTTACAGTCTAAAACCTTAGAAGAGGAATTTATTATATCCTACACAAGCCTCCAGGGAAGCACATGGCCTTGGACTAAAGGCTGGCATCTGGAAGCTGTCAGCCACCAGCACCTTCTGCAGCAGGTACCTGCTCTCTAGGAGGGAGGCATGGGTGATGCACCTCCAGAGCTGGCCGAGCTAGGCCTCAAGGAAGAGAAAGATTTTCATTTGTCAAAGGGGGAAGGGAGAGGTGGAGGGAACAGCACAGTAGTGGCTCAGGGGCAGGGAAGCACAGGACTATTAGGGAGACACGAGAAAGCCCATTTGCCTAGAACAGAGGATTCAAGCAGTGCACTGAGGAAAATGAGGGCCAGGCCAATGTGTTGGAGCAGCTTTGGCCTTGGCTGAGGGTTTTGGGTAGAGCCAGAGCATAAGGTAAGCCCTGCTTTCCAGAGGAATCTAGCAGAGCATGGAGCACAGATGGGACTGGAAGGCCTGGGAAGGGTCAGGAGGCCACAGGGACAGGCCACAGCCAGTGGTGCAGGCAAGAAGACAACGGCAGTCCACTGCAGCTCACACCTGGAATCCCAGCCCGTTGGGAGGTCGAGGCAGGCGGATCACCTGAGGTCAGGAATTCGAGACCAGCCAGGCCAACATGGCGAAACCCTGTCTCTACTAAAAATACAAAAATTAGCTAGGTGTGGTGGCAGGTGCCTGTAATCTCAGCTACTCAGGAGCCTGGGGCAGGAGAATCGCTTGAACCCAGGAGGCGGAGGTTGCAGTAAGCCAAGATAGCATCATTGCATTCCAGCCTGGGCGACAGAAGCAAGACTCCATCTCAAAAAAAAAAAAAAAAATTAGCCAGGTATGGTGGCGGATGCCTGTTGTCCTCGGGAGGCTGAGGCATGAGAATTACTCCGGGAGGCAGAGGTTGCAATGAACCAAGATCATGCCACTGCACTCCAGCCTGGGTGACAGAGCAAGACTCTGTCTAAAAAAAAAAGACAGAAGGATGTCAGCATCTGATGCTGGCTGTCACCTTGACCCCGAGGATGCCAGTCACAGCTCCATTAACCGGGACCTAGGAAAATGAGTCATCCTTGGTCATGCACATTTCAAGTGTTGGCTGAATATTGAAGCCAGACTTGGGATCTGTTGTCTCCTCCAGCATGGTAGAAGATGCCTGAAAAGTAGGGGCTAGATCCCATCCCCTGCCCCCCTGGGAAGGCGAGGTGGTGGGGTGGGGTGGGGCCTCAGGCTTGGGGCCATGGGACAAAGCCCAAGCCACCCTTCCATCTCCCTCCTCCTGAGACAGGGGCAGCAGGGCACACTAGTGTCCAGGAGCAGCCTTCTGCATGCTTATGAGGCCCCTTCACCCTCCACCCTCCAAAACTGGCAGACCCCACCTTCTTGGTGTGACCCCAGAGTTCTGAGCACAGCCTGTTCCTTCCGCCTGCCTGCCCCCCACCCAGACCCACCCCAATCTTATCCTCCACTGCTTTTCAGAGGAGTCTGGCCAACAAAAATTCTCTTGTTTGTTTGTCTGCCTGCCGCTCCCAGTCTCTGCCTCTCCCAGTCTCTCAGCTTCTGTTTCTTTCTTGAATTTTCTCTCAGTCTCTGAGGTCTCAAAATCACGAGGCTTCGACCCCTGTGGACCAGATGTCCAGCTAGTGGCCTTTCTCCAGCCCCCACAAGATGGCACAGAACTACAAACCCCAGCATGCACTCTGGCCTGAAGTGCTTTGAGAGCACTGGTACGCCCCACCTGCATTCTGGGAACTGTAGTTTCCCTAGCCCCACATGCTCTCACCAAGGCATCAAGCTCTTCCCTGGCCGGCTGACCCTGCCTCGGCCCTAGTCTCTCTGCTGACCTGCAGCCCTGGGAAGCATGCGTCACTGAATGACAGGGTGGGGGTGGAGGCCCTGGATGGCAACTTCCTGCTCTTTTGTGTCCCCCACTTGAGTCATGGGGGTGTGGGGATTCCAGGAAATTGGGGCTGGGAGGGGAAGGGATACCCTAATGTCAGACTCAAGGACAAAAAGTCACTGCATCCTTGCTGGGCCTCTATCCCCAAGAACCCAAAAGAACTCAGGGGTAGGGATCCAGGAGCTCTTGTATGTATAGGGGGAGGTGAAGGAGAGGAGCTGCGTGACCCTAGAGGTCCCTGTGGTCACTGAGAGTGTGGGATGCCATACCATGCCCTGCTGCAGAAGGGGTGCTCACCTTCTGCCTGACCCTTCAGGGAAAGGTTCACAGGGGTGAGGCCAAAGGCCCTTCTGTCTGGTGCCACATCACAGAAGGGCGTTTATGACCCCCTGGTGGCTCTACCCTGCCACTCCCCCATGCCCCAGCCCCCATGCTGCAGCCCCGGGGCTCTGCTGGACACCTGGGTCCCACTTATCAGCCTCAGTCCTCACAGCGGAACCCAGGCGTCCGGCCCCCCACCCTCCAGGCCGGCGGGCGTGGAGCTGAGGCTTTAGAGCCTCCCAGCCGGGCTTGTTCCTGTCCCATTGTGTATGGGACAGGGGCGGGGCGAGGGCCAGCCCTGGAGAGCCCCCTCCCACTGCCCCCTCCTCTCAGTCCACTCCCTCTTCCTAAGGAAAAGGCCAGGGCTCTGCTGGAGCAGGCAGCAGAGTGGACGCACAGTGACATGGGCAACTTGAAGAGCGTGGCCCAGGAACCTGGGCCACCCTGTGGCCTGGGACTGGGGCTGGGCCTTGGGCTATGCGGCAAGCAGGGCCCAGCCCCCTCAGCCCCTGAGCCCAGCCGGGCCCCGGCATCCCTACCCCCGCCAGCACCAGAACACAGGTAAGGGCCAGGCAGCTAGGAGTAGGTGGGCACAAGGGTGGTGTCAAGGCCTGAAGCCTGGGGCTGGGAAGGTCTGGAACCTGTAGCCCAGCCAGGAGGGCCAGGTCACAAATGCAAAAGGGCTATCGGTGTGCACAGAACAGGACAGTCTGGGAGGCTCAGAAAGGGACCAGGATTAGAGTCGGCAGGTGAAAGCTGGGAGTAAGGTTGCCAGCTATAGAATCCGGCCAGGGTTTGAATGCTGCTCTGCCACCAAGAGCTGTTTGAGCAAGTTACTTAACCTCTCAGAACCTCCATTTATGTAGAACGGAGATACGGCAATACTTACTCCGTGGGGTAGTAAGT
>NW_012102765.1:2635239-2644875 GCF_000951045.1 Mandrillus leucophaeus | reverse complement strand
CTCCCCCATCCCAACCCTGCATCCCTCCTCCCTTTCCCCTGTTCCACCCATGCACCCTTCCTCCCTCTCCCCCATTCCTGTCCCACCCCTGCTCCCTGGCCTGGCCTGACCTTTGCACTCCCTCGACCCAGGATGGGCCCTGCACCCCAAGACGCTGCCTGGGCTCCCTGGTATTTCCACGGAAACTACAGGGCCGGCCCTCCCCTGGCCCCCCGGCCCCTGAGCAGCTGCTGAGTCAGGCCCGGGACTTCATCAACCAGTACTACAGCTCCATCAGGAGGTGATAGCTTCCCAGACGCCACAGCCTCCCTTGTTCCACTGAGGCCCCAGAAACCCCATGAGGACCTTCCCTCGACCCACTCCCTTCCCAGATCCCAAGGCGGCCCACTCCCTTCCCAGATCCCAACGTGGCCCACTCCCTTCCCAGATCCCAACACCACATGGGCCCCTCCTGCCCCTGTCTCTTATACACATCTAGATGTGTATAAGAGACAGGTGGGGTAGTAAGTCAGAACCTCCATTTATGTAGAACGGAGATACGGCAATACTTACTCCGTGGGGTAGTAAGTTTCTAGCTCACAGCAAGCATTCAACCACAGCGATGATTATTTAGCCGGAGAAGAAAGGAGCTGACAGCAGTGGTTACAGGAGAGTGAGAAGGTGGGGTCTCCCAGAAGAGGGAGAGAGTTGGGTAGGAGACTCAGGCCCTTGGGGTAAGGGGACTGAGAAGACAGAGCCACCAGGCTTTTTTCCCCTGCTCCAGCCCCCTCTCCTAGTGGCTGTCACCCGAAAACTGGACCATGCAGTTCCCAGAAGAGTCCTCCCTGGGGCAGAGGTCCCAGTAGAGAGGAAGGACCCAGAGGCCTGGTGGGGTGCCAGGCCAGGGGAGCAGGCTGGGGCTGCAGGCAGCTATGCGGGGAAGGCTGAGGGCTGGGGCCCTGCTGCTCAGGCGCACCCTTGGCCTGAGTCCCTCCCTTCCTCCCTGCCGCTGGTGGCTCTGGGAGGAAGTGATAAGGCCTGCGAGGCTTCCCTTCACACAAGGGGCTACTGTCAGGAGGGGGTGTGAGTGTGGAGGGAAATCAGGGCTGAGGAATCCCTGCAGGGCTTCCCTCTACTCAAGCACCAGGCTCTGTCCCCCTCAGGGTAGGGCTTATAGCAACTTTGCGGGGATTGGACACCCCATCTCCAGAAGAGGTGAAGCAGGTGCTGCAGGTGGGGTACAAACTCAGCCTCTGGGCAGGGACTCAGGAGCTCAGCACCAGCAGCCCTTGTGGCCCAGGACCCTGGTCTATAAACAGAGGCACAGCTCACGCCTACCTACTAAGGCATGGGGGACGTCAGAAGGCATGCAGCAGGTGGGCCTTGAGATCGCCAGTGCTGTAACAGTGGCCTCCGGGTGACATCTGGGGAGGCTAAAAGGAAACAAACCCTTTCCTGATGACCCTATCCCTGGCTCCCAACAGCCCCCCGAGCTCCCCGCTAACCCAGCCCCCGGAGGGGCCCAAGTTCCCTCGTGTGAAGAACTGGGAGGTGGGGAGCATCGCCTATGACACCCTCAGCGCCCAGGCGCAGCAGGTGAGGCTGGCCTGCCATGTCCCCATCCCCATCGTCTCCAGGGGAAAGGGTGGGTAAGGCCAGGCCTCAGATGGGGCTGGAGAGGGAACCGCCACCCTTCTCTGAATTGGCCTCTTGTTTCCAAAAAGAGGAGAGGACTGGGAAGAACCAGCGGAGTTGAGGGACATGCACGGGACTTGGGTGACCCTTAGCCTCCAGCCTTACCCCCGCACCTGGTTCAAGCTCTCCCCGTCCCACCCCTGCACCTGTCTCTTATACACATCTAGATGTGTATAAGAGACAGCCCTTCCCAGATCCCAACGCGGCCCACTCCCTTCCCAGATCCCAACGCGGCCCACTCCCTTCCCAGATCCCAACGTGGCCCACTCCCTTCCCAGATCCCAACGTGGTCCACTCCCTTCCCAGATCCCAACGTGGCCCACTCCCTTCCCAGATCCCAACACCACATGGGCCCCTCCTGCCCTCCCCCAGCGCTCACACATAGCCTGGAGGAGGGCCTCCCTGTCCCACACAACTTCCTGCTTGTCCCTTTGCCACCCCTCTCCTCCCCAGGAGCGGCTCCCAGGCCCACGAACAGCGGCTTCAAGAGGTGGAAGCCGAGGTGGCAGCCACAGGCACCTACCAGCTTAGGGAGAGCGAGCTCGTGTTCGGGGCCAAGCAGGCCTGGCGCAACGCTCCCCGCTGTGTGGGCCGGATCCAGTGGGGGAAGCTGCAGGTGAGGCCAGTGATCGAGAGAGCCAGGCACTACTAAAAGGGGAGCGGGGTGGCGGGGCAGTTCCTGAGGCTTCCCAGGGACCGGGAGGTCCCAAACAGTAGGGGAGATCCTTGCCTGTTCCCTTAGAGACGGGAAAGGTAGGGGGACCGCCCCACCCTCAGCACCCAGGGGAACCTCAACCCAGTAGTGAAGACCTGGTTATTAGGCCCTATGGTAGTGCCTTGGCTGGAGGAGGCGAAAGAAGTCTAGACCTGCTGCAGGGGTGAGGACAGCTGAGCGGAGCTTCCTTGGGCGGTTCTGTCAGTAGCAGGAGCAGCCTCCTGGAAAGCCCTGGCTGCTGCTTCTCCCTCAAGGGAGAAGGCTTCTCCTGCTAGGCCCGTCCAGTGCAGCCCCTCACCCACACCCGCTGCTCCCCCAGTTCCCCTGCCTCGACGTGCACCCTCCCTCACACCCCAGCCCACAGATCGGGGCTGGCCTTGGTTACTGGAACAGCCTGTGACCACAACACTGAGAGAAGCAAGCTGCCCCATGGGGGACTTGGTCCCATGGCCTTGGCCTCCTTCACCATCACTGGCCGCCAAAGGGTTTGAAATAAAGCCACGTGCCCAGTGAATCCCAAAGGAGCCTCAGATAAAATAAAAACAATCCTATCTGACACTTGCCTGACACTCTAAGTTGTTCAAAGCTTTAACTCAACTTTGATCCATCTGAGCTGCCATAGTGGACCCCACTCAGAGCTGCGTCCCTCCCTTGACCCCAGGCTGGTCCCTGCCACTCCCCTGCCCCTGTCACTGGCACATGTTTCCTCCTCCCTCAGGCAAGACTGGGACCTCCCAGCCTCGTCCTGGGGCCTCCACTCAGCCAGCCAAGACAGCTCCTCCAAGCCCTAGAATGTCAGGATGAGCAGGGTCCTAGGAGGCCCCTGGTGCAGCCTTCCCTTCCTACCATCCATGTGCTCAAATAAAATCAGATGGCTGGCTGGGGTCACCCGTCATTTCTTGAGTGCCATGGATCATGGGGGATTTGCTGCCCACACTCTTAGGTGGCCTCTTAGACATCTGTTAGTACCTAACCCAAGCATCAGTTTGACACAGGCTGAGTCCCTCCTCTGTACTGGGTACCAAGTCAGCTTCTGTAGGGATGGGGAGACACCTGGCCCAGGGAGGAGATGAGGAGCAGCCCGGATGGTGCTACATATGTCAGAGAGCAGGGCAGGAAGGGATCAGTGTGGATGCCAATGATCAGGAGGGCGCCATGGGGTGAACCATGGCCCCTGCCTCCTCATCAGCAGCTCCTCTGGGGCTGATACTCAAGATCCCGTCTCTCTCCTCACCCTCCTCTCTCGCTGCCTCGGCTGGCTCAGGTGTTCGATGCCCGGGACTGCAGGTCTGCACAGGAAATGTTCACCTACATCTGCAACCACATCAAATACGCCACCAACCGGGGCAACCTTCGGTGAGTGCTCCCCACCACACCAGGCCCCAGCCTTCTCCCCCGAGGCAGGGAAGGCAGGGCTCTGACCAGCTCTTTCCCCATGCATGCCAGCTCGGCCATCACAGTGTTCCCGCAGCGCTGCCCTGGCCGAGGAGACTTCCGAATCTGGAACAGCCAGCTGGTGCGCTATGCGGGCTACCGGCAGCAGGACGGCTCTGTGCGGGGGGACCCAGCCAACGTCGAGATCACCGAGGTGGGCACCGAGAACCACCAACAAGGGTGTCCCTAAGGTGGAGAATGAGGAAACCAGTGGGAGAAGGCTCTGGGAATCCAGGCAGGAAGAGGGGAGCCTCGGTGAGATAAAGGATGAAAAACGCCAAAGGAGGAGTGCCTGGGTGGTCACAGAGACCCAGTCAATGAGGGGTCCTGGAGTTGAAGGCAGGAGACAGTGGACAGAGGGGTCCCTGAGGAGGGCATGAGGCTCAGCCCCCAGGCCCCCCTCTGGCCCGCTCCCCACAGCTCTGCATTCAGCATGGCTGGACCCCAGGAAACGGTCGCTTTGACGTGCTGCCCCTGCTGCTGCAGGCCCCGGATGAGCCCCCGGAACTCTTCCTTCTGCCCCCTGAGCTGGTCCTTGAGGTGCCCCTGGAGCACCCTACGTGAGCACCAAAGGGATTGACTGGGTGGGATGGAGGGGGCCATCCCTGAGCCTCTCGAGGAGGGCCTGCAAGGGGGTGCTGATTCCACACCCCAACACCCCCAGGCTGGAGTGGTTTGCAGCCCTGGGCCTGCGCTGGTATGCCCTCCCAGCAGTGTCCAACATGCTGCTGGAAATTGGGGGCCTGGAGTTCCCCGCAGCCCCCTTCAGTGGCTGGTACATGAGCACTGAGATCGGCACGAGGAACCTGTGTGACCCTCACCGCTACAACATCCTGGAGGTGAGGCGCGGGGTGGGGCTCAGGCACCGAATGTCCCTGCCCCAGGCGGGAGTCTGGCTCTCACTCCATCCCCAAAATGCCAGCCACGGGGACAATCAGAGCAGGTCCAGGGCTGCCTCCTAAATAGGAACTGAGGACGAGCTCTGGAACCACTGAGGCAAAGGGGTGGGGGGATGGGAGGGTGTGTGTAGGGGGGTGTGAGTGGGTGAGTGTGAGTGTGTGGGTTTGTGGGGGTGGGTGGGTGTGGGTTTGTGGGTGTGTGTAGGGGGTGAGAGTATGTGGGTTTGTAGGGGTAGGTGAATGTGGGTTTGTGGGGGTGCATAGGGGGTGAGAGTGTGTGGGTTTGCAGGGGTAGGTGAGTGTGGGTTTCTGGGGTTGTATGGGGGTGAGTGTGAATGTGTGGATTTGTAGGGGTAGGTGAGTGTGGGTTTGTGGGTGTGTGTAGGGTGCTTGAGTGCATGGGTTTGTTGGGGTAGGTGAGTGTGAATGTGTGGGTTTGCAGGGGTAGGTGAGTGTGGGTTTGTGGGGTTGTATAGGGGGTGAGTGTGAATGTGTGGGTTTGTAGGGGTAGGTGAGTGTGGGTTTGTGGGGTTGTATGGGGGTGAGTGTGAATATGTGCGTTTGTAGGGGTAGGTGAGTGTGGGTTTGTGGGGGTGTGTAGGGGGTGAGTGTGAGTGTGTGGGTTTGTAGGGGTAGGTGAGTGTGGGTTTGTGGGGGTGTGTAGGGGTGAGTGTGTGTGGGTTTGTAGGGGTAGGTGAGTATCAGTTTGTGGGGGTGTGTAGGGGGTGAGTGTGAGAGTGTGGGTGTGTAAGTGTGGGTGTGAGTGTGGGTGTGTGTAGGCAGTGAGTGTGAAATTGTGGGTTTGTGGGGGTGGGCGGGTGTCAGTGTGTGGGTTTGTGGGTGGGTGTGAGTGTGAGTAGGTGGGTGAGGGGGGCATGGGCGTAGGTGTGAACATGTAGTTGTTCTTCCAGGTATAGGACCCATAGCTCTAGAGCTTTCATCAGATTCTCAAAGGGGACCTTGACTCGGAAAAGGTTAAGACCCATTTTATAGACGAGAAATTAAAGCCCGGGGCTGAGGAGTGACTGGCCCAAGATCCCTCTCTGCTCTGAGGTGCCTTTGCAGGCAAAAACCTGAACCAGTCCACTCGACAGCCAGGCCTCCCAATGGACACCACTCACCTCACTCCTCCCAGCCATGCGTGGGAAACAGATAGTCTCCCCATCCCACCCCCATCATCTCTGTCCCTACCAACGCCACACACCCTCCTGCCCCAGGACGTGGCTGTCTGCATGGACCTGGATACCCGGACAACTTCATCCCTATGGAAAGACAAGGCAGCGGTGGAAATCAACGTGGCCGTGCTGCACAGTTACCAGGTGCATAGGCCCAGACTGGCCAGGAAGGCAATGGGTTTGCGTACAGGGGCAGCAGGGGCGGGGGTTGGAGGAGAGGGAGCCATTTAGAAACTGGGGAAGGATTTGGACAGGCAGAAGAAGTTCCATAGTCCCAGTGCCATGGCACACACTGGCCTGCGGTTCGGGGACAGGGCAGGTACTATTCCAGGTACTGTCATCTGGCGGCTTACTGTGTGCTAGGGACCTTGCTGTTTACAGCATGCCCAGTCATATTGATTCTCAGGGCATATTGGGTATTTTAGTTTGTGGGGACCCACTGGATCCTGGAAACGAATACTAGGATGGAGGGCACACCAGGAGTCATAGTTTGAGGAAACCGGGGCCTGCAGAGAATTTCTGTGGGCTCTTTGGTTTGAGGGCCAGGCATATAGATGCTGGAGATTAGAGCTGTTGTTTCATGTTGAACTTGGAGCATGACCATGCATGATGCAGTTTGGGGTGAGGGCGACATTGTGGTTTGAGGGGACACAGGGTGTGTTAGATACGGGGTAACCTAGGCACATGTGGTTTTGGGTGACAGGAGTGGTGGAAGGAGAATGGGCGAGGTCTGTGGGTCTGGTCTGAGCCTCTCCCCGCTCTCTCCCTTCCAGCTGGCCAAAGTCACCATTGTGGACCACCACGCCGCCACAGCCTCCTTCATGAAGCACCTGGAGAATGAGCAGAAGGCCAGGGGGGGCTGCCCTGCAGACTGGGCCTGGATCGTGCCCCCCATCTCGGGCAGCCTCACTCCTGTCTTCCATCAGGAGATGGTCAACTATTTCCTGTCCCCAGCCTTCCGCTACCAGGTGCCCACCCTAACTGGCTCTGCCAGCCTGAGCCCAGCTCTAATTCTATGCAGCCCCTGGGGACCTCTAACCTTTCCTTTTCTTTACCTCCCCTCCCAACCCCATCACCTCTCTGCAGCCAGACCCCTGGAAGGGGAGTGCGGCCAAGGGCACCGGCATCACCAGGAAGAAGACCTTTAAAGAAGTGGCCAAGTGGGTACCCAGGAGCACTGCCCTCCCCCATGCACCCTGGGGGACCCTGCCCCCAGCAGTGTTCTGGGCCCACCACTCAGTACCCCAAAACCCTGTTGTGAGGGGAGTGGACCCTTGCCTGGGGAGGCCCTGCCTCTGTGCACCTGGGACACCCTCACGCCTCCCTCTCCCGCAGTGCCGTGAAGATCTCTGCCTCGCTCATGGGCACCGTGATGGCGAAGCGAGTGAAGGCAACAATCCTGTATGGCTCCGAGACCGGCCGGGCCCAGAGCTACGCACAGCAGCTGGGGAGACTTTTCCGGAAGGCTTTTGATCCCCGGGTAGGGCTGAGCCCAGGGGAGCAGGGAGCTAGAAAGAGGGGGCTCTATCAGTATCTTCAGGGGTGCCCTGGAGGACAGGAAGTGTTAAAAGTCAGGACTCACAGGTGTGACTTGACACCCGGAACCACAGGTCTTTAGAGATCAAATTGGGGCCTGAATCTTGCACTGCCAGGGAGGCCAGAGCGAGGAGGACAGGGCCTCCGGGGGTCACAGAACCCAGGATATCTGTCTTCCCACCCACAGGTCCTGTGTATGGATGAGTATGACGTGGTGTCCCTCGAACACGAGACGCTGGTGCTGGTGGTAACCAGCACATTCGGGAATGGGGATCCCCCGGAGAATGGAGAGGTGAGAGCTTCCAGGAAAGGGGCTGCTGGGAATGAGGAGAGACTCAGAATTGGAGTGACTGGGCAGGAACCTCTGCCCAACACACACACACATACACGCACACACACACACCAGGATGGAAAGGGAGATGATGCTAAGAGACCCCTGGAGCCTGAAACCCCACACAAGCCACACTCCTAGCCCATCCACATGGCTGCCCGCCTACAAGTACATCTGCTGAACTGCGTCCCCAAGTCATTTCCATTATCAGTGCAAGTTTTTAATACAAGGAAGGCATGTCCTGGCTGACCAAGAGGTTAGACTGTGCTCAGGCACTAACAAGAAAAATAGGGATATGTCACTGAGGGCGGCTTCTAGGATGTGGGTAATGTTTCTTAATGGAATGCCAGTTACACAGGTGTGTTCAGTTTGTAAAAATCCATAGAGCTGTACATTTACAACACATACAACACTATTCCAGCATTTTCTTTTCTTTTCTTTGTTTTATTTATTTTGAGAATCTATTTATGTTGCCCAGGCTGGCCTTGAACTCCTAGCCTCAAGAGATCCTCCTGCCACAGGTTCCTTTTTTAAAAGAAGAAATAGAGAGCTGTTTCGATGCCAACATAGATTAAATAACTTCACTTTTTAAAAAGAAACACAAAGCTAGAGTGCCATCATTGAATGCCTTCTCTTGCAAGCGTAGGTGTCTCTGAGCTGCCCCAGGCTAGGTTCATTTCTGGGTCTTACCTGCTCCAGCTTCTAGGTGTTAAAGCCCTTATTAGCACTAAGTACCTCCTCAGTACTCTTTTTTTTTTCCTTTGAGACAGGGTCTCACTTTGTGGCCCAGGCTGGAGTGCAGTAGTACGATCATGGCTCACTGCAGCCTCAACCTCCCAGACTCAAGTAATCCTGCCACTTCAGCCTCCCAAGTAGCTGGGACCACAGCCACATGCCATGATGCCTAGCTAATTTTTGTATTTTTTTGTAGAGATGGGGTTTCGCCATGTTGCCCAGGCTGGTCTCTAACTCCTGGGTTCAAGCAATCCACCTGCCTCGGCCTCCCAAAGTACTGGGATTACAGACGTGAGCCACTGCACCAGGCCCTCAGTATCGTAAGCAAGCTTGAATCTGGTGAAAGCCTTTTTGCTGCCTTAGTGTCCATTCCAGCCCCCATTCTGACCTACCTTTTAAAGAAAAATAGCACCAGCAATTGACTTTTTTTTAGCATAAAGGTATATAGACACCCATATAAGCTACAGCCTTCACAAGGCATAGCACATTTTCATCACCCTGGAAAGTTCCCTCATCAGTTCCTCACGTGAATCCCTTTCCAGTCTGTCTGTCTGTCAGAAGTGTCTGTTACCACAGATTAGTTTCACCTGCTCTAGAACAGCACCGAGATGGAAGCACGCAGTGTTATGGCATCTCCTGCTGAGTCTGTTTTTGAGGCCCACCCGTGTTGTTGCATGACTCAGTATTTCACTCATTCTGCTGCCGAGTGCCGTTCATTGTGTGAATATCCCCAGTTTGTTTATCCGTTCTCCTGTTGGTGACACTTGGGCTGTTTCCAGGTCGGGGCTATTATGAATAAAGCTGTTATGAACATTCTTGTACCCGGCTTTTGTGGGCTTATGTTTGTATTTCTCTTGGATAAATACCTAGGAGTAGAATTGGTAGGTCATAGGGTAGATGCATGTTGAATCTCTTTTTTAAAAAATAAAACTGCCAGGCCAGGAGCGGTGGCTCACGCCTGTAATCCCAGCACTTTGGGAGGCCCAGGTGGGCAGATCACTTGAGGTCAGAAGCTCAAGACCAGCCTGGCCAACATGGCAAAACCCTATCTCTACTAAAAATACAAAAATTAGCTGGGCATGGTGGTGCACACCTGTAATCCCAGCTACTCAGGAGGCTGAGGCAGGAGAATTGCTT
>NW_012102765.1:2613729-2635019 GCF_000951045.1 Mandrillus leucophaeus | reverse complement strand
AGCCGGGCGAGGTGGCAGGCGCCTGTAGTCCCAGCTACTCGGGAGGCTGAGGCAGGAGAATGGCATGAACCCGGGAGGCGGAACTTGCAGTGAGCTGAGATCCGGCCACTGCACTCCAGCCTGGGCGACAGAGCGAGACTCCGTCTCAAAAAATAAATTAATTAATTAATCAATTAAATTAAATAAAACTGTCAAACAGCAAAGCAAATTAAACTGCCCTTTAAGATCTGTGCAGTTCAATGTATGTAATTTTATGCCAAACTTTTAACAAATCTAGGAATACAGCTCACAGAAAATGGGGTATATTCACTAAAATATGAACAGGAATATTTACAGCAAATTTGTTTGTACTACCCCACACTGGAAACAATTCAAATGACCATCGACAAAAACGGATAAATTCTGGTATATTCAAGTGCCATATCGCACTAAGTGTGAACAAAAGACAACCACACACAACAATGCAGGTGAATCTCAAAAAAATGTGAAGAGAAAAAAAAAGCCAGACCAAAGAATACACACTGTACTACAGGATTCACTTTATATAAAATTCAGAAACAGGCAGAACTAATCCATGGAGTGAGAAATTGGGAGAGGAGATAGTCACTGGGGTGGGGGTGGCAGTGACAGGAAGGAGGCACAAAGGTGGCTTCTAGGATGCAGGTAATGTTTCTTTTTTTTCTTCTCTTTTTCTTTTTTTTTTTTTTTGAGATGGAGTCTCATTCTGTTGCCCAGGCTGGAGTGCAATGGCGTGATCTCGGCTCACTGCAACTTCTGCCTCCCCGGTTCGAGTGATTCTCCTGCCTCAGCCTCCCGAGTAGTTGGGATTACAGGTGCCTGCCACCATAGCCAGCTAATTTTTGTATTTTTAGTAGAGACGGGGTTTCACCATGTTGGCCAGGCTAGTCTTGAATCCCTGACCTCAGGTGATCCACCCGCCTCAGCCTCCCAAAGTGCTGGGATTACAGGCGTGAGTCACTGCACCCAGCCATGGGTAATGTTTCTCGATGGGATGCCGGTTTCACAGGTGTGTTCAGTTTATGACAACCTATAGAGCTGTACATTTACAACATGTGTGCACCTCTGGACTTGTGTTGCACGTTGACAAAACATTCAAAAATGAAATTCAAATCACGCTTGCTAACTCTGGCAAACCTGGGAACCAGCACCCAGAGGCATCTGCAGTTGAGCACCAGATAGATGCTGTTCCTTCCAGCTTCCTTCCCCTGGGAGGTCCGCTTCACGCCGCTTCGTCATGGCATCACAAACAGGGCCATGGTCTTCTGAGAGGGCAACCTGCACAATGTCTGCTAGTGACCAGGACACTGCCAAAGGAACTGAGAGTTTGTCCACCCATGAAATCCACTAAAACAGGAAAGATTTGCCCTAGCCATTGCTACCTGGGACTGAGGAAAGAGCCGTGCCCTCCCCTGCAGCTGCAGGATATCTGCCTGCCCCAACAAGTGGGGATTCGGCAACTCCACTTCTAAGGATTACCCAGCTGAAGCATTTAAAAGTGGGAGCGAGGCACAGGTACAAGGGCGTTTGAGGGCGCATTGTTCCCAGACCACCCAGCTGCCCTTCAGTCTCAGTGAAGTACAATGTAGCCTCTAAAAAGAATGAGGTCATGTTTTGGGAAGTCCAGGCAGGAGGATTGCTTGAGCCCAGGAGTTCAAGGCCAGACTGAACAACACAGTGAGACTCCATCTCTTCAGAAAATTTAACCATTAACCAGGAGTGGTGTCACAAACCTATAGATCTAGCTACTAGGAAGGCAGAAAAATCCTTTAAGCCCAGGAATTCGAGGTTACAGTGAAATATGATCGAGCCACTGCCTCTCAACCTGGGCAACACAGCAAGACCCATATCTAAAAACAATACTACTTAATTAGGTCAATATTGTTGTATTGGCCTGGAGGGATGCCTGCAATAAATTATTGATTAAAGGCCGGGCACGGTGGCTCACACCTGTAATCCCAGCACTTTGGAAGGTCGAGGCAGGCGGATCACAAGGTCAGGAGATCGAGACCATCCTGGCTAACACAGTGAAACCAGTCTCTACTAAAAATACAAAAAAATTAGCCGAGTGCGGTGGTGGGCGCCTGTAGTCCCAGCTACTCGGGAGGCTGAGGCAGGAGAATGATGTGAACCCAGGAGGCAGAGGTTGCAGTGAGATCGCGCCACTGTACTCCAGCCTGGGTAACAAAGCGAGACTCCATCTAAAAAAAAAAAAAAAAATTCTTGATTAAAAACAAGGAAGTATAGTATGGTACCACTTTTATTTTTAAAAAATACTATAAATATGCACATAAGTTCAAGGAAAAAGGGCTGGAAGGTTAACATCTGTCAATGGTGCATATGCCTGGAGGGAAGATGGGGTGGTCTTTATTACTTTTCACATTTCTGTAATGTCATTTTTCAAAAACATCAGATCGCTTTTGAAATTTTCAAAACAAACAAAAATTAAAAGTTACGAATCAATAATAATGAGGGTCAGCTGGTACAGTTTTAAACTTCTGTGTTGTTTGAAATGAAACAAAACTAACCCTGATGCAAACGCTCCCCTCGCCAGAGCTTTGCAGCTGCCCTGATGGAGATGTCCGGTCCCTACAACAGCTCCCCTCGGCCGGAACAGCACAAGTGAGTTGGCTGAGAGTTTGAGGGGGCTGGGGGAGCTGAGGCATTTGGAGACACAAACAGAAAGCGGGTCTGAAAAGCCCTCCCTCTGTGCCTCGACTTGTTTTCCCACCAAAAGCCAGGGTTCTAGGATGCCCTCCCTTCCAGGCTGGAATGGCAGTCCAGACCTGCCTGCTTCTGAGAGCCGAGACAGTCCTGAGGTCTTCAGAGATGGGGGTGTGGTGTGGCAGGGCCCCAGGCTCAGAAGCCCCTGGGATGCTGGCCCTCAGCCCCTCCCAAGGGCAGGGCCTTTCCTGTCCCAGAGGCGGAGACCCTGAGGCTGTCCCTGGGGCTGCGCCTGGGCCTGGGATGTATCTCCAGGGCCCTGTGACAACCTCATCTTTGTCCTCTCTTGCCAGGAGTTATAAGATCCGCTTCAACAGCATCTCCTGCTCAGACCCACTGGTGTCCTCTTGGCGGCGGAAGAGGAAGGAGTCCAGTAACACAGACAGTGCAGGAGCCCTGGGCACACTCAGGTCGGGGCCTCACCAAGAGGGGTGCAATGGGTGGGCAAGCTGCCTGGGCAAACGTGGGCTGCAAAAGGAGCTCCAGTGACAACCCCTGCACCCCAGGTTCTGTGTGTTCGGGCTGGGCTCCCGGGCCTACCCCCACTTCTGCGCCTTTGCTCGTGCGGTGGACACGCGACTGGAGGAACTGGGCGGGGAGCGGCTGCTGCAGCTGGGCCAGGGCGACGAGCTGTGTGGCCAGGAGGAGGCCTTCCGCGGCTGGGCCCAGGCTGCCTTCCAGGTGAGCCTAGCCCAGCCCCTGTTCTGACTCCTCCTACCTGGGATGCCTCCTCCAGCCTCACTCTGTCCTGATTCTGTCTGGTTCTTTGGTCCCTTCCTGTTCCTCCCAAAATCCACCCTCATCTCTCCATGGCATAGCCAGCTTTTCTGGGTCAGAGGCAGAGGACGATGTGGCCCTGCCGACCACAGGGAGTGCCTAGCCCAGGCAGAAGTGCAGCCGAAAGCGAGCAGGCAGGGCCCTGGCAGGAGGGAGCTTCAGCTAGGCACAGGCTGGGCCTCATGAGTGGGTGCACAAAGGGAGGGGGTGCAGGGCAGGCCACCCCACCCAGGATGGGCAGGATGGAGGGAGAAGGAAGGGACGGAGAGAAGGTCAGACAGAGGCAAAGGCTGAAGCTGAGGCCAGCACAGAAGCCACAGGAAGTCAGAGGCCAGACAGCCTGGGGCGGTGCCTGCACCACAGAACTGGTCCGGGGCCAGGCAAGCAAGCTCAAGGAGAGGTGGGTCCCTGGGAGCCATGGCTTTTTAAGCCTGGGCTTCCTCAGGGGCAGCACTGCCTGTCTGGGGATCATGTCTGCAGTTGACAGGGGCTCGGTCTCCCCAGTGCCACACTGTTCAGGGCAGTGCTGCTCCCCCGGGGCCCAGGCTGGAGCTCAGCAGATTTGCCTTGACTGGAGGAGGAGGGCATCCTAGAAGGAGAGGGAGAGGAAGGGCTACCTCAGGGATGGGGAGGTCAGGCTGCAGAAACACATAGGCCCCGATTGGGAAGAAGGGAACGGAAAATAAGACTTAAAGAATTTAAACAAAAAGAGCCATTGGAGCGGGACGAGACCACATCATAAGGTTTTGGGAATAGGACTTTAGAGGTGTAGGATCCATTACAGCATCACTGAACCAGAAGCAGGAAGGCTGAGCTAAGCAGAGCATCAACAGTGGAGATAGGAAGGAAGGGAGGGAGGGAGGGGGCCGAGGAAGGAAGGCAGAGATACAAGACTTCACACGCACCACAAAAGAAAGATTAACGGGACTTGGTGATATGAGGCTCAGCCAATCACAGGTGAGCCCTGGATTTCAAGCCTGGGAATGGCCCAGCAGTTTTCCAGCTGTGTGCCTGACAGGATCCACACCCCCCCTAGGGGTCTGCCCCGTGGGATCCCCTCTGCCGCCCGAATTGTGCGTCCCTTCCCAGGAGCACTTACTATCTGCACGCCCTTAGCGTTCCGTAAAGTATCTCATCTAATCTTCACCAGAACACAATGAGGTGTAAAGATGGGGAAACTGAGGCATGTCACTCTAAGTACGGGAGTCGGAATTTGAATGCAGGTCTGAACACACAGATGCCTTCACAGAGCTACTGTGTGCCAAGCACTGTGCTTCTCGGGTCACGGGATTAACACTCACCAGATAAGGAACGATGCACCATTCAGGACGTGCAGAGGAGGCGCCAGCTGGGTCCCTGGGCCCAGCGGCGAATCCATGAAATGGGCTGGCGGAAAAGGTGCTGTCGTTGGCGCAGGCCTCAGCCACTGGGGCTGCCAACCCCCCAGGAGCAAGACGCAGTGAAGCCGCCCTGGCTCCTCACTACGTCGCCCCCTGGTGGCGGGAGGTCCTCAGCCCTCACCGGCCTATCCCGCAGGCCGCCTGTGAGACCTTCTGTGTGGGAGAGGATGCCAAGGCTGCTGCCCGAGACATCTTCAGCCCCAAAAGGAGTTGGAAGCGCCAGAGGTACCGGCTGAGCGCCCAGGCCGAGGGCCTGCAGTTGCTGCCAGGTGGGCCCTGGCCTCATCCTCACCCGGCTGGTTCTCAGAGGACCCCATACCCCGGGACTAAAGTACTCAGGGGCCAGGCCCTGCTCCCTGGTTCAGGCTGCCTCATTTGCCCCTGCCCACCACCAGGTCTGATCCACGTGCACAGGCGGAAGATGTTCCAGGCTACAATTCTCTCAGTGGAAAACCTGCAAAGCAGCAAGTCCACGTGAGGACGACGGCTTTACCGCCCCCCAACCCCTGTCCTGCACACCCCGACCCTGGACCCTCCTCCTCCTACATTCTCCCACCCCGACCCCTCTCTGACTCCCCATAAGTGCCCCTCTCCCCACCCCCAGGAGGGCCACCATCCTGGTGCGCCTGGACACTGGAGGCCAAGAGGGGCTGCAGTACCAGCCGGGGGACCACATAGGTGTCTGCCCACCCAACCGACCCGGCCTTGTGGAGGCGCTGCTGAGCCGCGTGGAGGACCCGCCTGCGCCCACCGAGCCCGTGGCAGTAGAGCAACTGGAGAAGGGCAGCCCTGGTGAGGGGCAGCCTGGGATGCAACAGGGCACACCAGCCCCATGCCCAGCCCCACCCCCAACCCCAGGCCTCCAGGAGCTCAGGCCCTGGGGGATGGCCACCTCCTCCACAGCTCAGCAGGTGGGCTCAGAGCTGGCTGTGCTGCTCACTGCCGGGCTGGCCTTGTTGCTGGACCATCCCCACACCCTCAAATGCACCCCCACCAAAAGGCTGTCCCTTCCCTCGGGGCTCCTCTCCAAAGCTCCCCTGGCAATCTAGCTTGCTCTGGAGCTGGCAATGGGGCTATTTGCTGCCACATCAATGCCTGGGCTTTAAAATAAGGGGGTGGAGTCAGAGGCAGAGGAGCCCAGACCAATCCAGTCCAGCCAGAGGCCCCCACACAACACACTGAGGCTACCCAGACAGGCCCACCCCGCTGCTCAAGGGCAGGCTCTCTAACAGTCACCCAAACACATCAGCCCAGGTACTACAGTTCTGCTGGGCCCTGTCCTCAGCGGTCGCTGTGCACCATCCCCAGGTGGCCCTCCCCCCGGCTGGGTGCGGGACCCCCGGCTGCCCCCATGCACGCTGCGCCAGGCTCTCACCTTCTTCCTGGACATCACCTCCCCGCCCAGCCCTCAGCTCTTGCGGCTGCTCAGCACCTTGGCAGAAGAGCCCAGGGAACAGCAGGAGCTGGAGGCCCTCAGTCAGGTTGGGGGCCACCCCAATAAGGCACAGGGGCTAGAGAGACGGGATGAACTGGGGGAGCCCCAGGGGCAGGAAACCTCCATGCAAGGTCCCCCCGGGACTTTCTTCTGGCTGACATGCACTGGTGCTTTAACACCCAGCTCCCCAGGGAGGAATTCATGGCTGTATTCTCCAGGTCTTACAGAAAGCTCTATTGGCCTGAACTAAGGAGGGAGAAACCCTAAAGAGGCTCAGCAGGGGAGGGGACAAGAAGGGAGGTCACTAGGAAGGGCTATGAGGCCCCCAACCCACTGCATCCTGCCCTGCCAGGATCCCCGACGCTACGAGGAGTGGAAGTGGTTCCGCTGCCCCACGCTGCTGGAGGTGCTGGAGCAGTTCCCTTCAGTGGCACTGCCTGCCCCACTGCTCCTCACCCAGCTGCCTCTGCTCCAACCCCGGTACTACTCAGTCAGCTCAGCACCCAGCACCCACCCAGGAGAGATCCACCTCACTGTAGCTGTGCTGGCATACAGGACCCAGGGTGAGGCAACGAGCAGGAGCAGGCCTGGCCACAGCGGGGGTGGGACTGGCCCCTCTCTGGTCCTTCACCGGCCTCTCCTTCCCACCCCCAGATGGGCTGGGCCCCCTGCACTATGGAGTCTGCTCCACGTGGCTAAGCCAACTCAAGCCCGGAGACCCTGTGCCCTGCTTCATCCGGGGGTAAGTGAGATGGAGGACTCGGGGGGGAGCTGCCCAGGGTCAGGGTGGCAGCTTTGGTGAGCAGTAAGGAGTGTCACTGGTGAGGGGTGTCACAGGAAACAGGAAGGAGCTCTGTAACATGTCAAGGATGTGGTGTCATTAGGTCACTTCAGAACTCTGGTTAAGCTTTGACTCTCTCATTCATTCAGACTCAGAGTCCTGCCCTGAAACTACAGCTCCCAGAGCCAGAGCTTGGATCAAACCGGCTGGCCCTGTGGCTTTCTGAAAGCTTCTGTATTCCTCTCTATGTCCCTGGGCTGTCTGATGTTGGGCAGCATGGCACCTGGGAACTACAGTCACTAAATCCTCACTCAATCCAGGGAGAACTACTAGTTAGGGTTAAGACCACCCTTGGCCTTAGTGTCACCAAGAACTCAAAGAAGGTGAAGTTTTTTTTTTTTGTTTGTTTGTTTTTGAGATGGGAAGTCTCTTTATGTTGCACAGGCTGCTCTTGAACTCCTGGGCTCAAGCAATCCTCCCACCTCGGCCTCCCAAAGTGCTGGGATTACAGACATGAGCCACTGTGCCCAGCCCAGAGTTCTTTTAATAAACCCATCATGCTTCCTATGAGCCAGACACTGCTTTAAGGACTTCATGAATATCAACTTATTTATCAGGAGAGCCTGGTTCCTCCTCGCTCCATCCACCCTGCATGGTAAGAATGGGGGAGCAGGGATGGCAAAGGGGACCTGATGGAGTGTCTCTCCTGCCAGGGCTCCCTCCTTCCGGCTGCCACCTGATCCCAGCTTGCCCTGCATCCTGGTGGGCCCAGGCACTGGCATTGCCCCCTTCCGGGGATTCTGGCAGGAGCGGCTGCATGACATTGAGAGCAAAGGTGAGGCTGGCGACTAAAGGACTGACTGGAAGGAGTCACACAATCTAGGGACAGAGCAGTGGGGCTGGAAGGCAGGAAATAGATAGGAAAGAGAGAGCAGGAAACAGAGGCCACAAAGCTGAAAAGACGCTCCTGAGACCAAGGGGAGGGCAGGTACTGAAGGCAAGGGCTGGGCCCTGTGTGTCTGGCTTCCTGGTGCCTGGCACATAGTAGGTGTTGACTGGATTAAGGACAAAGGAAAATAGAATTTTCGAAGGGATTAGGGCTAAGACTCAAAGAAGAACTAACTGCCCAAGGTGGATTCTTGACTGTGCCAGAGCTGACCAAGGTCTGTCCAAGACCTAAGGATGCTACAAGGTGTTCAGATTGAGCACAGGGTGCCCAGGGTAGTCTGTCAATCAAAAGAAGAGGGCTGTGACTGGGAGGAGAGTTAAAAGTGTGGGAGAATATGAAGTGGGAGCAGGGAAGGGGACTCCGATGTAACACAGTGCAAAGGGCATGGAATTCTGAGTCCCAAGCCGCACATTCTAGCGCAGCTCCACCAGGGGCCACCACCTCACCGGGGCTTCCCTTCCTTCTGTAAATCAGGGCTGTGCAGGGTCTCTGTGAAAGCATTCTGCACCCTCTTGGAGATGAAAGTAATAGCTTCAGCCCAAAACGCTGGGCTGACAGGCTGGGCGAGGGTGGCTAGTGGGGAGGTCCCACTAGCACTGTGCCTCGGAGAAGGGCCTTCCCAAGCGCGGGGTTGCTTGCAGGGCTGCAGCCCACTCCCATGACTTTGGTGTTTGGCTGCCGATGCTCCCAACTCGACCATCTCTACCGCGACGAGGTGCAGAACGCCCAGCAGCGCGGGGTGTTTGGCCGAGTCCTCACCGCCTTCTCCCGGGAACCTGACAACCCCAAGGTGTGAGACCCTGAGCGCGCAATGGTAACCTGAAGATAGGGAGAGAGGGGAGGACTCACACTATCCAGCGGAAAGCACCAACCATGGCCCTCCGTGGCCTCCCACGACCACTCAGCCACCCCTGCACACTCTGGCCCACCCTCGTGTACCGGCCCCTCTAGGCCCGCTTCCCCCCCGCCCCGCCCCTTTGGCTCTGCCCTTCTTGACACCGCCCCAGGGCATGCAGGCCCCACCTGGCCCGCTCTGTAGACTTTCACGCCCAGGGCCAGCCAGCAGCCCCGGGCTGCGCCCCCGCGCCCACCCCCACCAGGGCCCGCCCTAACCCCGCCTTCCCGCAGACCTACGTGCAGGACATCCTGAGGACGGAGCTGGCTGCGGAGGTGCACCGCGTGCTGTGCCTCGAGCGGGGCCACATGTTTGTCTGCGGAGATGTCACCATGGCAACCAACGTCCTGCAGACCGTGCAGCGCATCCTGGCAACGGAGGGCGACATGGAGCTGGACGAGGCCGGCGACGTCATCGGCGTGCTGCGGGTGCGGAGGGGCGGGCTGGGAGCGGAGCGGGCCTGAGGCGGGGAGCGGGCCTGAGGCGGGCAGCGGGCCTGAGGCGGGGACCAGGCCCCGGGCGTGCGGGGTTCCTACCAAGGTATCCGACGGGTTCTGATCCACTGCGCTCTTTTACGCCAGGATCAGCAACGCTACCACGAAGACATTTTCGGGCTCACGCTGCGCACCCAGGAGGTGACAAGCCGCATACGCACCCAGAGCTTTTCCTTGCAGGAGCGGCAGCTACGGGGCGCAGTGCCCTGGGCGTTCGACCCGCCCGGCTCGGACACCAACACCAACGGCCCCTGAGAGCCCCCTGGCTTTCCCTTCCAGTTCCGGGAGAGCGGCTGCCCCACTCAGGTCCGCCCGACCAGGACCAGCCCCGCTCCTCCCCTCTTGAGATGGTGCCTTCCGACATCTGTCCAGAGGCTGCAAGGATTCAGCATTATTCCACCAGGAAGGAGCAAAACGCCTCTTTCCCTCTGTATGCCTGTTGCCTCTGGCCTGGGTCCGCCTAAATCTGGAAGGCCCCTCCCAGCAGCGGTACCCCAGGGCCTACTGCTACCCGCTTCCTGTTTCTTAGGCGAATGTTAGATTCCCCTTACCTCTCTCAGGAGTATCTTACCTGTAAATTCTAATCTCTAAATCAAGTATTTATTATTGAAGATTTACTGTAAGAGACTGTGCCAGATGTTACGAGAACTACTAAAGTGCCTAACCCAGCCCATGTGGATTACAATTTTTTTTTTTTTAAAGGGAGTCTCACTCTGCCACCCAGGCTGGAGTGCAGTGACATGATCTCAGCTCACTGCAACCTCTGCCCCCGAGTTCAAGTGATTCTCCTGCCTCAGCCTCCCGAGTAGTTGGGATTACAGGTTCCTGCTGCCGCACCTGGCTAGTTTTTGTATTTTTAGTAGAGACAGGGTTTCACCATCTTGGCCAGGCTTGTCTTGAACTCCTAACCTCGTGATCCACCTGACTCAGCCTCCCAAAGTGCTGGGATTACAGGCATGAACCACTGTGCCCGGCGTGGATTACAATTATCAAATGACAAGATTTCTGTTTTAACCTGTGCAGTTGTGGGTATGTGGCGGGGAAAGGGGTCATTCTTTTGACAGAGAGTCCTACATGCCACTTGACCCTGCTCTCTAAAAACATGGTTTCCAGCCAGTCTGGGCTGCTCCCCCGTGCAGTTCTCAGGCTGGTGATCGAGAAGGCAGGTGCAGCACTCAGCTGCCAGGAGCGGGGGCTGCCAGAAACAAGAGTCACAGAGATGTGCAACAGCCGTGAGCAAGCTTTACTGCTTATTTCATACAGGATGGGAAGCCACACCCACTTCCTCAGACATCACACCGGTGCTGAAGTCCAAAAACATCAGCCCTCTCGTCTTTCCACTCACAAGTCCCCATCCCCTGCAAGCCCCAGGGAACTGAAAGTGCGCTGGCAGCCGCCAGTGTGACGAATCCACAGCCTTAAAGTGCACCTGCCTCACTGTCACCCTTCCATGTAGCTTGGCCTCATCCTTGACCTCTGTCCCCTACCTTGAGGAAACTCGAGGACTTCTTCCCAGGCAACTGCTCCAGGACACACTGCAGTTGGGGGTGTCTCCCCTTATCCCTTCCGGGTGGGGACCATCTCTAAGACTTGTTTCCAGATGCCATCAGCATCTCCTCTCCTACCTTTTCTCTGTTCTCAGGGCGAGTTCCTCACTGACTCCCAGGTGCTGCCCAACTAAAGCACCTGGGCCTGTCATCTATGGGGCCTCTAGCAATGGCTCCTTGTGTTCTTCCACTCCACCCTCCAATCTCCTGTGGCTGCGGAAGCCAGGGTACCTGTGGGAGGAGATGGCTCTTGGCAAGCAGTGCAGGGGTCTAGGTTCCAGAGATGACCACCCCACATCACCCCAAATTCCCACCATCGCTCCCACTGCTTCAAGTCTGACTCCGAACCAACTACCTATGCAGTTGTTTTTCCCTCCCCTCACAGGGCAATACTGACCCTGAGGAGTCGTCTCAGTCAGTGCAAGAGGCCTCATCAGGCTCCTTCTGGGTGTCTGTTGTCGCCTGAAACCCTCCAGGGAACAGATTCCGGGCCCTCTGGGTTCCCCACTGTTGTCTGGGGCTGGAGGCAGGACTGGAGCCTGGTGACAAAGGCCATCAACTGGGCATTCCTTGATGCCCAGTGTCCATCAGGCTCTATCCCCTGCAGGCCCCACCCTCCTCACCATCACTTGACCAGGATGGCTTCTCCTCATCAGGCGAGGGTGGCTGTGAGGGGCTGGAGTAGGGCCTGGACAGGACGGAGGCTGCAGCCTCGCCCCACGGCTCCTGCTGCTGCTGCTGGTGAAGCTGCATGGAAAGGAGAAGGAATGAGGGCCGCCCCCAAGGAGGGCAGGGCCAAGCGCCTGGACTAGAAGCAGAGGGCTTTTCAGCCTCCTCCTGCGACTCTGCTAGACCCTTCCGTAGACTCTACCCCGCCTCAGTCTCCACGTTGTTCACCAGCCTTCTCCCCACATTTCTCCAGGCACTGCTCTACTCACCTGGTGCAGGTAGATGGCATGGAGACTCATCTCGGCAGAAGCAAGTTCTGGGAGCTGGGCCAGCTTCTGGCCCCCAGTGCCTCCTGGGGACACAGAGCTGGAACACAGCATGAAGCAGGTCAAAAGACATTACCTCCTCCCGCCACACCCCAGAGGGCTCCCCTTCTGAATCCCCGCAACAGTGCCCCAGCTCCCTGCTCCTAGAGGATCAGCCCAGCCCCCACACCGCTGCAACTCAGTCTCCACTCCTTACCTGGGGTCCTGGGCAATTCGGGAAATGGAGGCGAGGAGGCTGGCTGTGGCTGCAGCTGGACAGGGGGCTGTCGGGCTCAGATCCCTCGGAGGCAGGAGAGGGTGCACGAAGAGGTTGGCCAGGAAGGCCTCAGGCTAGGTGTGAGAGGAGAGGGAAAGCCAAAGAGGGAGTCAGAAGAGAGGACAGAAAGGGAGTGGGGAGGAAGGGGAGGCCTGAAGAAGGCAGGAGAGCAGGCTGGGGGCGGGGCCGGTGAGGCAGGTTATACCTAAGGTTAGGCTAGAGGGGAAGGGTTTGGAGAGGAGTTGTGGAGGTGAGGGCAGAAGGGGAGGCCAGGCTTTCACTCACCAGGGGCGAGGTGCAATTGCTGAGCACCCCCGGGGTGGGGGGGCTGCGAGCCGAGGTGGCGCCCCAGGCAGCTGCATCTTGTTGTACTCGGCCCCAGAGGTGCCCAAGAAACTTAGAGCTGTGCCCTGGGGGGCGCCAGAGCGGATGCACCAGGGAGAACCGCATCAAAGAAAGCTCAGTCTTGCCATCCTCCGCACGCTGAGACAGCGAGGCCTCAGTCTGTCCCGCCGAGAGCCACTGTGAGCAAGGATAGTCTTTCAGGTGCTAAGAACACTGAGCCTTATGGGGCCAGGTGGGACAGGAAACACTGCCCCATCTTCCATGTGAAGGAAACAGACCACAATGGGGACTTGTTCACCCTCATCCAACAATAAAACAGCGGAGCAGAACCTGGGTCTAGACCCAGCTCGGGGATAGGGCTGAGCCTCAGTGCTTTGCCCAGGGTGATCCTGACAGCCTTGGTCCAGGCACCAGTCCTTACTCAGCCCCACCCATGGGCCAAGCCCATTCCTTGTCCCCGAATGGTCTTTGCTCTCATTTACTGACGTTACTATGTGCCAGCAACTCCATTATGGGCTATACAGACATTATCTGTGTCATCACAAGCCTGGCCTTGGCTGTGCTCTGGAGGACACATTGCCATTGTCGCCATCTGACAGATGAGGGCACGAGGGCACAGGGAAGGGAAGTGACTTGCTCAACGGTACAGGTAGCAAGCAATGGCGCCAGGGCTGGAACCCAGGTCTGCTCCGAGAGGCAAGCAAACGCCCACCCAGCCCAACCCCCCAGGGCCAGGGGACAGCTCTGACCTGAGGGTGGCCGTGGCGCTTCACATCCATAAGGGCAAAGGAACAGATGTCCCCAACCCCAGCCACATCCACAGTGAAGTGATGAAAAAAGTCGATAATCTCCAGGGCACGAGGGCGGAACCAGAAAAGCAGAAACAGCGGGGTGAGGAGCGGGGACAGGAGCTCCTCCAAGAGGGAGACCTGGGGAAGCAGCGGTGAGGCTGAGCAGGGGTCGCTGAGGGGCCCACGCACGTTATCAGGACCAAGCAGCCCTCAGCGACCCTCGCCAGGGCAAGAAGCCTCCCCACCCAGTCACTCCCTAGACTCCTGGGGTAGCCCGTTTGTCCAATGCCCTCTGCGAAGACAGACCCCACAACTTCCTCCTCAGCCGTCGCGCCCACCCTCACCGCTCGGTACTGCAGCAGCTGCGCCATCTGCCGGTACGCGCGGTCCCTGCCACCGGGGCCAGGCTCCTCCGGGAGGTAGTGCATGTGGGCCAGGGCGGTCTGCAGAAGCTGCGGCGCACGACCCTGGCACTGCTCTTCGGGAATGAAAGACCTGAAAGGCGGGATCCGTGCGGGGAAGGGGCTTGCGGTTAGGAGGACGCGCAGTGGGATGCAGGGCTGGAGGGCCCCAATGTTGGGAGAGGTAAGCGGGGGAACCTCCCATGGCCCCAAATCAGAGAAACCCACACACACCACCTCCCCGAGCATCTGCCGTCGCACCTGGCCACGGTGGCGGTGACCCCAAGCGCGGTCATGGCGGTGAGCACGTGCTCCACTGCCAGCACGTCCTCGTCGTAGACGGTGAGCACAAGCAGCGCGGCGAAGAGTGCGCCCGCGAAGAAAACGATCTGGCGGGCCAGCAGCGCGCGCAGGGGCGCGGGGGGCGCAGCGGTGCGCAAGAAGGCGGCGGCGGGGCGGTAGGCGCGCGCCAGGCGCGCGCGCAGCTCGTGCGGCAGCTCGTTGAAGTGGCGCAGCTGCAAGCGCGCCAGGCGGGACCAGCCGCGCGCCCCAAGCGCGCCGGGCTCGCGCCGCAGCAGCTCCACGTGGCTATAGAAGGCGTGCAGCACCTGCCAGGCCAGCACCAGTGGGCTCAACGCCAGGTTCAGGGCGGCCAGCAGCAGCACTGTGCGCCCCCAGCGCGCTGCCAGGGCACCCCGCTGGTCGCTGCGCTTGTAGGCGTGCGGCAGCTCCCAGCCCCCGCGGAAGAGCGAGAAGGGACCGCGGAAGAGCAGCAGGTCGACATTGAGCGCCAGGCCGCGGCTGAGGAAAGCGGCACTGCCTCCCCAGGGTAGCGGGCAGCGGGCCGGCAGCAGGCCCTTGTTGGCCAGCGCCACCTGGTAGTTGGTGTAGCGCAGGATGCGGTGGTGGACGTCCAGCTCCGTCAGGGGCCGCGGCTGCACGCACAGGCCCCCGCTCTGCTGCAGCGCCAAGAGGCGGGACTGCACCTCTGCCCAGGGAACCGAGCTCAGCTCCTCCTGAAACGGGCACTGATGAGAGCCAGCGACCCCCATTCCTCTACACAGTGATGCTCAAGCTCCACACCCCTAAGTGTGTGGCCTGAAAACCCGCAAACTGAGTTTGCGACCACAAACTCGCCAGGGCCAAGCTACATGCCTCATCGTCCCCCTCTCCCACCTTTCCCTTTCTGCCCTCCCTTAACCCTGTCACTAAAAAGGGCACACCCTACTGCCTTCATCCTCTTCTAAACTGCCCTGTTCCTCATCATCCCTGCCATTCATGTGGCCAGCAGTCATGTCGTCCCTGGCGACGCCTCCAGGTGTTGGACCTAGCTTCTCAGCTCCTTAAAGGGCCTAAGGCCCCCTCAGTTGTACACACAAAACAGAATGGCTGGCCGGGGGCGGTGGCTCACACCTGTAATCCCAGCACTTTAGGAAGTTGAGGCAGGCAGATCGCCTGAGCTTAGGAGCTCGAGACCAGCCTGGGCAACATGGTGAGACACTGTCTCTACTAAAAATACAAAAAAAAGCAGGGTGTGGTGGTGTGCACCTGTGGTCCCAGCTACTGGGGATCGGAGGCTGCAGTGAGCTGATATCGCAGCACTGCACTCCAGCCTGGGTGACAGACCCAGACCCTGTCTCAAAAGAAACAAAACAAAAAAACAAAAAACCAGAAAGTCCAGCAGTTCATGGGAGAACCTCTCCTTCCCGTTTCCAGTGCACCCACCAACTCTGGAACAGAATCCTCCCCACCTTTTGCCTGGGCATGCTTTATACTCCCAGTCCCACCCAACTCCGGGCCATTTTCAGCTCTGTCACCAGAAGCCTTCCCAGGACCTGGGCTATGTCCATGTCTGGCAGTGGGGCATTGTCCGATCTCATTTGGAGGCTGCAAACCTCACTTCAGCCCAGTTTCACTCAGCTTTCCCAGTCCAGGTTAGTCAAGTCCCCCAGGCTGGCCTCTCCAGTCCATCCCAGTGTCTTCCCTTCCCTTCCCCTGGAAGGAACAGGGGAGGAGGGGAAAGAAGGGAAGAGGAGAACGAGACGGGTGAGCAGTCTCCTGCCAGAGCCGATCTGAGGTCCAGCTTCCGCTCTCACCACCTCTACTTCCCTGGCCTCCTCCCTCCCCCCGGCTCAGGGGCCTTCTAAGACCTCTCCCCTTGCTGCACATAAAGGCTGTGCAGAGGGCTCCGGACCTCCCAGGGGAGCAAGGGAAGCAAGCTGCAGAAGGCTACCTTCGAGCTGTGCCTCAAAGAAAGAACTTAGATACAGAGGAGGGAGGAGCAGACTCAAGATAGCGAGGAAACAAAGGGCAGAGCATAAGCAGAGGACAGTGACAGGCCAATGCAGTGTTTTCCTGCAATGGTGGGGGGATGGCTTTGATGGCTCTGTTTTAGGCTGGTGGGGTCCATCTCCCTGCTGCAGCCTCCAGAAGCTCATGGCTTTTCCCCACCTTCCTGCACTGGGGCTTGGAATGTGCTCCCCTCCCCTCCTGTCCTGCCCTTCCAAGCCCAACCCAAATGTCTCCAGCTCTGAAAAGTCAGATGACCGTCCCTTCTCTAAGCAATGTTTTTAGCACAAACATGTAACTATATGTCATCTTATATGAGCCATCTAAATAAACTAAACTCCCTTAGGGTAAGGGCCATGCTCTCTAAGTGGTGGTAGCCCCCTCCTGACATTATTCTGGGCTTAGAGCAGGTGTCAATAAGGCGTCATTCTTTCTGCCCTCTTTCCAGTTGGCCCTTCTATCTGTACAGTCCCACTTCTTCCCCTCTCCTCTGTCCACCCTTTCATGGCACCCTCCGCACAGACACAGCCACCCAGCTCACCGGGGGGATGTGCAGGGCCTCCCTGTAAAACACCTGGATGTCCCAGTAGCTGAAGAGGTTGCAGACTGAGCGAAGCAGTTGGACCAGCCAGAAGCCCACAGCCAGGACCAGGAGGAGGACGAGCAGCGGGCTGGAGCGGATCCTGTATGGGGTTGGGTGGGCAGTGAGGGAGAAAGGTGGGCGCCTGAGAAACAGGCAGACCAGACTTCGGGAGCGAGGAAAAACTGTCACGAGGAGGGGGATCCAGCTAGACCAGCAGCTCTCAAAGTAGGGCCTGGGGCTGGGGCGGGGAGCTGAAGTGGCCCCTCACAAGTGTGTCAAACTTCTTCCAAATAATACTAATGCTTTCTGATGTTTTCATTCTTGTTCTCTGAGTGTGCAGTGGAGTTTTCCAGAGGCTACAAGACACGTGAACATGTCACATCACACTGACAACTGATGAAATGTGTGCTCGTGCACTTTTTTTTTTTTTTGAGATGGAGTCTTGCTCTGTCGCCCAGGCTGGAGTGCAGTGGCACAATCTCAGCTCACTGCAACCTCCGCCTCCCGGATTCAAGTGATTCTCCTGTCTCAGCCTCCAGGGTAGCTGGGACTACAGATGACCGCCACCACACCTGGCTAATCTTTGTATATTTTAGTAGAGACAGGGTTTTACCATGTTGGCCAGGATGGTCTCTATCTCCTGACCTTGTGATCTGCCCGCCTCGGCCTCCCAAAGTGCTGGGATTACAGGCATGAGCCATCGCGCCTGGCCGCACTCTTACATTTTAAAGTTGTTCTCAGCTATGATTTCCTTCTTTTTCTCCTTTTTATTGAAACAAGGTCTCTCTCTGTTACCCAGGCTGTAGTGCAGCAGTAGAATCATAGCTCCTATCTCCCTGCCAAATAACGGCCCAGGTCTGGTATAGTTATTTGGTTGGTTGGCAAAGCGAACATTGCAATCCATGCATTCAAGGAGGAAGGTTGGGAAGGCAACAATGAAAATGAATCGTCTGCTGGGAGGAGGAGGGTGTAAGGACGCTGCAGTGATCAGACAGTCACTGTCTTAGCCTCCTGACTAGGCTTAGCTCAGACTGCAGGTACGCACCACCAAGCCCAGCTAATTTTTATTTTTATAGAGATGGTGTCTCACTTTGTTGCTCAGGCTGGTCTCAAACTCCTGGCTTCAAGCAATCCTCCTGCCTCAGCCTCCCAAAGTGCTGGGATTACAGGTGTAAACCACTGTGCCTGGCCTAATTTTAATTTTTTATAAGGTAAATTGTAGATGGACACGACTCCCATAAACAAAAGCTCTTTAGGGTTCTCAACCAATTTTAACTGTATTAAGATACACTTAATACACTTTAATTAAGATACACTTAGCAGGCCGGGCACAGTGGCTCACGCCTGTAATCCCAGCACTTCGGGAGGCCAAAGTGGGTGGATCACCTGAAGCCAGGAGTTCCGGACCAGCCTGGCCAACATGGTGAAATCCTGTCTCTACTTTAGAAAATACACGTGGTGGTGCACACCTGTTATCCCAGCTACTGGGGAGGCTGAGGCAGGAGAATCGCTTGAACCCAGGAGATGGAGGTTGCAGTGAGCCTGGACCTCACCATTGCACTCCAGCCTGAGCAACAAGAATGAAACTCTGTCTAAAAAAAAAAAAAAAGATACACATAATACACTTTAAGTACAACTTAATACAACTTAAGTACAACTTAATACACTTAAGTACAACTTAAAGTGTATTAAGTGTATTTTTGGTCCTAAGACCAAAAGCTTTGAGAACTGCTGATCTAGATCACGGGACAAAGTGGGGCTCCTGTCTACTCCTCTACCCACTTCTCATGTTTCACCCCAGGGTCCCACCAGGTTTTCACTCACCTCTCAGCACACTGGGCTGAGGGTAGGATGGCATCTGACAAGGTCACTTTGCTGTGGAACGGCCCAGGTCTCGTACGGTTACTTGGTGGGTTGGCAAAGAGAACATTGTAATCCACACATCGAAGGAGGAAGGTTGTGAAGGTGACAATGAAAATGAATTGTCTGCCAGGAGGAAGGGGGATGCCAGGATGCTGCAGTGATCAGGGACAGTCAGGTGGGCTCCTGCCCCGGCCCCCAGAGCAGCCCATGGTTATCCTCCCCCACCCTGCCCCTGCCACCCTGCCCCTGCTGAGCCCCTGGGCTGCTTGGGAAAGTGTGGGATGGAAGCAACTGGTACAATTAAGGAAGCAAAATGACAGGAGGAACCCATGGGCCCAGGGGACCAAGTTCCGGGCCCGGGCTAAGCGTCTTACCCCAACTGGAAGACATCCTCCAGCAGGATGCAGGCAAAGCCATTCCGCTGGTGGTAGCTGTAGATGTGGACGCATGTCAAGGAACAAGCCTGGGGCACAGGGGGGCCTCTCCTGAGGACGCCTCCCCTCAGCCCCAACACATCTCCCACCCATGACACCCTCATGGAGTCTCCCTGCCAAGAACAGTGCCAGCTCCAAGGGGACCTTCCCATGCCACCTCTGCAGGCCTAGCACAAAGGATATCTTGGTGAAGAAGCTGTCCAGGTTCTGGATGTGATGCCAGGAGCCTGGGCACAGAGGGGAGAGTGTCGGCCCCTGGTATGTGATCAATTCTCCATGTTCTCAACCCACTGCCAGAGGCCCAGCCTGCGGTAAGTACTGGAGCTCCCAGGCACCACTAACCTGCTCCCACCCCCACCCACACCCACACACATACCGCAGAGCCCTTCAGGGACATGAAGCAGGGGTTGCTGCTCCTCCCCGTGGATGGGTGAGTCTTGGGACCCCTCAGGGTCACAGTCCTCCAGCCGCTCATAATCCTGTTCAGGGATCAAAGGGCCTACCCGCAGCCCAGGAGAGTCCTGGGGGCACTGGTGTGAGGGAGGGGGAGTTGCCGAGGCCAGGGGTGGGGTAGAGTGGGATCCCCAGGAGGGAGATGCAGAGGCAGGTGTCATTGCAGGTTGAGCCTGTGTTGGGGGGGTGGCTGGGGTGGGGAGAGCACTGTGGCAAGGCTGAGCCCCTGTCCCCTGTAGCACTGAGCAAGGGGGCCTTGGGGTGGGAGGGGAAAATGAGGAGGGGGAGCTTCTTGTATGAGGGGCAGGGGACAGAGAGAAGATGGAGATCCTCCCTCCCCCAGGTCCCCGGCATGAAGGAGGAGGAGGAGGTGGCAGTGGCATGGGGAGCAGGGGCACTGATCCAGGCCCCAGGTCTCCCCACCGCCCCAGCCGCCCTCTTCTCCCCCCCCAGCCTATTTGGCTCACCATCAGGCCACAGCTTCTCCAGAAAGGTTGGAAGGATGGGAGCTGTTGCTGCTTCCACAAAGGTCTGTGACGCTGAGCTGGGACTTCAACAGGAACAATGACAATAACAATACTAGGTGACTCAGCCTAGGCAGGCCTCAGGCGTCCCAGCTCTCAGTCACCTGTCTCATCACTCACACCCCTTCCAGGGCAACCTGAGGCCAAATCCCTCAGGACCTGAGAGGGGCATCAGTTTAAGAGTGAGGGGCTAAAGAGCACATTGAGATGAGAAGATTCCTATTATCTCCATCTTCCGATCTTGAATGAATGAAAGATAAAAACAGCAGCAGCCAAAATGACAAAAGCGAAAAGCAAAGTCGTGTTAGAGCCAGGTGTGGTGGTATGTGCTTGTGTTCCCAGCTACTCAGGAGACTGAGGTGGGAGGATGGCTTGGTGCAGGTTACACTGGAACAGTATGAGTTACAGTGAGCTAAATCTAGCCACTGCACTCCCACCTGGGAAAGAGCCTGCCCTCCCACTCCCCCCCGCAAAATATCCTATTAAAAGATTGTAGCTGGGCGCAGTGCCTCACACTTGTAATCAATCTCAGCACTTTGGGAAGCCGAGGAAAGAGGATTGCTTGAGGCCAGGAGTTCGAGACCAGCCTGGGGAACAGAATGAGAAGACTCCATCTCTACAACAAATCTTAGGGCCAAGATGTTAACTATTTTGTTTCTTAAGAGTGTACCTCCCCCACTTCCCTCCACACACACACTACAGTGATCAGCAGGGAAATGTTTTGTGACTAAAATAGAAAAGAAGAAGTAAAGGGGCCAGGCATGTTGGCTTACACCTGTAATCCTAGCACTTTGGGAGGCCCAGGCGAGAGGATCACTTGAGGCCAGGAGTTTGAGACCAGCCTGAGCAACTTAGGGAGCCACCATCTGTGCAAAAACTAAAAAACAAAATAATTTTTTTCTTTTTGAGACAGAGTCTCACTCTGTCACCCAGGCTGGAGTACAGTGGCACAATCTCGGCTCACTGCAACCTCCGCCTCCCAGGTTTAAGTGATTCTTCTACCTCAGCCTCCTGAGTAGCTGGGACTACAGGTGTGCGCCACCACGCACAGCTGATTTTTTGTATTTTTAGTAGAGATGGGGTTTCACCATTTTGGCCAGGCTAGTCTTGAACTCCTGACCTCGTGATCCACCCACCTTGGCCTCTCAAAGTGCTGGTATTACAGGCATAAGCCACTGTGCCTGGTCAAAAATTATTATTATTATTATTTTTTTTTTTAAAGAATAAGAAGGCTGGGCGCGGTGGCTCAAGCCTGTAATTCCAGCACTTTGGGAGGCCGAGACGGGCGGATCATGAGGTCAGGAGATCGAGACCATCCTGGCTAACACGGTGAAAC
>NW_012102765.1:2579819-2610393 GCF_000951045.1 Mandrillus leucophaeus | reverse complement strand
GCCTCCCAAAGTGCTGGGATTACAGGCGTGAGCCACCTCACCTGGCTGTCCTTTCTAATCCTACAACGAATTACTTGGGGGCCAAACATAGAAGATTCCCAAGGGCAGGTGGATATGGAGTTGTGTCATTTGGAAAGCCCATCTGACTGATGGAGGACAAGAGCTGGATCGAGCTGGAGCTGGAAGTCTTGGTGCTGGGAAGTAATCCATATGCTCTTGGCAATGACCAAGCCTTTCTTAGAGTGTTAGTTTGGAGACAGTGCAAGAAGCTGGAAAAAGACCATGCTAAATTATTGAAAGGTTTAAAAACAGTCCTTAGGAAAGAGGAAGGGTGTTGATATTATTTAAACCAGAGAAAAACCCAAGGAAAGACATCAAATAATATTCAAGTATATATGTGTTCATTAGTCAGTATTTTTCAATAGATTATGAAATGAATTCAGTTGGTCAGTACCGTTTAAAAGTAAATATAAGCTGGGCGCGGTGGCTCGCGCCTATAATCCCAGCACTTTGGGAGGCCAAGGCAGGCGGATCACCTGAGGTCAGGAGTTCAAGACCAGCCTGGCCAACGTGGTGAAACCCTGTCTCTATTAAAAATATGAAAATTTGCCAGGTGTGGTTGCACGCGCCTGTAGTCCCAGCTATTCGGGAGGCTGAGGCAAGAGAATTGCTCAAACCCAAGAGGCAGAGGTTGCAGTGAGCCGAGATTGCGCCATTGCACTCCAGCATGACAGAGCAAGACTCCGTCTCAAATAAATAAATAAATAAATAAATAAATAAATAAACAAATGTAAATGTAGGCCAGGCACAGTGGTTCACACCTGTAATCCCAGCACTTTGGGGGCCAAGGCAGGCAGATCACTGGAGGTCAGGAGTTCGAGACCAGCCTGGCCAACATAATGAAGCCCCATCTCTATTAAAAATACAAAAATTAGCCAGGTGTGGTGGCTCACACCTGTAATCCCAGCACTTTGAGGAGCCGGGACAGGCAGATCACTTGAGGTCAGGAGTTCGAGACCAGCCTAGCCAACATGGTGAAGTCCTGTCTGTTCTAAAAATACAAAAATTAACCAGGCATGGTTGTAGGCGCCTGTAGTCCCAGCTACTTGGGAGGCTAAGGCAGGAGAATCGCTTGAATCTGGGAAGTGGAGGTTGCAGTCAGCCAAGATAGCGCCACTACTCTCCAGCCTGGGCAACAGAGTGAGACCCTGTCTTAGATAAAGGAAAGGAAAGGAAGGGAAGGGAAGGCAAGGGTGGGGAAGGGAGGGGAAGAGATGGGAAGGGAGAGGAGGGGAGGGGGAAGGGAGGGGAGGCAAGGGACATGTTAAGAATTAGAGAAAATATTATTTTGTGAAGCGTTTCTATTTTGTGTGGTATGTATGTGTTCATTGTACTGGGCTGCAATGTAAGATATGTTTCTTGGTGTAGGCCACAGTAAGTGTAAACATTTGCAAAACCCTGTAGTAGTTAGGTCAGATTGTCCTGCGCCTCTAATGAGGGCATGCATGTGCTCAACAAACATAAACATTTGCAGAACATCTATTATGTACCAGAGTTCTGCCAGTGCTATCTAAGATATAATTTCCTGCCTTTCAGAAACACATGGTGTAATGGGAAAACTGGACAGTTACACAAGGCAGAAGGAGAGTAAGCATCTCTATCTTTATGCTAGAAATAAGAACACAGTGGAAAACAGGACATAAAAACCTGGCACGTTGGAATGGGGTGGGAGAAGGCCTCATGTAGGCAAAAGGCATAGCAAGGGAAGGATGAGGTGAAGACTGCAATTAGAAGGGTCTAGGGATGTGAAAGGCCATGATGGTAAAGAGAAAAGCTCACACTATTACTTTTTTAAAGCCTTTCCCCATCAGTAACCTCATCTAGATCTTCTAGATCTCACCCTCTTCTCCTGGCTAGATAACTTCTGCTTCCTACAACCAGTCCTGTCTGCCTCCAACCCACACCCCTCTGCTATGATCTTTTTTTTTTTTTTCAAGACAGAGTCTCCGTTGCCCAGGCTGGCATACGGTAGCACGATCTTGGCTCACTGCAACCTCCTCCTCCCAGGTTCAAGTGATTCTCTGCCTCAGCCTCCCAAGTAGCTGGGACCACAGGCACACACCACTACACCCGGCTAATTTTTAGTAGAGACACGGTTTCAGCATGTTGATCTTGAACTCCTGGCCTCAAATGATCCACCCGCCTCAGCCTACCAAAGTGTTGGGATTACAGGCATGAGACACTGCACCTGGCCATGCTGTGATCTTTAAAATGCAAACCTGATCTTGTTACACCTCAGCCTAAGAATCACCACGACCCTTATTGCCCCCCAAGTCCAGGAGCTTTATAAGAACTAGAAAACTGCCCCTCCCCCCAAGTCTCATGTCTCTTCTCTCTTCTTGTAGGCCAGGCTTCAGCCATACAATTCCTGAAACTTCTCTCCCATCGTTTCTCACTGCAGACACTCACACTTACTTTCCCTGTGCCTAGAGCTCTCCCCTTTATAGCGCACCCCCACCTGTGCCTGGCCTCCTGTTCCCCCTCAGGCCTCACCTAGAAGGCCTTTCCTGACTCCCTCTGAGGAGAAGGAGGAGCAGGACTTCAAGCTGTTTTGTGCCTCTGATTGCCAGTTAACTGTGAGTCTCCCGCACTCAAGCATGACTACTGTGAGGGGAGTTACTTCAGCTGTCATGTTCATCTCCATCCTCTCCATCACCCAAGCAGAGCACCTGCACACAGTAGGTTCAAAATGTCTAGAATAGGCCAGGTGCAGTGACTCATGCCTGTAATCCCAGCACTTTGGGAGGCTGAGGTGGGTGGATCACAAGGTCAGGAGTTCAAGACCAGCCTTGCCAATATAGCAAAACCCCGTCTCTACTAAAAATACAAAAATTAGCTGGGTGTGGTGGCACGTGCCTGTAGTACCAGCTGCTCAGGAGGCTGAGGCAGAAGAATCTCTTGTACCCGGGAGGCAGAGGTTGCAGTGAGCTGAGATTATGCCACTTCACTCCAGCCGGAGTGACAGAGCGAGACTCTTTCTCAAAAAAAATAAATAAATTTTTTAAAAAATGTCTAGAATAGTGGAATCAATGTTAGCATTTTATAGATGCGGCAGCTGAAGGAAAGAGAAGGTAATTGGCCTATTCAAGGTGACAAGATAAGTTATTAGAATTTTTATTTTTCTCTGTTTGCTCCTTCAGCTGTGGAGAAGGAGTGTGTGTCCATGGTGCCCCAGGCCGGGGAGGGGAGGTGGGGTAACGGGCCTGGGACATCGGAAGACACGGCACACTGGCAGAGTAGAGACAGTCTGGGTGCTGGAGTCAGACTGCAGACTCGGTTCCCTGCTCGTCCCGGTTCTGCAGCCTGGGGACAAATTATTTCAGCTCTCTTAGCTCCACATGATTTTTTTCATCTGTCAAGTGAGAATAATGGCACCTCCCTCCCAGGTTGGTGAGGATCAAGGGAAGTGGCCCATTAGCTCCGGGAGGTGGAGCCATGTCTGCCCTGGTGGCTGCTGTGAGCAAGTCCCGTGCCGGGCACAGGAGCAGCTTTCTTTCCTCACCTCTGCACCATAGTCCCTTAAACCCCCGGCCCCTTCCTGTCCAGGCAGTGTGTGGCCATCTAATGTGCCATCCAGTTCTTCAGTCTGTCATTCTGTCAGAGCCTGGAGTCGAGGCTGCGAGGACCCTGGCTGGCTGGCTGTGGCCTGAGAGGCGCCCAGGGGAATAAGACAAAAGACTCGATTTTTTGCTCAGCGTCTCATTCCTCTGTGACTTTGCCCATGGACGTCTGTCTTAGAAACTGAAGTTGCTTCAGAAGAGCCCTGGGAAGGGCAGGGGTGAGGGCCTGAAGGAAGAGGAAGTGCTGCTTCCAGAGGGCTCGGCCAGAGCCCCGTGGGTATGCTGGTCAGTTGGAGGGCAGTTGGAGCCTTGAGCCATCCATGCCTCTTTCTCCTTACAGGTACTCTGATGGCCACCGCAGCTCCACCCTCCTCCGGGACGTGGCCCACCTGCGGTCCCAGCTCTGGGCCCACCTCCCTCGCGCCCCTCTAGCTCCCAGACAGAGCCCCTCTGCCTGGTACTGGGTTGGGGGAGCCCTGCTAGGCCCCGTGGTACTGAGTAAGTGTCCCCGCCTCTACTTTGTGGCCCTCTGTGAGGCAGAAGAGGCCCCTCCTGCCAGCTCCACACCCCGTGTCGTGGGGTCTCGCTTTAACTGGAAGCTCTTCTGGCAGTTTCTGCGCCCCCACCTGCTGGCCCTGGGGGTAGCCATCGTGGTGAGGCTTTCCCCACTTCTCCATCCTGGGGACAGGGCAGGACCCAGAGCTACAAAGGGATGGCATTCCTGCCTCGCTGCCTCTCAGGGGAGAGCTCACGGGAGCAGTGAGGGCTAGCCAGGGTGCCAGGGGTGCCAGGGGCATCAACACTGGGTGGCTGGGTGCGCAGAGGTCCGTGGGGGCTGGAAGCCAGGGTTTGAACCTCTGAGAGGCACTGATGTAGGTCCAAATGACCAGCCACGACCTGGACAAGAGCAGGGCTCAGTAGTGGGAGAGGAAGGGCCAAGATCTGGCTGGGGCTGGGGAGGAGTGTGGCACCCCCACTCAAAACATTTGTACCCTCTGCCTCCCCATTCCAGCTGGCCTTGGGTGCGGCACTAGTGAATGTACAGATCCCCCTGCTCCTGGGCCAGCTGGTAGAGATTGTGGCCAAGTACACGAGGGACCACGTGGGGAGTTTCATGACTGAGTCCCGGAAACTCAGCACCCACCTGCTTATCCTCTATGGTGTCCAGGTACAGCTGGGAGTGGGGCTGGGGGCCGCCAAGGAGCCACCCAAGGCATCCCTGAGTGCACTGGGCTCTTTCGCAGGGACTGCTGACCTTCGGGTACCTGGTGCTGCTGTCCCACATTGGCGAGCGCATGGCTGTGGACATGCGGAGGGCCCTCTTCAGCTCCCTGCTCCGGTACTGCCAGCCGCAGGGTGCAGAGTTGGGGTGACTGATGGTCCGAGGGGGTCTGGGGGTGGGGCCTCATCCTGAAGTAATGTGTCCCTCTTCTTCCCTGCTTGTTGGTCCATGTCCCATGCCAGACAAGACATCGCCTTCTTTGATGCCAATAAGACAGGGCAGCTGGTGAGCCGCTTGACGACTGACGTGCAGGAGTTTAAGTCATCCTTCAAGCTCATCATCTCCCAGGTCAGTGGCCCAGTGGCCCCTCCACATCCACACACACACTTTCCCACGTGGACTCGCCAGGCCAGCCCTGCCTGCCCCAGCCCTGATGTTGGGCTGACAGGCGCACCCTGACTCGCGAAGCCCGCTGCCTGGTGAGGCCGTGGGTGAGGGACCATGGAAGTTCACGGAAGGAAAGCGTAGAGGCGGCGTCCAAGGTCAGTACAGGCTGCTTCTCCACTGCCCTGAAACCGAATCTTCCCTGGAAAGCCTTCCCAAGCACTCAGACAAGAGCCTTTCCTGGCAAGAGCAAAATCACTTTGCCTGCCTTGTCCCCAGAGTGCCTGGATTGCTGACAAGCATTGAGCATGCACAGAGGGTCTGCTTTGTGCTCGGCCCTCCCAGGACTCACTCCTCTTCCCGTTGCTCCGTGGCGAAGGCACGCACAGTCCGGACGTTGCCCAGGGCCTCGTCTGCTACGCCCATTGCCTACCTAACACCAATGCCGTCCCCTTATCCTCCCCCACTGACTCTGTGGCTGCGGGATTGTGCCACACACTGGCCTAGGCGGTCACTGGTGTACCGCCATGCGGTTCCCTTTGTTCAGTTCCTAGAACAGAAAGAGAAGCAAGCTGGGATTTGTCTAGGGGAAGGACACCACAGTTCATAGCATTCTCACTCGGCCCCTTGAGGCCTGCTGCTCGCACCCAAACTGGCCAAGTTAGGGTTATGTACTGTGACCGGTGGACTGCCACTGGGCCTCCCAGGGGCCAAGACCTGGGGCCTTGGCCTTGGGAGTGCAGAGCTGCAGCCAGCTGACCCTTGGAAAAGTCCTTCCTGTCATGGTGCGGACGCTGTAGCCTCCCGCCTTCCCTCCCCCTCCCTAGGGGCTGCGAAGCTGCACCCAGGTGGCAGGCTGCCTGGTGTCCCTGTCCATGCTGTCTACACGCCTCACGCTGCTGCTGATGGTGGCCACACCAGCCCTGATGGGAGTGGGCACCCTGATGGGCTCCGGCCTCCGCAAATTGTCTCGCCAGTGTCAGGAGCAGGTACCGGCATTCCTGACCATCCTCCTCACTCTCCCCACACCGTTTCTCTTTCCACTCCCTGGAACTCCTCCCTCTCCCCAACCTGGACTCCTTGTCCCGTTTCCTGAACTCCTTGCAGATCGCCAGGGCAATGGGCGTAGCAGATGAGGCCCTGGGCAACGTCCGGACTGTGCGTGCCTTCGCCATGGAGCAACGGGAAGAGGAGTGAGTCCTGGGAGGGCCAAGCACAAAGCAGAGATGCCCCCTACACCCTGCCCACCCTTCGTGGCAGCCCAGCTGCCTCCTGAGTGCACTGGCCTCTGTCACCAGGCGCTACGGGGCAGAGCTGGAAGCATGCCGCTGCCGGGCAGAGGAGCTGGGCCGGGGCATCGCCTTGTTCCAAGGGCTTTCCAACATCGCCTTCAACTGTGAGTGAGCCAGTTGGGGGTTGGAGGGGCACTTGTGGGCTGGGGAGGAGCTGGGAGCAGCCAAGGCAGGCAAAGGCCCGCCCTCCATCTGCTGGCTGCCTGCATTCGCCTCGGGCCAGCTGCTAACTCTTGCAGGTAAAGGGAGGGTGCCGATGTCCCAACCCAGCTATGGGGTCCCATGCGGAACGCACAGGGCCACCCTCAAGGAGGCCATGGAGGCGTGCCCACCCTGACTTGCTCTTCCGAGGAGGAAGCCAGGGCTGGGACCAGCCATGTGCCTCACCTGACTCTCGCAGCCAGCACTGGCAGAGCAGGCCCAGCGCTGTTTCCTCTGCTCCTACTTCGTCCTCCCTCACTGTACCCTCTCCTGCAGGCATGGTCTTGGGTACCCTGTTTATTGGGGGCTCCCTTGTGGCCAGACAGCAGCTGACAGGGGGAGACCTCATGTCCTTCCTGGTGGCCTCCCAGACAGTACAAAGGTAAGTGGGGGCCGTTCCCATCGCTACAGATCCCCCTGCCACCCTCCAGAGCCCTGCTGGGTCAGGGGACACAGGTGCAGCCTTCTCTGGGGGCTGACTGCTGTGCGGCCCCAGGCCTGCCCAGCTCCCCCAGGGATGCATAGGGTCGGGGAGAGAGAACCCCTCAGGGCCCATAACAACCCTCCCGGCTGGGGCAGTGGCACTGCAGCAGGCAGGTGCTTGTCATCTTCAGCCTTCCAAAGGACCCAGAAGTTTCCTTGACAGGTTTTTAAAAATTTGTTTTAGCTGTGGTAAAGTACACATAACATAAAATGCAGCATTTTAACCATTTTGAAGTGTGCGGCTCATTGGCAGTGGGTGCACTCACATTGCTGTGTGGCTGGCACCGCCGTCCGTCTCCAGAACTCTTATCTGGCAGAGCGGAGTGAATCCCCTGGCACCCACCATTGCGCTTTCTGTCCTTATGATTTGACAACTCTAGAGACGTCCTATAAGTGGAGTCAGACTGTGTCCTTTTGTGACAGAGTTTTGTCACTCCACATTGTGTCCTCAGCTTCCTCCGTGTTGCAGCCTGTCCGAACTCTCTTCCGCTGCAGGCTGTGACATTCTGTGCATGGAAGGACCATCCTTGACAGGCTTTGTGAGCTGCCCTTCCCTATGCCTGCCACTTCCAGGGATGACAAATTGACCCCTGTCCCTACACACCCCACCCTTATAGTTTATTGCTTTGCGTTGGTCCGAAACCACCTGCTTAGCTGAGCCTCTGGGGTGACCAGAGCCGATCACCAGACAGCTCAAGGCGGGCCTCCCCGTTCCGATCTCTTTCCAAGCTAAACAAAAGCAGTTCTACATAAATATGGTAAATAATGAGATAGTAAATATGCCGCAACAGATCATCAAAGGGTGAAGACCTGTCTCCACCAACCGTGCATCACCTCTGCCGCCCCCTCCCTCCCCAACAAGCCCCCTGCTCTTCCTCCCGGGCCCCCACCCCATTCTGTGAGGCATGTGTCCTCCCCCTGCTGCATGGTGCACCCCTGCGTGGGTGTCCACCGGATCGGAAGCCCTCCCTGCGGGGCGTACTGTCCCAGGAAGCGGGATGCGGATGGAGACAGGCTCCCATTTTCAGCCCCAAACCTGACCTTCCACAGAGATGTTCCTCCCATTTCCGCAGATGCACGGACACCCTTGTGGGCCCCATTTCTGCTCGATGCTCTCTCATCTGAACACGTTCAGACCCTTTCTGGTCCTGGGCTCAGGCCTCCTGGGCAACCTCGTCCCTCCTCCAGCCCAGGGGGCTATTCCCTCGTGGCTCTGGAATTCAGGTGTTCTCCCTGTGACAGAGATGGGGCCTGGCGGAGGCTGCTTCCACCACTGCCTGCCCTGCTCAGTGCTGACCCACTTCCCTTGACCAGAGCTTTGGCCTCACCAAACAGGACAGTCGTTTTAGTCCTGAGGACCCGTAAGAAGCCTAGTGGCGGCCGGGCACGGTGGCTCACACTTGTAATCCCAGCACTTTGGGAGGCCAGGGTGGGCAGATCATGAAGTTAAGAGATCAAGACCATCCTGGCCAATATGGTGAAATCCCGTCTCTACTAAAAATACAAAATTTAGCTGGGCGTGGTGATGCACGCCTGTAGTCCCGGCTACTCGGGAGGCTGAGGCAGGAGAATTGCTTGAACCTGGGAGGCAGAAGTTGCCGTGAGCTGAGATTGCGCCACTGCACTCCAGCCTGGCAACAGAGCAAGACTCCGTCTCAAAAAAAAAAAACAAGAAAAGCCCAGTGGCTCCCTTAATAAAATCACCCCTTAGCCCTCTGTGGTGGGCAATGGTGGGACAGTCTCCCTGTAGGGAGGGTGGCTGTACTGTCCAGCCCCAACCCTCCCGCTTCGGGGCCCCCACTTCCCCTTTAAGGCCTGAGACTCTGACTTTTTTTTTTTTTTTTTGAAACGGAGTCTCACTCTGTCACCCAGGCTGGAGTGTAGTGGTGCGATTTCGGCTCACTGCAAGCTCTGCCCCCCAGTTCACGCCATTCTCCTGCCTCAGCCTCCAGAGTAGCTGGGACTACAGGCGCCCACCAGCACGCCCGGCTAATTTTTTCTTGTATTTTCAGTAGAGACGGGGTTTCACTATGTTAGCCAGGATGGTCTTGATCTCCTGACCTCGTGATCCACCCGCCTTGGCCTCCCAAAGTGCTGGGATTACAGGCGTGAGCCACTGTGCCCGGCTGAGACTCTGACTTTACCTCTCACCGTACTGCTTGGCCATCCCGCAATTTTATGACACACACAAGAACCCCCAGGGGCTTGTCTGTGCTGTTTCGCTGGCTGCTCCCACAGCCACAGGCCCTAGACCCATCCTCTTGGGGGTCCTTCTAGCCCTGGCTATGTGGAGATTCTTCCCCACCCACCTTGGGGGAATTGGGTTTGTTGCATAAAGCAGCTGATGTGTTTCCCACTGGGTCCTGCCAGCTAAGCCAAGGGCCCATGCATTGGCACTGGGGTCTAGCAGAGAGAAGGCAGAGAGGGGAGCAGGATGGCCCAGCCTGCCTCAGGCAGCCTAACCTATGAGCCCATCCTCAGCACTCCTGATGGAGATGGGGAGGCGCCTAGACAGACAGCAAGCGGGGCCCAGCCGCCTCATCAGAATCAGGGCCAGGCTTCACCTGGGAACAGGCCCGTAGCCCACAGCCCATGGCCCCTGAGAGCAGGGTCATCGCACTCCAGTGAGTCATGTGCATTTTGAATTTCAGTTGCTGCCCAGCCCCTTTGCCAGGTGGAGAATGTTCCCCTGCTCATCAACAGATAGCTGACTGGGCTGGTTCCTTCCTGCCTGGAGCCTCCCCGCTCCCTTTAGCAAGTGCTGACTGCGCTGAGTCCGCTGGGACCTTTTCCTTTTGGGTTTTGAGGCTCCTCCCACTCACCCCCACCCTAGTGCTGGAAGAAGTGAGTCTGCAGCTGAAGGGTTGCTGGGGAGTCAGTCTTTCCTCTTCTTAAGGAGGGGACCAGGCATACACACACTGTCACGGGTCAGCCAGGCCAGTCAGGGACCAGTGACTCACCTTCCTCACCAGCCTCCTGGCAGCCGGCCAGCCCTACCCCAGCCCTGCCGGGGCAAAGGAGGCCACCCACTGTCTAGACAGATAACACCGTGGGTATACTCACCTGCAGGGCAAGCTCATGAGAAAAGTTTTTTTCAGGGAATTTTGTTTTGGGTTCTCCCGAGAGTTCCCCTGTGACCCAGTGTCTTCTGTTTTCTTCTTTCTCCAAAAAGATGTAACATCACTTTTTCCACCTAAATGTCAGCCGAAGTCGTTGCTTCCCCAAGCGTCTGCAGTGTTAGATCTGCTCTCCCCCTGTGAGCCACGCACCCTTGATCTGTGTTCACGGTGGCGGCCTCCGCATCCTCAGGGCACAGCAGGGAGTTTGTGGGTCAGCTGGACTCCCTTCCTCGTGGGCCGATATCACCCCTACATGTGTGCACAGGCCTCACCCTGCAGACCACAGGCCAGGGCAGTGGAGGACACCCGCAGAGGCCTGTGCCTTCACTTCCATTTCCTCCTGGAGCACCCCCTCCTGGGGCTTGGGCTGGGCTAAGGGACAGCTGTCATCCTCATCCGGCCAAGGAGGGAGCCAGGGCTCAGCGATCTGGTGTTGCTGCGTCCCAGGGCTCCACACCCCCATGGTGCAGAAGCAGTCTGCGTTTGGCCACAGGCCACCTGCTTCCTTGCTCCCCCACCCCACCATGGCTTCCTTCCCCTCCTCTCTGGCTCTTCTTGTTCCCATCTATTCCAACCCTCTCTCCTTCTTCTGCCAGGTCCATGGCCAACCTCTCTGTCCTGTTTGGTCAGGTGAGTGGCCAGTAGGGTGGAGGGCCTGGGGTGTGGAGTTTGTGCCATGTGTGTGCCACTGTGGAAGTTGCCTGTTGACTGGGTATGGGCGGGCAGAGGAGCTGGGGAGACCCCAGCCCAGAGCCACGGCCACTCCCTGGAGATGCTGTGGTCACCCCCACTCCTGCCTCTCTGCGGACTTTGGATCCCCTCCCACAGGTGGTCCGGGGGCTGAGTGCAGGCGCCCGGGTCTTTGAGTACATGGCCCTGAGCCCCTGCATCCCATTGTCTGGGGGCTGCTGCATCCCCAAAGAGCACCTGCGTGGCTCCGTCACGTTTCAGAACGTCTGCTTCAGGTCAGCACGGGTGAGCAGGTGTGGGGATGGGTCCCTGGGCTGAGGATGAGGCGAGAGGATTCGGGGGTGGAGGTCTGGCTTAATGCCCCCCATAAACAGGCCCTCTCAGAGGGCTACAGGGAGACTTCAGGAGGGACCCGGGCAACAAGGGCTGGGAGCCTGGTCTGACTGGGGGTCTCTCGGCTCCTCCCAGCTACCCCTGCCGCCCCGGCTTCGAGGTGCTGAAAGACTTCACCCTGACGCTGCCCCCTGGCAAGATCGTGGCCCTCGTGGGCCAGTCTGGGGGAGGTAAGGGGAGCCCACCACCTTCTCCTCACCCTCTGACTCTTCTCTAGCAGCCACTCAGAGCAAGGCTGGGAGCAGTGAGCCCTGCCCCCCGGGTGGGGTCCCTTCCTCCACTGCCACAAGGGGCCTTCTTTCCTGGGACAATCCCCAGAATCCCTGGCCTCCCGCCCTCTCAACCCAATTCCCCAGGAAAGACCACCGTGGCTTCCCTGCTGGAGCGCTTCTACGACCCCACGGCAGGCGTGGTGATGCTGGACGGGCGGGACCTGCGCACCCTTGACCCCTCCTGGCTCCGGGGCCAGGTTGTCGGCTTCATCAGCCAGGTGCGGGGCCACATGGGCAGGCCTTGGCTCCCACTGCCCGTCCTCCCCTGGGCCCTGCCCCTCTTAGTCCTCAGGTGCCTTTTCTTTTCTTTCCACCCTCATCACCCTTGCTGCTCTCAGGAGACTCCTGGCCTTCTTCACATGTCCTCGGCTGTTGTCTGGATGAGGCATCCCTGTCCCGGCAGCAGCCACAGCTCTGCCTGGTCTCCCAGAGCAGGGACGCTTTGTCCCCATTTACAACAGTCTACACAGATGGGGAATCCGTGGGATTCTCGAAAATCCCATAGCATCCAGGTCTAGAGAAGCCCGTGGTGGAGTTGCTGAGCCCACAGCTGTTCTCCCTCTGCTTGAGGTGGCACTGCCCAGCGAGGGTCCACCCTTCCCTTCGAGGGCCGTGAATGAAGAGGGCATGCCTGCTGTCCCGCAGGGAGAGTGCCCATGCAGAAGAAAGGCAAATGCAAGCTCCCAGTTCCCAGCACCCCGCCCTGCCAGCTCCTCCCACTCCTGCTCCTGAGGAGGGTTCTGGGTCCTTGGTAGGAGGTCAACCTGTCCTTCCCTTTGGGGGCCACTCTGCGTCCTCACTTCACCTCTGACTTTGAACGTCTCGTTCTTCAAGAGATCCTAATGTAATCCACCAAATGGAATGTCCCAATGTACATGGTGGCCCCTCAGGTTTCTGGGGCAAAGAGAATGTTTCTGTGGACTCTGTCTCCATAACCCCTCACCCACAGGAGCCCGTCCTGTTTGGGACGACCATTATGGAAAACATCCGCTTTGGGAAGCTGGCAGCTTCCGATGAAGAGGTGTACGCAGCCGCCCGGGAAGCCAATGCTCACGAGTTCATCACCAGCTTCCCCGAGGGCTACAACACCATCGTTGGTAGGTGCTCGGGTCTGCCGGGAACCAGGTGGTCAGGCATTGGGACACAGGATTCCGCAGGAGCAGTGAGCAGCCCAGCGGGACTGAGGGCAGCAGGGACAGGTGGGGAGAAAGACAGCTGTGTCAGGGAAGACCAGAACCACAGCCAAAGGGGACAGAGTTGTTCTGTGGGGACAGGGGAGTCCAGGCCAATGTGGTTTAGCACCAGCAGACCAAGCAGCCTGCAGAGACAGGACGGGCTCCAGGAGGAACTGGAGAATGCGACAGGGGGCATGTGACAGGCCCCTGGCCAGGGACACAGTGATGCATGGTATTTGGAGTCCTCACTGAGTCTAAAAAGCCGCCACTTCCCCAGACTGAACAGAAGAAACGGGGGTTGCCTCCTCTCCACTGTCCATCCCCCTCTGGCTCCTGTTTCCTTCCTGAGCTTTTCATCTCTAAAGTCGTTTCTCCTCATTAGAATCGGGGTGACTGGATGGGCCCCAGGAGAGGGCTCTGGTGGTTCTGAACTGGGAACACGCAGCCTGGCACTGCAGGGCGTGCACCTTGCAGCTTGATGTGTGGAGCTCCCAGGTCTTTTTCCAGCCTTCGGGGCCATGTTTCTCGGCCAGTGTCTTGGCTCTGTTGCACAGTGTTTCAGCACTTCTCAGGATGCAAGGATACCTGAGCTTCTCAACTCTTGGTCAGTCTGAGTCCAGCCTTCTGAGCTGTGGGGTCAGTGTCTCCAGCCCAGCCATCGTATTCTAGATGGCTCCTCCAGCCATGTGCATGTACTGTCCAGATGCCAGCTGTCCTCACTGGGTGTTCTCCCACATCTCTCTTGGATGGCACTTTCCTTGTGTCTCTGATCCTAGTACTTTCTGCTCATTTGGGCCTTCTTGGGGCTGCGTCCTTACTGACCTGTCACCCTGCTGTCACCTTGAGGTTCTTTTTGGCTCCCAGGCTGCCACTTACGCTGTCCTCTGTGGGCTTCGAATCCCACTTCCCTGGAGTCACTGGACCCCAGAGCCCATGTTTGGATGCTGGATGTTCCCCACAGCCACAGAGACCCGGGAGGCTGGGAAGGTGGCTTGGAGCTGCAGGCACAGGGCAGGGTGTGGGTCATCCTGGCCTGAGGCACTGCCATGGCTGGGGAGGGGCATTTGGCAACTCCCTTGGAGTGCACCAAGCCCTGCTGGCAGGTATCATGCCACCCTCAGAGGCAGGGCAAGTGTGCACAGTGACTGAGGGACCCAGAGGTGGGATGAGCCAGTGCAGGGGCAACCCAGCAGTAGGAGGAGTGTACACAGTGCGGAGTGGGGGGGTCAGAGGCAGGAGGAGTGTGCACAGTGCGGGGTGGGGGGTCAGAGGCAGGAGGAGGGTACACAGTGTGGGGTGGGGGGTCAGAGACATGACTAGGGTGCATAATGCGGGGTGGAAGGTCAGAGGCAGGACAAGCGTGCACAGTGCGGGGTGAGGGAGTCAGAGGCAGGACAAGCGTGCACAGTGCGGGGTGGGAGTCAGAGGAAGGAGGGTGCACAGTGCTGAGGGGGGCACTTAGAGGATCTTGATGGGAGTTCAGGAAGGACCCTGTGCCCCTTTGTGGGCCACCCTCAAGTGCACAGCTTCAGGCTCCTGCTCTGTCCCTCCCTTCCCAGGTGAACGGGGCACTACCCTCTCTGGAGGCCAGAAGCAGCGCCTGGCCATTGCCCGAGCCCTTATCAAGCAGCCCACAGTGCTGATACTGGATGAAGCCACCAGCGCGCTGGACGCAGAGTCTGAGCGGGTTGTGCAGGAGGCCCTGGACCGGGCCAGTGCAGGCCGCACGGTGCTGGTAATTGCCCACCGGCTCAGCACCGTCCGTGGGGCCCACCGCATCATCGTCATGGCTGATGGCCGTGTCTGGGAGGTTAGTCGTCCTGGGGGCGTGGATCAGTGGGTTGAGGATGGCTTCATCACGAACAGTGGCACAATGCTGCAATGAGTTACAGGAAGGTGTGGCCTGGCCCCAGGGCCTTCGGGGCTGTATTCTGGAAGCAGCATCCCATGTAGAGTCAGGAGTTCCTGCATTCAGCCAAGCCCTGGCCTCTCAGGCCCTCAGTTTCTTCCTCTGTCCCCTGGGATAGTATAGTTTCACCATCAGCTCCCAGGATCAAAAGGAAAAGTACTAGCTGGGTGCCTGTAATCCCAGCATTTTGGGAGGCCAAAGCAGAAGGATCTCTTGAGGCCATCCTGGGCAACACAGTGAGACCCTGTCTCTACAGAATACCCAATAAAAAATTAGCTGGATGTGATGGCATGCGCCTGTACTCCCAGCTACTCTGGAGGCTAAGGCGGGAGGATTACTTGACCCCAGAGGTTGAGGCTGCAGTGAACAATGATTGTGCAATTGCACTCCAGCCTGGCATCAGAATGAGACCCTGTCTTAAAAAAACAAAAAAGAAACATACTCAGAAAGAGTATGGTGCTGTGAGTGAGGAACAGGGCTGGCTGCCCAGGGTATCAGTTGCAGAAGAAGCAGCGCCAAGGAACCTGTGCAGGGAGTCAGAAGTAGGACCCCAGAGGCTGTGTGGCATTGATTCACAGCCGCTCATTCAAGCCAAGGCTGAGGGGCTTGTGCAGGGAGATGGATCCTGAATTGGAGCCTTGGGCTCTGTAAGCGGGACAGGGAATCATGTTCTTCCAAAATTCAGCTAAGTAGGGAAGTGGCAGTAACTGATGCAGCATGCCAGTGGCGGTTCCTTTCAGATTGAGCATTGGTTTCAGAGTGGCCTAAGTGACCGTGGGCCCAATGGCTGATAGAGAGGCTTAGCCCTCGGAACATTCTGAAGCCTGCACGCCTTGGAGCAACCATTCGCCCCTCCCTCCCATCTTCCAGGCTGGCACCCATGAAGAGCTCCTGAAGAAAGGCGGGCTGTACGCCGAGCTTATCCGGAGGCAGGCCCTGGATGCCCCGAGGACGGTGGCCCCACCGCCCAAAAAGCCGGAAGGCCCCAGGAGCCAGCAGCACAAGTCCTGAGAAGGGCCCCCGAGGTGTGGTCACTGCCAAGCATCAGTGCTAGGGCTGGGGCTCAGCCTGCCGGGAGCTTACTGGAGACTGAGCCCCCGGGAGGGCCAGCATGTGGAGAGTCGCTGCGGCTGCTCCTGCTCACAATAAAGCCGGGGCCGAGCGGCTGGCAGGGGAGGCCAGTCCCTCCCTCCCCTCCCTAGTCCTGCCGGCTGCCTCCCTCCCACCAGAGTCTGCCAGAGTCATTGGGCTGCAGTGGGCAGAGGCAGAGTTCCCCACTCTGTTCTCCCTTTGCCCAGACCCCTCCAGATCTCAGAGACATTCTGGCCAGTGTCCCTGCCCCACCCAGCAGCCTCAAGTTGGCCAGGCCCAGGGAGTTTTTAAAAATCAGGGTCTGGAAGTGGGCCTGGGAACTCAAACCTAAGGCTCTTCCCACACCCTTGCTAGGACTTCACTTCTCTAGACTGGGGACTGACTCCCTCTCCTGTGTCCCCACTGCCTCACTGGACCATGGGAGAAGGAGCCTATCAGCTGGCTCACCCCGGAACCCACAGTCCCTGTCTTCCAAACAGCCTCCCTCCCTTCTCCCTGCACAGTGAACACAGTCCCGATTTCTAGATTCACCCCCACCCCAAGGGACACAGGCCTCACAGGGCCCAACACTTGGGTCAGGGTAGGAGGGACGGGGCCACAGTGGCCAGTTCCCACGAGAGGCGCCAGCCTGCCTGGCTGTCTTCCACTGACCCTGCCCTGTGTGCCTGGAGTCTTTCACCCACTGAGATCGTGGACCAGCCTCCATCTACACCAAGAACACCCAGCTCTGAAGGAGATGGGAGGGGTCGATGCCCACCTGAAGCTCTCAGCTTCCTGCCCACAATGCTGACAAGTACAGAACTAAATGGAGCAACTACTGCAGAATCCAGTACAGAATTGGTCCAGGAGGGCGCGGCTGTGGACAGGCCAGCGCCCCCTGCAAGTTCTGGGAGGCGCATCTTGAAAGGGGAAGGCAGACATCCCGAGTGACGGGCGCCTGTGGCCCCGAGGCTATGGATGGGGGGCTACGCTTCAGCTGGCTTCTGAGGGGCCTGGAAAGGCACAGAAGTAGGGCCTTGGCTGAACTGGCACCCAGCAGGACCTTGTGTCCCTGCACTGCTGCAGATGCACCAGCCCTCCCCACCTTGGTGCCACTGTCACTTCCTACTGGGATCCTTCCCCCCATCCAGTGACACCCAGGCTGTGGGACTACATGGGGCCCTGCTCCCCTGGGGAGGAGAAGAGGTGGTGCCTGCGGTGCACCTTCACAGCCAGCCAAGTGTACGAGATATATCCTGTGTAAAGAAGGATGGTACCCTCTTTCAGGGGTGTGGTGCAGTGCGCTGATGGAGCAGCTGGTGCTGCTGGGAGGCCATCCTGGAAGAGGCAGCAGTGGCTCAAGTTTGTGTGCAGGAGCCAGAGTGGGACCCACAGGCTCTTGTGGGTATGGTTTAGAACTAGATGGTGCTTTGGGGACAAGCCATCCAAAAACCCCAGGCCCACATCCACCCTGATTTGATATCCCACTTCCTGACAGATCAGAGGCTATGTTTCTAGGCAGTGGAGGCTCAGGAGCAGAGCCTGGGGCTGGTTCACAGCTAAACCTCTCCTTAGGGCAGCCCAGAGTAGGGCCCTAGCTTCCGGCGAGTCCACAAGCCCTGCCGGGGCCCTGCTTGTTGGCCTGACCCCTCCCTCACCAGGCAACCAGCCAAGGCGATTTCTGCTTCACCCGCTCAGTCACCAGCCTCAGGCTGCCCGAGATGCCTCTGACACCAGATTTGTATCTTCTGGATGGCTTCTCCAAATGCAGCCCTTTACCTGCCCCCTAGAGAAGCAGCGAAACCTCACAGCTAGTCCAGCTGGAAGAGCTAGATTGCAAGAGCCGTGCCGTCTTCCTAACGTCGCCTCAGCCTTAGCTCCACAGTGGAGAGCAGGAGCCTAGCTGTGCTTGATGGTGAATGCCTGTTTTGAGAGTGTGAGTGGGATCATCTACAGTACAATACTTGCAAAGCACAGCACTGTGGCTCTGGGGAACTGGTACGCCTGTGCTGTAATCATGGTACTCAGTCCTTCCAAAGTGTTTATTAATCAAGCACCTGTCATGTGCCATTGAGCCCACGATGGGGAATGAGGACCGTCCCTTCCCCCATGAAGCTTGTGTCCTGTTGGGAGGACAGACAGGTGGCCCAGGAGTTGCAGCATGGTGTGTGCACACATTTGGTTGGTGGAACCATGTTTCTACCACTCATGGTCAAAAAAAGCCCACCAAAGTCAGCCTGGCGACCTCAGGTGCTTTTTTGGGCAAAGATAGATAGAACAGAAATAAATTTTAGTAAACTAATGGAGATGAGCCGGCTTTCCCACAGGTCTACAAGGAATGTCACCTCACTCCCAGATACATGGGGGCAGATGACCATTTAGCCAAATGCAGAGTGTGACACTGATGAGGACTGCCTGGCTCTCCTCCCCAGGTCCAGGGCTTCCTCCTGGAACCTCAGGTGTTCCTGGGCTGGCCCCTGTGGCCCTGAGCTGGGCAGCACCTCATCTCCAGGACCATGGATCAGCACGGTGTCCTCATCCCACTTCAGGTCAGCTGGCACTAGCTTGCACTACATAACACAGCCTCCTGGAGGTCTCTGCCCACCCTCTGGGAGCCTGCCCCCACCCCCAACCCATTACCTTCTCCCCTGGATCATTGGAAGCATCTTAGGTCAGATAATATGCTGGCTTTGCCCTCTGCAGGCTCGCTGTCTCACACCGTGGACACAGTGACTCTAGAAAAGCCCCATGCAAAGCAGGCCTGCTGCCACATTACTGGTGGAAGTGCACAATGGCATGTCTCCTGTGGGGGAAATTCAGTGTCATCTATCAGATTACCAACCCAGCGGTCTCTTGGCCCAGCAGTCATCCTGGGAGTTCACATCTGTGTGATGATACGGCAACATTGTTTGTAATGGAAAGACTGGAGACCCCCAGTGCATCAGTGGGGCAGTCATTCAATAAACTGGTGTGTGCACATACTGGGTGGTATGCAGCCCTTTGGAAAAATGAAGGTTTTCCAGGTCCTGGATATAGCAGTGTAAAATGAGAAATCACAGAATACCCATGTTGTACCCAGGAGGGTGGCAGGTGGGCATCTGTGGTACCCAGGACGGTGGCAGGTGGGGCACCCATGTTCTACGTGGGGTGGCAGGTGAGCCCATAACCATTGTAGAGGCCAACATCCTCAACAGGAGGGCCTAAGTGTGGGGAGGTAGGCTCTGACTCCCTAGGGAGAGAGGGACACTTAGGAAACAGACGGGCCCTGGAAGTGGGACGTGAAGAGTGCCCTGGCCATCCAGTGTAGGCTGAGATGGTAGGGGCACAGAAAGAAGAGATTCGCCGATGCCAACCTTCCAACCACTTCCAAGTTTGGCCAAGAGCCAGCTCTGGTCTTTGGGAAGGAACAGATGATCCTGGGTGAAACTAGAGGGAAGGCCGGAGAGGCAAAAGGAGGGAGGAGCTAGGCCAGGGGTCAGCGACCGACCCTCGGGGCCGGTGTACAGGGGCTGCAACTCGGAGCCTAGGGGGCCTCCAAGGCACCTCTAGGCTCAATTTACCCCTGGACTTCCCTTGAGCTTTCCCTGGGATCACTGTGATTTCCTCCTGGCAGCTCTCGTCTTGGACAGCCATGCCCCCCTCCATGCTGCACTAATGGCTCAGCCTGGGGCCCCAGGGACCTCCCCTACCCCCCCAGACTGCTCTGCCGGCCCCCTTTCCTCCCTCACTGCTGAAACCCAATCCTCTGCAGCAGCGCCGGCTCAGCACCACCTCAGCACCGCTCCACAGCCCCTGCCTGCCACAGTCAGCTGTGCCCCACCTGGTCTGCTGCGGAGTGCCCAGCCCAGTGTCTAGCCCAGTGGAGTCACCGCCTGTTCCTCGGGAAGGTTGAGTGGGACCTGACCGGCCAGGTTACCTCCTCCAATCCTGTCAGGCTAGTGCCTCCCTGCCTCCCAACCTTGGCTCTCTCCCACCCTCTCCTTTCTTCTCCTTGCCTGGCCCCCTGAATCCTATCTTAGCCCCCTCAGCCCCCTGACTGACCCTCTCTCGCTCCTTCCAAGCCTCTGTAGCTGGCCCCCCTCCTGGGTTCTGGCCATGAAGCCCACCTCAGGCCCAGAGGAGGCCCGGCGGCCGGCCTCCGACATCCGCGTGTTTGCCAGCAACTGCTCAATGCATGGGCTGGGCCACGTCTTCGGGCCAGGCAGCCTGAGCCTGCGCCGAGGGATGTGGGCAGCAGCTGTGGTCCTGTCAGTGGCCACCTTCCTCTACCAGGTGGCTGAGAGAGTGCGCTACTACAGGGAATTCCACCACCAGACTGCCCTGGATGAGCGAGAAAGCCACCGGCTCGTCTTCCCGGCCGTTACCCTGTGCAACATCAACCCGCTGCGCCGCTCGCGCTTAACGCCCAACGACCTGCACTGGGCTGGGTCTGCGCTGCTGGGCCTGGATCCCGCAGAGCACCCCGCCTTCCTGCGCGCCCTGGGCCGGCCCCCCGCACCGCCCGGCTTCATGCCCAGTCCCACCTTTGACATGGCGCAACTCTATGCCCGTGCTGGGCACTCCCTGGACGACATGCTGCTGGACTGTCGCTTCCGTGGCGAACCTTGTGGGCCTGAGAACTTCACCACGGTGAGCTGACCTCCCTACCTGTCCTGCCAGGGACCCAGAGAGCCGAGCCGTCCCTGCCCAGCACCCACAATCCCCTTGCCAGCATAGACTCCCCCAAAGCCAGGGGACTTCTTCCTTCCTACCAGCCACGGACTCCCCACCCCCCAATGCCACTCTGTGCAGCCCAGGAAGCTGTCCTCCTTGGGGCTGTCTCTGTTTCCCAGCCCGGGGGGAGCATATGAGGCCACACTGACCCTGGCTGGCCCTAGGCCTGAGGTCTGGCCCATGGTGGCCCTGCTACTGGGGCTGGAGGTCCTCCCTGGTGGGACCATTCTGGGGCAGAAGACCCCCTGTCTCTGCCAGGAGGGGGTCTCGCTTTCCCTCTACCTTTTCAACATACTGCCAGCCCTGGAGGACAGCCACAGGGGCCCGTTTCCTTTCCCCCAGTCTCCAGAGAAACACGGAAAACCTAGAGGCTGTGCCCTGGGCTTTGGTGGGGACTGGCGGGGAGGAGGAGTTGGGTCGATGGGCTCCCAAGAGCGTCCTGCAACATGTGCCCACGTGGAGCGTGGGGCTGGGGGCGTTGAGATGTGGGCTTCAGTGTTCAAAGAAGAGACGCAAACATACCATGAGGTGGGGAGAGGTCCCATGACCACGTGCTTGCCTGGGGGAGATGGCCATCACCCTGTCTGCCCGCCCCAGATCTTCACACGGATGGGAAAGTGCTACACATTTAACTCTGGTGCCGATGGGGCAGAGCTGCTCACCACTACTAGGGGTGGCATGGGCAATGGGCTGGACATCATGCTGGACGTGCAGCAGGAGGAATATCTACCTGTGTGGAGGGACAACGGTAGGGAGCGCATGAATGAGGCTGGGGGAGGGCATGGATGGGGTGCAAAAGGCTAGGGGAAGGAGAGGAGGAGAGGAGGAGAGGAGGCGTCAGGGTGTTCCCCCAGAACCTGCGAAAGGGGCTGGGCTGGTTCATCCCTGTCCTGGGGAGAGGGGGCTGCAGTGAGAGGTCTTGTCTGGTTGGGCAGGAGACCTGACCACAGGGTCTCAGGCCTCATAGGTCCGTCTCCGACAGAGGAGACCCCCTTTGAGGTGGGGATCCGAGTGCAGATCCACAGCCAGGAGGAGCCGCCCATCATCGACCAGCTGGGCTTGGGGGTGTCCCCGGGCTACCAGACCTTTGTTTCTTGCCAGCAGCAGCAGGTACCCTCCCATGTGCCTCTACACCCATTATTCAAGCCCACACCACCACGGGCCCTAAACCCTCAGCTCCTCAGACCTGTCCAGGGGCCTCTCCCCAGCTGACCTCTCACGCTCTCTGGGAAGTCTCCTTAACCCTGTCCCCCCACAGCTGAGCTTCCTGCCACCGCCTTGGGGCGACTGCAGTTCAGCATCTCTGAACCCCAACTATGAGCCAGAGCCCTCTGATCCCCTGAGCTCCCCCAGCCCCAGCCTTCCCTATACCCTAATGGGGTGTCGCCTGGCCTGCGAAACCCGCTACGTGGCTCGGAAGTGCGGCTGCCGAATGATGTACATGCCAGGTGAGGGGCTGGGGTCTTCGTCCCATGGTGGGCAGGGCCCAGAGAGCTGGGGCTGCTCCTGAAGCCATCTCCCCCGCACCCGCAGGCGACGCGCCAGTGTGCAGCCCCCAGCAGTACAAGAACTGTGCCCACCCGGCCATAGGTAAGGGCAAGGTCCCCCCCACCTCCCGTCCGCCCCGCTCCGCCCAGCTGGCGGCTGACGCGGCCCGGTGGCCCGCAGATGCCATGCTTCGCAAGGACTCATGCGCCTGCCCCAACCCGTGCGCCAGCACGCGCTACGCCAAGGAGCTCTCCATGGTGCGGATCCCGAGCCGCGCCGCCGCGCGCTTCCTGGCCCGGAAGCTCAACCGCAGCGAGGCCTACATCGCGTGAGCTGTGCGGGGCGGGCGGGCTCCTCCGAGCCGGGGGCTCCCGACGGGGCGGAGCGGGGCAAGCCGGAGCTCTCGTGCGCACAGCCCGGGCGGAGGCAGCCTCCGCAGCCTCACTGGCTCTGGGGCTCCGTGCTGGTTGCTTAACCTTTCTGCCCCCCGGGGGATGCTGACGCCCCCTCCCAGGGACCTTTTTTTCCTTTCCTTTTTTAATCTTTACTTTTAAAAAATGGAGACGGCGGGGGATTGGGGGGAGGGGGTCTCGCTATATTGCCCAGGCTGGTCTCAAACTCCTGGCCTCAAGATCCTCCCTCCTCATCTTCCCAAAGTGCTGGGAGTACAGGTGTAAGCCACCGTGCCTGGCCCCTCCCAGGATTCTTGAAAGGAGTGGGAGAACCCACAGCTGCTTCTTGCCAGCAGTGGGCACCAGGCGGTGGCCAATACACATTTGAGGCCTTTCTTGTCCTCAGGGAGAACGTGCTGGCCCTGGACATCTTCTTCGAGGCCCTCAACTATGAGACTGTGGAACAGAAGAAGGCCTATGAGATGTCGGAGCTGCTTGGTGTGTGTGCAGGGCCCCCAGAGCTGGGGAGGTGTGGGCAGGCAGGTGGCTGTGAGTTGAAGGGTGACCCTGTCTCCACAGGCGACATTGGGGGCCAGATGGGGCTGTTCATCGGGGCCAGCCTGCTCACCATCCTCGAGATCCTAGACTACCTCTGTGAGGTGGGCCAGGGCCCCCACTGCAGGGGGTGGGAGGTGGGAATCAGGGCCCCTAGGATGAGGGGGAAGGCGTACACTGCCACCTCCCATCCTGCTTGCCTCCAGGTGTTCCGAGACAAGGTCCTGGGATATTTCTGGAACCGAAGGCACTCCCAAAGGCATTCCAGCACCAATCTGGTAACAGCCCCTCTTCTGGAGCCCCTGCCAGCTCCAAAGGTTCTAGGCCCCACCCCTGAAGCCTAGAACACCATCCCACCCCAGCTGAGGAGAAACAGGCAGGAGGGTGTGCAGTGACCTTGACTGGTCCCTGGGAGGAGGACCACTCCCCACCTCTGACCCTCTCCTCCTCCCACAGCTTCAGGAAGGGCTGGGCAGCCATCGAACCCAAGTTCCCCACCTCAGCCTGGGCCCCAGGTAACACATAGTGGCCCCCTAAAATCAAGGGAGGGCAGGGACAGGCGCAGGACAGTGGGTGTGCTGGTTCCCACCCAGCCCTCTGCTCTGTTCCGAAGACCTCCCACCCCTCCTTGTGCTGTCACCAAGACTCTCTCCGCCTCCCACCGCACCTGCTACCTTGTCACACGGCTCTAGGCCTGCTGTCTGTGTCCTCGGAGCCCCACCCTGACATCCTGGACATGCCTAGCCTGCACGTAGCTTTTCCATCTTCACCCCAAATAAAGTCCTAATGCATCAGCCTCAGGTGTTTCTCTTACAGGGCACAGACTAGCCAAGCCAAGGTCAGCCCAACTCAGGCATCGGAAGTCCTCTGCCAGCCATCATCCAGCTGGAGGTGGCTTCTGAAATGTGGAGCTGGGCCCATGAACCCCCATGAATCTCTAGGGAAGAATGGTAGCAAGAGGTTATCAGTCCTTTGCAGCTCAGTGTGAGTGAGTTTAGCCGACTGACATCTTAGAGAGAAGGGAGGACAGGTATCTTCCAAGCCCAGGCTTAGGTGTGAGCACAGAATCACAGTCAGCAATAAAGGTATAACTGAAAGAGAGCTCTGCCCAGAGCCCAGCAAGAAGAGGCAGCGAGAAGACAGGGAGTGACTCTACTTTCAAGAACACCTGTGTCCTGCCTTATATCCTGACTCCTTTCCCACATTTGGGACCAAGTGTGGCACACAGCCTGTCTCCATACCAACAAGTTCTGTCTCCCCAGCCTCCCCACAAGAGCTAAAGGCCTAAGGCTTGAGACGGTGGGGGTGGGGGTGGGGGTGAGGGTTGGGGGAGCTCTCCCTTCCCCTTCCTGCCAATAAGGACACACTAGGCCCCAGCCATAGGCCCAACTTCCCTCTCTTTCACTGTACTCCAAACATTGGGAAACTGACAAATAGGGAGTGGGAAGGGGTGTTCCTGATGGAACCATATCTTTCGGGCTCTCCTGTGTCAGCCTGCAGGCCTGGGTATGAGGGGATGATGAGGGAAGGGACAAGAGGATCCACCTGAGATATGGAGAACCACAAGGACAGGCCCAGCCTTTTCCTCCCCACCCTGGCAGGGAGCCCATTCTTGCTCTTAGATACTGGCCCCCTCACTCCAAGGGACCATGTCAGGCCCTCCTGGGCAGAGGGAGGGAAGGTGGGAGGGAGGGGTGTGCAGTGACAGTGCTGCCCTGTCCCAGGGGTGAGGGGTGAGGGTCATGGCCTCTTAAAGTAGAAGAGCAAGGTGCTGTCTTTGAGCCAGAAGCAGGGTTGCGGCCAGCAGTAACAGAGCAGAGACCCCTCCAGCTCATGGCCCCTGTAGAGCCACTTGACCACCACATCAGCCAGACTGTGGGAAAGGAGCCAATTTATGAAATTAAATAAAGTCCACAAAGGGAGTGAGAAACTTAGGCTCAGGCACCCCACCCCAGCTGGGCCCAGCACAGCTGGAGCACAGTGCACGGGGCACCCCCACCATCTTGCCCCTCCCAAGAGGGGGCTTAAATAGGCCAGGCCCCAGCCTGGAGGCCGGGGATCCTGGGGCCTAGGGCGGGCAGAAGTCGGAGAAGTAGGGGTGCTGCAGGGCCTCTTCTGCTGAGATACGCTGGACAGGGTTACACTTCAGAAGGTTCTGGAGATGGGGGAAAGGAGGCGGCAGGTTCAGGACAGGTCACTGCCCAGAGCCCTGCCTTCCTGTAGTCCGCTCTGGGCAAGTGTCCTGACCCACCCTCTACCCCAAGTCACCTACCTGCAGCAGGTCCCTCCCCGTGGCATTGAGTTTGGGCACGACGTTCACCAGGGATGTTGTGGCCGGGTACATCGGGTAGGGCTGTGGAGAGGCAGGGAGGGTCAGACTAGAGGTAGGGGGAGGGGCTGGAGGCTGCTAGGAATGTGAAACAAGAGTGACCCTGATGAACCATGACCCCCCAATTCCCCATCACACCTTATAGTCTGGCAGCTTGGTCATAGAGGGCCACTGCTCCTCGGTGGGCGTCCCCAGCAGCGTGTCCACGGAGTCAAGGATCACTTGGGAAAGGGCCACAGCTGCATCTTCAGGGGCAGGGTGAGGGCCTCTTCCCCTCCCGGGGAGGATTCCTCATACCCATCACCTACTTCTCTCACCCTCCCTTTACCCTCTGGTTTGAGCTTGTCAGAAGCAACCCCGGGCACGTCACTCGTACATCCAACCACGTTTCCCATGACAATCACTAACTAGTCTAACCCACATGCTGCTGTCCTAGTCCTAATGAACTGGTCCTTGCCCCGCTCCCACAAAATGTGTCCTGCTGTCTTTGGCTCCTTCATCCTGGCATCCATCTCTCACCTGGAGGGACACCCTCTTGGCTTTGCCCCCCAGGGCACACTGCCTGTCTCCAAGCCATACCTTCTCCAGTGTGTATCTGCACTGTGACAGTCAGGGTGTCCAGCACCTCTGCTGTCTCCCCTTGCCCTCAAGAGAAGCCCTACAGACCCCATCACCCCACCCCACACCATCACTTCCCTCACCCACTGCACTCAAAACTCCATGGGCTGTCCCCTCCCAGAGGGCTCAAGGCAGAGGAAAACAAGGATATCGGAAGATCCTCTTCAACTGGTCATCAACATCATTGCCGGGAAAAAGAGGCCGCCCAGCATTGGCCAGCTCTGGGGGGCAGACAGGGGGCTAAGACGTGACATGTGAAGGACCCCTCACTCTGAGGTGCCCCCTGACCTTCCAGCCCCAGTCCCAGAGCCTCCCTCCCTTCCCCTAGAGGGAACCCTCCAGACCCTATTTGTCAACCCAAATGGGAAAGAAGGTGCCTCTGCAGCGCCCCAGCACGTCACCTGCAAAGATGCAGCCGGCTGACCACATGTCGATGGACGTGGAGTACAGCTTGGCCCCAAAGAGGACATCCGGTGGGCGGTACCACAGTGTGACCACCTGGAGGAGACCGCCCCCCGACAGGGGACTCCCACTTAGAGGGCTGGGGAGGAGGTTTGAGGAGGAGGCTCAGAGAGGAGAGGAAAATAGTGTTCTGGGTCCTGGGGTTGGAGCTGAGGGACTCCCTCCCCCAATCCCATATCCCATCTCCTAGCTCACCTCAGCTGAGTAACAGCGGACAGGGATCCCAAAGGCTCGAGCCAGGCCGAAATCAGCCAATTTCAGCTCCCCATTCTGTGGGGAATGGGAAGGGGACATGGAGAAGGGCCTTTAAGCAGCCTTGGGACAGCACAGACTCCATCCTCCCAGTCCTCTTCCCTCCGTGCTCCCCATGCCCTGGCCCCAGGCTTCCCACTCCCCACCTTCTTCCCAAGAAGTACCCTGTTTATTAGCAGGTTCTGGGGCTTCAGGTCCCTGTGTAGCACATTGCGGCTATGACAGAATCCCAGGCCTTTCAGTAGCTGGAAGAGGAATGACTGGGAGGAGAGCAGGCAGAAGGGAGTCAGACTCCCTGAACATGCAACTGTGCCCAGCAACGGGTGGCTCCTCTCCTCACCCTGTGCTTCACTCCACCCCACCCACCTTTCAGCACTTGGTTCAGAGTGACACCATTCATTCGCCATCCAGAACCTGCTTTATACTGTACTAGGCATTAGAGGGACAAGAGTGAAGAAACTGGCCCTGGTCCCCATCTTCCTGGACCATATAGCCTAATGGGCCTTGCCAGGTGGATCCTAGATCCCGCCTAGATCCTAGCCCATGCTGATCTTCCCTTCCTGGCCGCATCTGAGTATGCACACGATACTACAGCACATAAATATCATGCTGTAGTATCATTCAGGACTGGCTCCCCTGGAACCTGGACCAAGGCATTTGGTCTTGGGCCTAGAAGAGCACCTGGCACACAGTGAAGCATTCAGTAAGTATGTATTGAATGAATGAGTGTATCTCCTTGAACCTCATTTTCTCATCTCTGAATGTAAATACTATCACTGACGTCAGAGTGCCACTGTGCGGGTCAAAGATGACCACGTGAAAATGTTTGCTAAGACTGGAGGCTCCTAGAGGGCAGAAACAGGGTTTTCTCATTCTCTGACACCCCAGAGCGTCCCTGTTCAGGGCCCAAAGTTAGAGCCCAAGGAGTGCTTACACTGAATGCAGACTCTGACCCCAGCCTGAGGGGTCCCCCAACACCACTCTCCTCACCTTTACAATCTCAGGATCAAGGTCACCATTGCAACTATCAAAATACTTCTTCAGGTCCTGAAAAGGGATATGAGTGGGGGAATGGGACAGAGTTTAACCTCAGTCTGGGCCCCTATACCTTCCCAAGGCTACTGTCCCCCAAACCCCGCCTTTCACCTGGTCACAGAATTCAAAAACCAAAGTCAGCTTCTTGTCACTGTGCAGGACATCATGAAGCCTAGGGCAAAAGAAGGGCTCAGCCATGCAGGTCCGCCTGACAGACGTCCAGTGTCAGCCCCCGCCTCCCCCAAGCGGCCACACCGGCAAGGAGCACCCGCCTCCCGCACACCTGACGATGTTCTTGTGCTTGAGCTCCTTGAGTAGGCAGATCTCCCGGAGGGCAGAACTCGGCACACCCTGCATATGTGAGGGGGCCGGGTGGGCAGCAGTCAGATCCCACCCAGCCCAGGCCCTCAACCCCCTCTCCAGGCCCTATCTCAGTCCCCAGTCCTACCTCATCATCGTCATCCAGCCTCACCCGTTTCAGAGCCACGATCTCATGAGTCTCCCGGTTTTTGGCCTTGAACACTGTTCCGTAGGTGCCTAGGGGAAGGAGGTCAGGGGTCAGGGGGAGGATGCGGCACTCTTCCCTAAGCCAGGAAATGCCTCCCGGGAGGTGAAGGCAGCGTCTGAATATGCAAAGAAAGGGATTCAGGGTGAAGGTAGGTGGGTGAGCTTTGTGAGTGAGGATGTGGCAGGTGAGGAAGGAGGAGAAGGTGCCCGCGGAGGCTCCAGGGGCTCAGCAGGAGGGGCGAGTGCGGCTGCGAGGGCAAGGATGTCTAAAATGAAGGCGGTGCTCCGGAAGGGTCTGGAAATGGTGAGGAGGGGCCTGGGAGAGGACTGAGGGGCTGCAGAAATATTGAGGTTGGAGGTCTGCAGCAAGAACCGAGGCTGGGGCTCGGGGTGAGGTTGTCCAAGTGGTGCTGAGGCTGGGGTGAGAAATTCAGGAAGTGTCGCGGTTGGGAGGTCGGGTCTACTGGGAACGCTAAGGTTGGAGTGAGAGCCTGCGGGAAATGCTAACACGGGGAAGACTGGTGTCTGCACGGAGTGCTGAGCTCGGGGGCCAGGGCTGCAGCCGCTGCTGAGGTCGGAGCCTGTAGGTATTGCTGACGGTAAGGGAGCCAGGGCTGCAAGGAATGCCGAAGGATCTGCAGAGGGGCTCTTGCAGGAACATCTCGAGATTCCATTACCTTCCCCAATCTTTTCCAGTTTCTCGTATTTCTGCATCGCGGCGGCCGCGGGGACCCCTGCGGGCCCTCGGTTTTAAGACTCTGGCCCCGGCGTTGCAGAGGAGGCGGCACCCGAGCCTCGAGCCCCGCCCCGCCTGGCCGCGCAGTACCTTCTGGGGCTTGTAGTCCTAAGACAACAAGGTCTCCCCGCAGTGCCCGAGACCGAGGACAAGAAGACTACAAACCCCAGCCGTCTGCGCTCACGCTCTCTGCAGCACTCGACTCCAGGGCTCCAGTTCCACCGCGGAGGCAAAACCCTGGACTTCAAGTCCCAGGGAGCAACGCGTGTCCGTTTTCCGGGCGCCCCGCCGCGGCGCCGCGGTTCCCAGTGTGCCCCGCTGTTGTTATTCCTTTTATGTGCTCCCAGCCTTCTTGAAAAGGGCCGCTCCGGGACTACGCGTTCCAGAATGCAGCGGGGATGGGGGCGGAGCGCTCTCGGTTAGGGGTTTGGGATTTGGCGGCCTAGATCCCGAGCCTTGGAGGCCCAGCTCTGACCTGGTTGGTGGCATTGAGTTCCCAACGGCCTCTTGACGACCTCAGCACGGGTTTCCTCCACCTCTCCCCAAGCCACCTAGTGACACCAGGATTCACTGGGGAATGCATGTGAGCGATGATGACCTCACAGGGAACAGCTGACCGCAGGGCTGGGAAGAGAACAGCTGTGCCCCTTTGAGGCTGGATTTTAGTGGAGGGACACACGCCAAAGACCCCTCTCTCGGCTGGGCCCCGTTTGTTGTCTCGGAGCCCACCCGACTCCAGCCGCTGAACTCTGACATGCTGAGAAAAGCTGGATGGAGCCCTAGAGGTCCCCCCAGACCCCAGTCTCCGGAACGGGGCCCACTGGAGTCAGCCAGGGTGTGGCCGGCAGGTTGGTTAACCCCCTCCACAGACAAGACCACAGACCGATGCTCAACTTGCAGCAGCCTCTACCTCATCCCTTAAAGGAGTTGATTATAGATTCTCTTGCGCTGCCTCTCTAATTGTCTCATGATTGCATTCTTGAGGGCTACGGACCGAGGGGAAAGGATCCCAAACAGCACTCCTCAGCACCGGAACCAGAGTTACTGCCAAACACGTGTTAATTAACTCGTTTCTATCTGAATGCTTTTGCATACACAAGAGAAAAGAAGCGAAAAGTACATTCCTTATCTGGAAGACTTTGTGATTTCGTTGGGCAAACAAGAACTACACACAGGTCTTGAATGATAAGTGATGACTATGACTAGGGTTCGATTCAGTGTGGAGGTTCCATTCAAGAGGAAGGAGGCCACCATAGCGAATCTCTGTCCCTCTCAGGAAGTGGGGAGCCCCTAACAAGTTGCCCTCTCCCAGATCAGCTCAGGGTACTGGGCAGCCAGCTTCCAGCCGCTGTCACCCTTCTCACCTGCTCGCCACCGTCCCTCAGGGGCTTTCTTGGAGGCGCGGGGGTTATTTGGGAGGGGGGCCGCAAGAGAATCTCAATCCCGATACATTTATGTTTCGACTTCTCCGAATTTCCTTGTGCCTGCGTTTTACTGCCTGGGATCCGTAGCGTGAGGCGGGCTCCTTTCCACCCAGAGGTGCCGTAATGGAGCCAAGAGACGGCATCCTCGGGGCTTCCAAGCCCAGAGTGGGGAAGCTTCGGGCAGAGGGACGGCGGGGGCGGCCCCTGGTGCCGGGCTGTGCCTGGAAGCGCG